>NC_079193.1:162503418-162838980 GCF_029499605.1 Hyla sarda
CGTATTTATCGGCATATAACACGCATTTTCTAGGCTAAAATTTTTAGCCTAAAGTCTATCTGCGTGTTATACGCCGATAAGCCGCTGCAGTTCAATGATTTAAAGCGGACACTTTAAATCAATGAACTGCAGTGGCTTTTGCAGGTCCAGAGACCTACCGTCGCTGCCCGATTCTCTGCCCCTGCCTATCCTGGGGTCCAGTGACTGCCGCTGCTGCTGGCCTATTGCCTCCCCCATCCCCGGTTTTTCTGACCCCGCAGAAGCCCCCAGGAAAGGCAGGGGGAGAGAGGCCGTCGCTGCCCGCTTCTCTCCACCTGCCTTTTTTGGGGTCTAGAGCCCTGCTGCCGCCACTTCTCTCCCCTTGGCTATCGGCGCCGCTGCCCCATTGCCTCCCCCATCCCCGGTTTTATAATTACCTGTTGCCGGGGTCGGGTCCGCGCTGCGTCTGGCTCCGGTGTGGCGTCTCCTGCGTCATTGCTATGCGCTGCGCAATGACGAGTGACGTCGCATTTGCCTTTTACACAGATACACAGGCAACGCGTTTCTGGTGCGTACCGGACCCTTCGTCAGGCAAAGTGTATGTAACAGGGCAACAAAGTGAGGTTAAAATACATTCAGTTCGCATATACAAAGGTTATGTTCATTAGGATATTCTGTAACATTGTATTCTGTTTCCGCAAGTATAATTACACAGCTGGCAAGCCGGAAACCTTAAGAACAGGTAAATACTGGGAAACAAAAATTGAACAGTGGCATAAATTAAAATTTAACCAAAGGAGAGGACACCTTGTCTGATACTGCATGGGCAATGAGAGGATGCCTTTTTAGTGAATGGTATGAATTAGAAAGAGCCTGCATGTCCAATGGGTATAACATCTCAAGTATTATAGGGACCACAGTGGAGACTTATGTATTGATGTTTGCAGCGCAAACATCAACCAGTGCGAGCACCCTCGAAGTTTTATCCTGTTCACTCCCAGGGCCATCAGATTAATACTTTTTATAATCTGGCGTCCTAAGAATTCACAAAAGTATCCATAACAAAGAAAAAGCAAACTAAATCCAATCTTGGGAAAAAAGAACCGGGAGCCCTAAAAGGCCTTAAAAGAAAAAAAAAAAAAAAAAGGATCTGGTTTTTCGGTCAGCAGACAAGGGAGTAGGCTTCGGGATTATGGATTACGAACAATGCCACGAGGAGGCCATGCGCATCTTGTCGGACCAAGAGTTCTATTGCAAGATCGCAATAGATCTTTTTTAAAAAATGTGTAAAGACCTTGGAGCTTTATTTCAACAAGCATTTGATAATAATATACTTAAAGGGGTATTCCAGGAAAAAACTTATTTTTTTTATATCAACTGGCTCCAGAAAGTTAAACAGATTTGTAAATTACTTCTATTAACCAAACTTAATCCTTTCAATAATTATCAGCTGCTGAAGTTGAGTTGTTGTTTTCTGTCTGGCAACAGTGCTCTCTGCTGACATCTCTGCTTGTCTCGGAATCTGCACAGAGTAGAAGAGGTTTGCTTTGGGGATTTGCTTCTAAACTGGCCGATTCCCGAGACACGTGTCATCAGAGAGCACTTAGAACAGAACAACTCAACTTCAGCAGCTCATAAGTACTGAAAGGATTAAGATTTTTTAATAGAAGTAATTTACAAATATGTTTAACTTTCTGGAGCCAGTTGATCTATAAAAAAAAAAGTTTTTTCCTGGATAACCCCTTTAACCCCTTAACCCCTTCATGACCCAGCCCATTTTCACCTTCATGACCTGGGCATTTTTTAAAAATCTGACCACTGTCACTTTAAACATTAATAACTCTGGAAAGCCTTTATTTATCATTCTGATTCCGAGATTGTTTTTTCGCGACATATTCTACTTTATGTTATTGGTAAAATTTCACTGATATTTGTATCCTTTCTTGGTAAAAAATCAAAAAATGTCATGAAAATTTAGAAAATTTTGCATTTTTCTAACTTTGAAAGTCTCTGCTTGAAAGGAAAATGGATATTCCAAATAAATTACATATTGATTCACATATACAATATGTCTACTTTGTGTTTGCATTAAAAAAATTGACAAGTTTTAACTTTTGGAGGACACCAGAGGGCTTCAAAGTTCCGCAGCAATTTTCCAATTTTTCTCAAGATTTTCAAAATCGTAATTTTTCAGAGCCCAGTTCAGGTTGGAAGTGGATTTTAAGGGTCTTCATATTAGAAATACCCCATAAATGACCTCATTATAAAAACTGCACCCCCCAAAGTATTCAAAATGACATTCAGTAAGTGTTTTAACCCTTTAGGTGTTTCACAGGAAAAGCAGCAAAGTGAAGGAGAAAATTCAAAATCTTCATTTTTTACACTCGCATTTTCTTGTAGACCCAATTTTTGAATTTTTACAAGGGGTAAAAGTAGAGAAATCCCCCTAAAATTTGTAACCCAATTTCTCTTGAGTAAGGAAATACCTCATATGCGTATGTAAAGTGTTCGGCGGGCGCAGTAGAGGGCTCAGAAGGGAAGGAGCGACAATGGGATTTTGGAGAGTGAGTTTTTCTGAAAGGGTTTTTGGGGGGTATGTCCCATTTAGGAAGCCCCTATGGTGCCAGAACAGTGGACCCCCCCCCCCCACATGTGACCCCATTTTGGAAACTATACCCCTCATGGAATTTAATAAGAGGTGCAGTGAGCATTTACACCCCACTGGCGTTTGACAGATATTTGAAACAGTGGACTATGCAAATCAAAAATTTTATTTTTCATTTTCACAGACCACTGTTCCAAAAATCTGTCATACACCAGTGGGGTGTAAATGCTCACTGCACCCCTTATTACATTCCGTGAGGGGTGTAGTTTCCAAAATGGGGTCACATATGGATATTTATTGTTTTGCGTTTGTCAGAACTGCTGTAACAATCAGCCACCCCTGTGCAAATCACCTCAAATGTACATGGCGCACTCTCCCTTCTGAGCCTTGTTGTGCGCCCCCAGAGCACTTTGCGCCCACATATGGGGTATCTCCGTAGTCGGGAGAAATTGCGTTACAAATTTTGGGGGACTTTTTTCCCTTTTACCTCTTGTGAAAATGAAAAGTATAGGGCAACACCAGCATGTCAGTGTAAAAAAATTATTTTTTTACACTAACATGCTGGTGTAGACCCCAACTTCACCTTTTCATAAGGGGTTAAAGAAGAAAAAGCCCCCAAAATTTGTAAGGCAATTTCTCCCGAGTACGGCGATACCCCATATGTGTCCCAAAAATGTTGCCCTGAAATACGACAGGGCTCCAAAGTGGGAGAGCGCCATGCGCATTTGAGGCCTGAATTAAGGATTTGCATAGGGGTATTCTATGCCAATGATTCCCAAACAGGGTGCCTCCAGCTGTTGCAAAACTCCCAGCATGCCTGGACAGTCAATGGCTGTCCGGCAATACTGGGAGTTATTATTTTGCAACAGCTGGAAGCTCCGTTTTGGAAACAGTAGCGTACCAGACGTTTTTCATTTTTTGGGGGGAGGGGGGCTGTGTAGGGGTATGTGTATATGTAGTGTTTTTTACTTTTTATTTTAGGTTAGTGTCAGTGTAGTGTAGTGTTTTTAGGGTACAGTCACATGGGCAGAGGTTCACAGCAAGTTTGCCGCTGGAAGTTTGAGCTGCAGCGCAAAATTTGCGCCATCTCAAACTTGCAGCACTCACTGTAAACCTCCGCCCATGTGAGTGTACCCTGTACATTCACATTAGGGGGAGGGGGCAAACATCCAGCTGTTGCAAACTCCGAGCATGCCCTTTAGCTGTCCGTGCATGCTAGGAGTTGTAGTTTTGCAACAGCTGGAGGAACACTGGTTTGGAAACACCAAGTTAAGTAATAAACTTTCAAGTGTTTTGCAACCAAACTTAGTGTTTCCAAACCAGTGTGCCTCCAGCTGTTGCAAAACTACAACTCCCAGCATGCATGGTCTGTCAGTGCATGCTGGGAGTTATAGTTTTGCAACAATTGCAACAGCTGGAGGCACTGAGGTAGGAAACGGACAATGTTTCCCAACTAGTGTGCCTCCAGTTGTTGCAAAACTACAACTCCCAGCATGCCCAGACTGCCCAGGCATGCTGGAAGTTGTAGTTCGGCAATATCTGAAGGATCAGATGTTGCCGAACTACAACTTCCAGCATGCTTGGGCAGTCTGGGCATGCTGGGAGTTGTAGTTTTGCAACATCTGGATGTCCACAGTTTGGAGACCACTGTATAATGGTCTCCAATCTGTGCTCTTCCAGATGTTAGAGAACTACAACTCCCAGCATGCCTGGACAGACTGAGCATGCTGAGATTTGTAGTTTTGCAACATCTGGAAGAGCACAGATTGGAGACCATTATACAGTGGTCTCCAAACTGTGGGCCTCCAGATGTTGCAAAACTACAACTCCCAGCATGCCCAGAAAGCCAAAGGCTGTCTGGGCATGCTGGGAGTTGCAGTTTTGAAACTCTGAGAGGCAGCAGTGAGATCGCTTTACGGCGATCTCACTGCTGCCAATGAAGATGCCGCACTGCTGCCGGAAACTCACCTCCGGGACGCAGCGCCGCCGGGACCGCATGGAGGACGCCGGGACCGCTCGGGACACCGCTCGGACGGGTAAGTGACGCCGGCGGACGGGTCAGGGACACTTAGCAGAGCGGTGTGTGTCCAGATCCCCGTGATCGGAACTCACACACCGCGCTGCTAAGTATTTTTATAGCGAAACGCTGCTATCAGCTAGTCAGATTTGACCAGCTGAAAGCAGCGATCGCTGGGGTGGGGGGGTGGGGGATGAAACCCCCCGTGGTCGCACGGTAAGATGGCTGGCTATCAGTGATAGCCACCATCATTCCGGGCGCTGCGGGATGCCGCGAGTAGCGGCAGTAATGTTCATGACGTACCTGTATGTCATGGGTCGGGAACACCTTGCCACCCATGACGTACAGGTATGTCATAGGTCGGGAAGGGGTTAAGGACCAAGGAACAGGTACGCCCTTGGTCCTGCTCTTCTGATATAACGCGGGGTTATACAGTAACCCCGCGTCATATCACGGCGGGCCCGGCGTCATAGTGAAGGCGGGACCCGCCTCTAATAGCACACAGCGCCGATCGCGGCGCCGCGCGCTATTAACCCTTTAGCCGCGCGGCTAAAAGCGAAACCGAAAGTGGCCGGCTAGCTCATTCGGGCTGTTCGGGATAGCCGCGGCTAATCGCGGCATCCCGAACAGCTGACAGGACAGCGGGAGGGCCCCTACCTGCCTCCTCGCTGTCCGATCGCCGAATGACTGCTCAGTGCCTGAGATCCGGGCATGAGCAGTCATGCGGCAGAATCGTTGATCACTGGTTTCTTATGAGAAACCAGTGATCAATGATGAAGATCAGTGTGTGCAGTGTTATAGGTCCCTATGGGACCTATAACACTGCAAAAAAAAAGTGAAAAGTGAATAAAGATCATTTAACTCCTCCCCTATTAAAAGTTTGAATCACCCCCCTTTTCCAATAAAAAAAAAACACAGTGTAAATAAAAATAAACATATATGGTATCACCGTGTGCGGAAATTCCGAATTATAAAAATATATCATTAATTAAACCGCTCGGTCAATGACGTGCGCGCAAAAAAATTCCAAAGTCCAAAATAGTGCATTTTTGGTCACTTTTTATATAATTTAAAAATGAATAAGTCCTATCAATAAGTCCTATCAAAGCAAAAATGGTACCGTTAAAAACTTCAGATCACGGCGCAAAAAATGAGCCCTCATACCGATCCATACACGGTAAAATAAAAACGTTATAGGGGTCAGAAGATGACAATTTTAAACGTATAAATTTTCCTGCATGTAGTTATGATTTTTTCCAAAAGTCCGACAAAATCAAACCTATATAAGTAGGGTATCATTTTAATCGTATGGACCTACAGAATAAAGATAAGGTGTCATTTTTACTGAAAAATGTACTACGTAGAAACGGAAGCCCCCATAAGTTACAAAACGGCGTTTTTTTTTTTTTCAATTTTGTCGCACAATGATTTTTTTTTCTGTTTCACCGTGGATTTTTGGGCAAAATGACTGACGTCATTACAAAGTAGAATTGGTGGCGCAAAAAATAAGCCATCATATGGATTTTTAGGTGCAAAATTGAAAGAGTTATGATTTTTTAAAGGCAAGGAGCAAAAAACGAAAATGCAAAAACGGAAAAACCCCCGGTCCTTAAGGGGTTAAACAAGAATACCAGTTCCTTACAGTTAACAATCACAATCATCCATATTTCTATTTTCTACCCAAAATTCACAAATCACTAACAAAACCACCTGGTCGATCTATTATTGCCTTTAGTAATTCACCCACGAGCAATCTAGCACATTACAGTGCTTTGTATTTACAGAAATATGTGGTGAGCCATCACCAGCTTTCTCCGAGATTCCACACAACTCATACAGCAACTGTCTTCCCTACCATGGGAGCCTATATATATATATATATATATATATATATATATAATGATTACTTGTGATGGATGTAACTAATACTAACATTGACCATAAACTGGGGCTGAAAGCGGTAGAAACATTCTTGGCTAACGATACAGAGATTACTGAAACTCAAAAAGTGTTTTTGTTGGATGGCCTCAAATTCCTTCTCAAAATTAACTTTTTAACATACAATGGTACCACATACCAGCAGGGGAAAGGTACCGCTAGGGGGGCCAAAGTGGCCCCACAATATGCTAACCTCTTTATGGGGGCTTTTGAGGCCGAATATATTTGGGGCAATGCGTCCAATAAGGAGCAGGTCGTCTGCTACCGAAGATATACTGACAATCTTGTATTTATCTGGAGAGGCTCGGAAACCTGTACCAGCTACCTCTTGGAGAATCTGATCAATAATAATTGGGGTCTCTCTTTCACCATCCATACAAGTAAAGACACCATAGAATTTCTGGATCTGACCATATCTCATGATGACAATTCATTACATCTACAATTTTCAAAAAGGTCGACACTAATAGCTATATCGACTTTTCAAGCAGACACTATAAAAAGTGGTTGGAGAATATATCCTACTCACTGTATGAGGGTGAGAAGAAATTGGACCAACCATCACAATTTCAGGACGCAAGCAGGAATCCTAAAAAAGAGGTTTACTGCGAAGAACTACCCTCCAAAAATTGCTCTTAGATGCATACGAAAAAACCAAGACTCTAACTCAGGAAGACTATCTGAAACCAAAAACAGAAGTAAAACCCAACAAAAACTGGGAATTTAATTTTATCACCACATATAGTTCATCCACACCAGACATAAAAAGGATATTAAGACAGCATTGGCATAACTTGTAAAATGACAAATTCCTCAGTGACACACTATCCAAAAATCCAGCAATAATATTCCGGAGGGCACCATCCATTAAGAATATTCTTGCTCCGAGCCAGTTGAAGCAGCAACAATGGAAAATTCTAAAGTGTGGTCCTATGGGGAGCTTCCGCTGTGGAAAGAACAGTTTACCTAGTTGAACAGAAATCCTACACAACTGTCAGACTTTTTGTTCCAATGTAACAGGAGAAACCTTCCAGATAAAATAATATCTGACCTACGAGTCAGACAATGTGATTTATCTTATCCAGTGTGGTTGCGGTATGCAATATATCGGCAGGACCACCCAGAAGCTCAGAAACAGGATCAACAAACACAGAATTAATACCAAAAATACTGGTTTCTTGCTACATAGTTTATCTAGTTATAGCCCACAAAGGTGTTAAAAAACCATTCAAGGTACTTCCCATAGACCATGTCTCCAAACATAGGTCCAACAGATTTGAGGACCTTAAAAGACTGGAGGTAAAATGGATTTATAAATGCAGCTTGCTCCAACCCTCTGGGCTTATCGAATAATTCTAGTGTAACTCGCAACCATAACCAGCACACTGCTATTATCACAGAACCTGCAACAAGTCTTCTTTATTTCTCCATAAAATCACAGGAACACTGACAGGTCACTGTGTGTTCCCGTGATTTTATGGAGAAATAAAGTTTTGTACCGGTGAGTGCAGTCATTCATCTTTCTTTCGTATTATTTGTATACCTTCTTGTTGGACTGAGCACCACCTACATACCTGTAGCAGAAGGCGTTGAGGTCATCTGGATATATTCCGGTCTGTCCCGCAGCAGTATCAATATGAGAATTTTTCTAAGTGCGAAAACATGCGCAGTGGTTACGTTGAGCCCGGATCTCTTTCTAAGTGTTGGGCCGCATACACTGACTATGCGCGTCGCACAACGCTGATGCGCTCAGTTGCGGCTGCACATCTGGGACATGTCACGAACGGAGTGATGACAGATTACACATCAGGATCAGCGGACCTCACTATTGGCTGACAGATCGGTTTTCACCTGGAAGTAATAGCCAGGTGAGCTGTGTGAATGGCTTGGACAATGTTTAGTATGAAAGGAGAGATACTAGTGGCTGTGGGAACAGGTCCACTAGAGATGATGTCACCACATAATATTATAAATACCCCCCTCTGCCATTTTGACTGACATTGCCACAATATTCCTCTTGAGAACGCCGCTGTAGCGTCGAAACATGCAGAGGTCGGCATGTTTTGTTAGTTTTTAATTACTACAGTGACAGGAGTAGAGCGGTAGTTTGCAACAATAGTTTCGGCGTGACATCACACGGGGGGTCATGACGTCACCATACTCCGGCCCCATGGTCGTGAGGCTTCAGACTCATGCTGCATGAGAGATTTTGGAGGTCCCCAGCGGTGGGACCTCTGCGATCAGACATCATATCCCCTATCCTTTGGATAGGGGATATGTCGTCTTAGGACAGGAGTACCCCTTTAAAGAGCATCTGTCACCTAGGCTGTCTCTTCCAATGTGGTTTAATCCAATAATTTTAGAATATTAAAACACCTTTTGTACAATGTGAGGGTTGCTTTTTTATTATTAACTAACAGTGCTGACCTGATATTGTGCCCAAAAAGATGCCTATGCTTATTATTATGCATAGGTTTAATGTACTGGTTTAAAGAACTACCCACTCACATTATGCCTCATGCACATGGGCATAATGTATTAACCACATAGATACATGTAGCCCTACTGCACAAATTTTTTTTTTAAACAATACTTTATTGGTATTTCCAGAGAATAAAACATACAACATCTGAATCAGGACAATTACCTGGTAAGAGTTCACATAAAGGAGAATATACATAAGAAACACAGGTACAAAACAGCACTGCGTCTGCCGGCTGCAATCAAGCAAACAGGGTAAAACATAAATCACACAACAGAAGTAACCCCAAGAACCCTTAACTCCAAACATTGCAATAAAGGGCCGTAAATGGCCATCACATAGTCATAAGGGAATACTGGTCTAGGTCTAGTATAGAATATAGCAATAATCCAAGTAGTGCAATAGAAAAGCGGAACGACAAACGTAGCTTGATTCCGCCAAATTAAAAAAATAGAGATATATAGGCCCCAAAGCCCTAGGCATTCACAACCTGAAGTCTCCCTAGAGACCCTGCCAGTGACCTGCTCAGATACCACGTGGTATCCGGAAAAGGTCGCATCATTTTTTCAATCTCTGCATCGGAACAAAAGGACACTAGGAAAGTCCTCCATTTCTTAAAGAAAGATCTGTAAGACTTCTCTTTAGAACGGACAATATCAGTAAGATCCATTAATAAATACTTTTTCATCTGAATGAGCACCTCAGATACAGAAGTCGCCGAAGGTTGTAGCCAGCAAGCCATCTCTTCGCCTTTAGGAGAAAAGTATGCAACAGTAAGTTCATCCTTCTATCCCCAGGTGCAATATGAAGAATGAGTAGGACAGGGTCCATCGGGAGGGAGATCCGCAGCCGTTCGTTCAGGAGTGTACCGAGGGAAGCCCAAAAGCTATGAGAAAAAGGGCACATGACCAATCCGTGCAGTAGATCAGTACGATGTTGACCACTTTTCGGGCAATCCTTGTTACGATCTGGGCGATCGGGAGTATGAGGAAGTGTGAACCCATATGTAACATGGTGCATAACCCTGAATTGGGTCTCCCTACAGTGTTCACTAACCACCGCTTTACACACTTTTGTCCATCATTCTAAGATAGCGACTGTCAGGTCTACCTTCCACAGCTTGCCCTCCCAGTACTGAAACAAAGAGGAATGAGTCCCCTATGCCCCTTTTCTCTGAAGAGGACGACATAGTCTTGAAAGAGAGTAAATGCTCTCCGTCGAGGAAATAAAATGGTCAAAGGATGTTTGTGTATGCTCCTTCAAGAGATCCCTAAGACGGGGTTTCAAGAAGGCCATAAACTGTTGATAAGGCGAGGATGTGTTCTGAATATATCATAGAAACCTCCAAAAAAGAGAGGTATCGCAAATCAGTCGGGCATAAGAGGTACTGTACAGTGGGTATGCCCGCTGATTTCCAATGACGGTATATAGCGTATTCCTTGCCCTTCCGAATTAAGGGAGAGACCGCAGGGGCATGTTTGCTAAGGGTATAAGGTAAGTGCATAAGAGCCCTACCGGTTTTCCACGCCGCTATGGTTTCCCGTACAATGCAGGAGCCCCTTAGGGTATTGCCCCACACTTCGTATGTAGAAGACCTGTCAATGTTTCACCAATTAGGATTCTAAAGCCGTGTTAGACAACGTCTCCCCCCACGCACCCAATCTATACAGTGTCTGTATAGGCAAGCTAAATTATAGTGCTGGATATCAGGAAAGATCAGCCCCCCTTTGTCCTTGGGGAGTATAAGCTTTCGTAAAGCAATGCGGGGACATTTGTTAGCCCAGAGGAAGTTATTGAAAGCAGAGGTAAGGGAGGCTATGTCAGCACGTCTCATCAGAATTGGGATAGTTTGTAAGGGATATAGCATTTTGGAGAAACTAAGCATCTTTAATAAATGGCAACATGCCAATAATGAGAGGGGAAGAGAAGTCCATCTTTTCAATTCAGCCACAATTTTGTGGAACAATGGTGGGAAATTGAGGGAATACAAGGACTGAGCCGTTCTACCCATTTCTATCCCCAAATACTTGATAGATGATCTAGTTAAAGCCATGGGGTGGGACAGGTCCGCTCCCGTCAGCCTACCAGCCCTCTGGGAAAGATCCAGGAGTACGCTTTTACTCACATTTATACTGTAACCCAATTCAAACCCAAAGTCAGTCAAGAGGTTGAATACCGCAAACATGTCACGGGCAGGGTCAGCCAAGAAAACCAAAAGGTCGAATCGGCGAACAAAGCATGTGTAATGGAACCCCCACCTACTGATATGCCCTCAACATTGATAGCGGTAGACAAAACACTGGACAGAGGTTCAATAGCCAAATTAAAAAGCAATGGCGACAGGGGGCAACCCAGTCTCGTGCCTTTTTGGGGAGTGAACGGGGCGTAGAGGAAGCCAGGTGTAGAAATTCAGGCTAGGGGGGTGGTATACAGTACTTGGATAAATGTTAGAAAGGAACCCGAGAAGCCCATGGCACTTTCCACAGCCATTCCCAACACACACTGTCGAAAGCTTTTTCAGCATCAATCAACAATATGGCCTGGGACAGGTGGAGAGACGGGAGGAGCTGGATCTCATCCAGTACCATAATAACACGTCTAATATTGGTTACAGCCGAACGCCCCTTATTGCCCCTTACAACAACCCCCCTCGGAAAACCATCCGGCCGCTGCGCCTTACTAGGCGCTAATGATCTGATCACACGATCAAGTTCCTCTCCAGTTATTGGGGCATTTAGAGCATCTCTCTCATCCTCAGTAAGGGAGGCGAGGTTAGCCTCTGATATCCAATCCTTGGAGGAGGAAGTCGCTGCACATTCATCAGAGTAAAGGGATTTAAAATAGGAGTTTAGATCAGTGATCTTCTTGGAGTCTCTCTGTAATGCGCCTGAGTCATCTATCAGTACAGCTATAAGGGAAGGAGGGGTAGCACGCTTAGCAAATCTGGCAAGGAGTCGGCCTGCCTTCCCTTCATAAGGGAATAGAGTGGCTTCAAATTGGGTGAGCCTGAAATTATCTTTGTGTTCAACACATGCCTCATAATCCACCTTAGCCTCAGCCCATGCTTCTTTTGACGAATCTGAAGGGGAGTCTCGAAAAAGGGTGTACGCCTGCCTCAATGTCTGACTCAGAGATGTCAATTTGCGCGGCCAAAGTCTTTTTCAGAGCCGCCATATACCCAATAATACATCCCCTCAGGACCGCCTTGGCAGTGTCCCAGAAAAGCTGGGGTGTGTCAGTGTGCAGAGCACTGGGATACTCCATCCACCACCCTTTCAGCAAAAAGGTAACAAATGAGGAAGTATGAACCCATAACATAGCAAATATGTACAAATTATTTACAGACAAACAAGGGTGCTTTCCCATGTATTTTTTTCCCCAACAAATATATACACAGTTGACCAACAAAGGCATTACCATGAAACCTGTACGTTTATTTCCATATACTCCTTATTATCTTATGATGGTTTCTGCAATTGTAATTTGTTTAGAATGTCTTTGCAATGGTTTCTGGTACTTTATATTTTCCACCCCTAGAAGACAAAGACAAAATGTGTCTCCTGGCCACCTAGGACTTAACTCACCAAGGCTTATATTTAAGCCATGGAACGCTTACAAACACACATTATATAGTCTGGCAGGCTATACAAGTAAATTGCCGATATTACTGATCAGTGCTATGTCATTGCCATCCATCGAAAAATTACTATTAATAGTCCCCTTTGAGGACTTAATATCTTAAGGATGCAGAGTGTATCTGTACATCCTGCGCCCTCTCCCCTTCTATGCTATAAGCCGCCAGACCTGTGGCTAATGCTTAACATAACCAATCACGGTGATGTCCGGCATTAACCCGAGCAGCCAGGGTGTAATTTTAGATGCCACAATCAACTTTGATGGAGGCATCTAAAAAATTTTAAATTACACCCCGGCTGCTCAGCGGTGCTGATCCGGACCATTGCGGTGAAACCATTTTACATTTTATGGTAAACTAAAAGGTGTCATTACAAAGTACAATTGAAAGCACAAAAACAAGCCCTCATATGGCTCTGGTGATGCAAAAATGAAAAAATGTCTCTAGAAAGGAAAAATTAAAAATTAAAATTTTACATTGGCTGTGTCCTAAAGTTCAAAAGAGGGTGTGTCTTTAAATAAAAAATAAAAAAAGATTAAATACAAAAAAAAAAAAAATTTACATGGGAACACACAAACCAGGGATCCTCCCTGATGTAAACAGTGATAAAATAATTGACTTCAATGGGAAGAGCTCTTCAAATACCCCCAACGTCCCTATTACAAACAGTAGTACTTCTAGCTGCAAATACAGTAAAGGGGTTTAATTATCTGTGTAAGTATATGTATCTGGCGTCACATTCTATATTAAAAAAAAAAACAGCACAGTATTTACGTATATGTCCCCTTCCTGATGAGCTTTCTTGTTTGAAAAAAAAAATAGTAATTTATAAAAATTAACAAATAAAAAATAAATTTTTATATTAAATGGTGTCCTAAGGTCCAGGATTGTCAATGTAGTAGTACACTATTAAAATAACTGAATAAAACAGCTAAATATTATGTGGTGAAACTTTATAGAAGGTTTCCTCAGAACATTCTGCTGCAACAAACTAGTATTTTGATTATTTAAAACTGTGATTTTTTTTTAGACTTTTAGAATAAAATGAGCTCTTGTCTTTGTTTTCCTGGAGGGAACATAAATTCATTAATACCATGTCACAGTGACAGTGTTCCAGCAAACAATAGCTATGCCATATTTGGCAAAGCATTGCGGAGAAAGGCACAACAAAAGAAATGTTTTGCCAACACAAGCAAACTGAATTGTATGCCTAAATTAAAAATATCATTTTAGTACATTTTACTTCATTTAAACATGTCCATCTTATTACTGTCACCATAAACCAAGAGTGGCAGTACACAATAGAACAGAGAAATAATATTTTAAATGGAACCTGTTGAATTAAAAAAAGTCTGATCTGCCAGCATTACATATAATGTTTTGGGAAAGGATTCAGTGTAACTTGATATTTATACATGTTATTCTGAACTTCCAGTGGTCTGCCATAGCCTGTGATTGACAGATCTCTTGGTTTACATGCATAGGCAGGGGAGGTTGTCAGTCACTGAGTGAGACTGCCCATTGGACTCCTTAGCCTAGAATGAGCAGGGAAACTATAAATAAATCAAATCTGCTCCTCCTGCTCTGTTAACATGATACAAGTAGATTGGACAGCACTTTCATGGTCACTGGTTCCCTTTAGTTATAATTAAATAATAAGAACAAAAGGATTATTAGCAGTCTAGGCCCTATGTGGTCTATGATACAGAACACAACCACTATGCACCAGTTGCTGATAAACTCAATTAAATGAAACCTCTACCACAAAGCTTCTGTAAAATCTACCACCATCATGTTATAGGAAAGGAGGAGCTGCTACTCTGTCACTCCCTTATACTGCAGATCGGCTTGCTTAACCCCTTAAGGACCAGGCCATTTTACACCTTAGGACCAGAGCGTTTTTTGCACATCTGACCACTGTCACTTTAAACATTAATAACTCTGGAATGCTTTTAGTTATCATTCTGATTCCGAGAAAGTTTTTTCATGACATATTCTACTTTAACATAGTGGTAAAATTGTGTGGTAACTTGCATCCTTTCTTGGTGAAAAATCCAAAATTTTGATGAAAAATTAGAAAAGCTTTGAAGCTCTCTGCTTGTAAGGAAAATGGATATTCAAAAAAATTTTTTTTTTATTCACATTTCCAATATGTCTACTTTATGTTTGAATCATAAAATTGACAAGTTTTTACTTTTGGAAGACACCAGAGGGCTTCAAAGTTCAGCAGCAATTTTCCAATTTTTCACAAAATTTTCAAACTCACTATTTTTCAGGGACCAGTTCAGTTTTGAAGTGGATTTGAAGGGTCTTCATATTAGAAATACCCCACAAATGACCCCATTATAAAAACTGCACCCCCCAAAGTATTCATAATGACATTTAGTAGGTGTTTTAACCCTTTACATGTTTCACAGGAATAGCAGCAAAGTGAAGGAGAAAATTCACAAGCTTCATTTTTTACACTCGCATGTTCTTGTAAACACGATTTAAAATTTTTATAAGGGGTAAAAAGAGAAAATGTATACTTATATTTGTAGCCCAATTTCTCTCGAGTAAGGACATACCTCATATGTCTATGTAAATTGTTCGACGGGCGCAGTAGAGGGCTCAGAAGCAACAAGGGGATTTTGGAGAGTACGTTTTTCAGAAATGGTTTTTGGGGGGCATGTTGCATTTAGGAAGCCCCCTATGGTGCCAGAACAGCAAAAAAAAAAAAAAAAAACACATGGCATACCATTTTGGAAACTAGACCCCTTGGGGAACGTAACAAGGAATAAAGTGAGCCTTAATACCCCACAGGTGTTTCACGACTTTTGCACATGTAAAAAAAATATATATTTTTTTTCACTAAAATGTGTGTTTCCCCCCAAATTTCACATTTTTGCAAGGGTTAATAGCAGAAAATACTCCCCAGAATTTGTAACCCCATCTCTTCTGAGTATGGAGGTACCCCATAAGTTAACCTTAACCCCTTAAGGACCAGGCCATTTTATACCTTAAGGACCGGAGCGTTTTTTGCAATTCTGACCACTGTCACTTTAAACATTAATAACTCTGGAATGCTTTTAGTTATCATTCTGATTCCGAGATTGTTTTTTCGTGACATATTCTACTTTAACTTAATGGTAAAATTTTATGGTAACTTGCATCCTTTCTTGGTGAAAAATCCCAAAATTTGATGAAAAAAATGAAAATTTTGCATTTTTCTAACTTTGAAGCTCTCTGCTTGTAAGGAAAATGGATATTCAAAATATATTTTTTTGGGGTTCACATATACAATATGTCTACTTTATGTTTGCATCATAAAATTTATAAGTTTTTACTTTTGGAAGACACCATAGGGCTTCAAAGTTCAGTAGCAATTTTGAAATTTTTCACAAAATTTTCAAACTCACTATTTTTCAGGGACCAGTTCAGTTTTGAAGTGGATTTGAAGGGTCTTCATATTAGAAATACCCCATAAAAGACCCCATTATAAAAACTACACCCCCTAAAGTATTCAAAAAAACATTCAGTAAGTGTATTAACCCTTTAGGTGTTTCACAGGAATAGCAGCAAAGTGAAGGAGAAAATTCAAAATCTTCATTTTTTACACTCGCATGTTCTTGTAGACTCAATTTTTGAATTTTTGCAAGGGATAAAAAGGAAAAAATTTTTACTTGTATTTGAAACCCAATTTCTCTCGAGTAAGCACATACCTCATATGTCTATGTTAATTGTTCGGCGGGCACAGTAGAGGGCTCAGAAGGGAAGGAGCGACAAATGGTTTTTGGGGGGCATGCTGCATTTAGGAAGCCCCTTTGGTGCCAGGACAGCAAAAAAAAAACACATGGCATACCATTTTGGAAACTAGACCCCTCAGGGAACGTAACAAGGGGTAAAGTGAACCTTAATACCCTACAGGTATTTCACGACTTTTGCATATGTAAAAAAAATATATATTTTTTTTTACCTAAAATGCTTGGTTTCCCAAAAATTTTACATTTTTAAAAAGGGTAATAGCAGAAAATACCCCCCAAAATTTGAAGCCCAATTTCTCCCGATACAGAAAACACCTCGCATGGGGGTGAAAAGTGCTCTGCTGGTGCACTACAGGTCTCAGAAGAGAAGGAGTCACATTTGGCTTTTTGAAAGCAAATTTTGCTCTGGGGGCATGCCGCATTTAGGAAGCCCCTATGGTGCCAGAACAGAAAAAAAAAACCACATGGCATACCATTTTGGAAACTAGACCCCTCGGGGAACGTAACAAGGGGTAATGTGAACCTTAATACGCTACAGGTGTTTCACGACTTTTGCATATGTAAAAAAATATATTTTTTTTTTACCTAAAATGCTTGGTTTCCCAAAATTTTTACAATTTTAAAAAGGGTAATAGCAGAAAATACCCCCCAAAATTTGAAGCCCAATTTCTCCCGATTCAGAAAACACCCCATATGGGTGTGAAAAGTGCTCTGCTGGCGCACTACAGGTCTCAGAAGAGAAGGAGTCACATTTGGCTTTTTGAAAGTGAATTTTGCTCTGGGGGCATGCCGCATTTAGGAAGCCCCTATGGTGCCAGGACAGCAAAAAAAAAACACATGGCATACCATTTTGGAAACTAGACCCCTCGGGGAACGTAACAAGGGGTAATGTGAACCTTAATACCCTACAGGTGTTTCACGACTTTTGCATATGTAAAAAAATATATATTTTTTTTACCTAAAATGCTTGGTTTCCCAAAATTTTTACAATTTTAAAAAGGGTAATAGCAGAAAATACCCCCCAAAATTTGAAGCCCAATTTCTCCCGATTCAGAAAACACCCCATATGGGTGTGAAAAGTGCTCTGCTGGCGCACTACAGGTCTCAGAAGAGAAGGAGTCACATTTGGCTTTTTGAAAGCGAATTTTGCTCTGGGGGCATGCCGCATTTAGGAAGCCCCTATGGTGCCAGGACAGCAAAAAAAAAAAACACATGGCATACTATTTTGGAAACTAGACCCCTCGGGGAACGTAACAAGGGGTAATTTGAACCTTAATACCCTACAGGTGTTTCACGACTTTTGCATATGTAAAAAAATATATATTTTTTTTACCTAAAATGCTTGTTTTCCCCAAAATTTTACATTTTTTAAAAGGGTAATAGCAGAAAATACCCCCCAAAATTTGAAGCCCAATTTCTCCCGAGTACGGCGATACCCCATATGTGGCCCTAAACTGTTGCCTTGAAATACGACAGGGCTCCAAAGTGAGAGCGCCATGCGCATTTGAGGCCTAAATTAGGGACTTGCATAGGGGTGGACATAGGGGTATTCTACGCCAGTGATTCCCAAACAGGGTGCCTCCAGCTGTTGTAAAACTCCCAGCATGCCTGGACAGTCAACGGCTATCTGGCAATACTGGGAGTAGTTGTTTTGCAACAGCTGGAGGCTCCGTTTTGGAAACAGTGGCGTACCAGACGTTTTTCATTTTTATTGGGGAGGGGGGTTGTATAGGGGTATGTGTATATGTAGTGTTTTTTACTTTTTATTTTATTTTGTGGTAGTGTAGTGTAGTGTTTTTAGGGTACAGTCGCACGGGCGGGGGGTTCACAGTAGTTTCTCGCTGGCAGTTTGAGCTACGGCAGAAAATTTGACGCAGCTCAAACTTGCAGCCGGATACTTACTGTAATCCTCCGCCCATGTGAGTGTACCCTGTACGTTCACATAGGGGGGGGGGGGAACATCCAGCTGTTGCAAAACTACAACTCCCAGCATGTACGGTCTATCAGTGCATGCTGGGAGTTGTAGTTTTGCAACCGCTGGAGGCTCCGTTCTGGAAACAGTGGCGTACCAGACGTTTTTCATTTTTATTGGGGAGGGGAGGGGGGCTGTGTAGGGGTATGTGTATATGTAGTGTTTTTTACTTTTTATTTTATTGTGTGTTAGTGTAGTGTTTTTAGGGTACAGTCGCACGGGCGGGGGGTTCACAGTAGTTTCTCGCTGGCAGTTTGAGCTGCGGCAGAAATTTTGCCGTACCTCAAACTTGCAGCCGGATACTAACTGTAATCCTCCGCCCATGTGAGTGTACCCTGTACATTCACATTGGGGGGGGGGGGGGGAACATCCAGCTGTTGCAAAACTACAACTCCCAGCATGTACGGTCTATCAGTGCATGCTGGGAGTTGTAGTTTTGCAACAGCTGGAGGCACACTGGTTGTGAAACACCGAGTTTGGTAACAAACTCAGTGTTTTGCAACCAGTGTGCCTTCAGCTGTTGCAAAAGCTACAACCCCCAGCATGTACGGACAGCGGAAGGGCATGCTGGGTGTTGTAGTTATGCAACAGCTGGAGGCATACTACTTTGGCTGGGGATGCTGGGGATTGTAGTTATGCAACAGCTGGAGACACACTGGTTTACTACTTAACTCAGTGTGCCTTCAGCTGTTGCAAAACTACAACTCTCAGCAGTCACCGACAGCCAACGGGCATGCTGGGAGTTGTAGTTATGCAACCACCAGATGCACCACTACAACTCCCAGCATGCACTTTAGCTGATTGTGCAAGCTGGGAGTTGTAGTTACACAACAGCTGAAGGTACACTTTTCCATAGAAAGAATGTGCCTCCAGCTGTTGCTAAACTACAAGTCCCAGCATGCCCATAAGGGCATGCTGGGAGTTGTGGTGGTCTGCCTCCTGCTGTTGCATAACTACAGCTCCCAGCATGCCCTTTTTGCATGCTGGGAGCTGTTGCTAAGCAACAGCAGGAGGCTGTCACTCACCTCCAACGATCCAGCCGCACAGGTCAGTCCCTCGTCGTCTCCGCCGCCGCCGCTGCTCCTGGGGCCCCGATCCCAACAGGGACGCCGGGGATCGGGGTCCCCAGCACCGGGGGTCGTCTTCCCGCACCCGCTCACGTCCTCCGGAAGAGGGGCGGAGCGGGTTGCGGGAGTGACACCCGCAGCAGGCGCCCTGATTGGTCGGCCGGTAATCCGGCCGACGAATCAGGGCGATCGTGAGGTGGCACCAGTGCCACCTCACCCCTGCTGGCTCTGGCTGATCGGGGCCGTCTCTGACGGCCCCGATCAGCCAATAATTCCGGGTCACCGGGTCACTGGAGACCCGATTGACCCGGAATCCGCCGCAGATCGCTGGACTGAATTGTTCAGCGATCTGCGGCCATCGCCGACATGGGGGGTCATAATGACCCCCCTGGGCGATATGCCCCGATGCCTGCTGAACGATTTCAGCAGGCATCGGGGACCGGCTCCGCTCCAGATGGTTGCGGGGGGCCGGTAAAACACATGACGTTCTCATACGTCATGTGTCCTTAAGGACTCGGAAATGGAGACGTATGAGAACGTCATGTGTCCTTAAGGGGTTAAGTGCACTACGGGCGAACTACAATGTTCAGAAGAGGAGGAGCACCATTGAGCTTTTGGAAAGAGAATTTGTTTGGAATGGTAGTCAGGGGCCATGTGCATTTACAAAGCCCCCCGTGGTGCCCGAACAGTGGACCCCCCCCCCCCCACATGTGAGCCTATTTTGGAAACTACACCCCTCACAGAATTTAATAAGTGGTGCAGTGAGCATTTACACCCCACTTGCGTTTGACAGATCTTTGGAACAGTGGGCTGTGCAAATGGAAAATTTAATTTTTCATTTTCACGGATCGCTGTTCCAAAAATGTCAGACACCTGTGGGGCGTAAATACTCACTGTACCCTTTATTACATTACATGAGGGGGTGTAGTTTCCAAAATGGGGTCACATGTGGGGGGGGGGGGGTCCATTGTTCTGGTACCATGGGGGCTTTGTAAATACAAGTGGCCTTCAATTCCGGACAAATTTTCTCTTCAAAATACCAATGGCGCTCTTTCTCTTCTGAGCATTGTAGTGCACCCATAGAGCACTTTACATCCACATATGGGGTATGTTTTTACTCACAAGAAATGGGGTTACAAATTTTGGGTGGCTTTTTTCCTATTTTCCCTTGTGAAAATGAAAAATTTAGGGTGACACCAGCATTTTAGTGAAAAAAAATTTTTTTTCTTCATTTTCTCATCCAACTTTAATGAAAATTTGTCAAACACCTGTGGGGTGTTCAGGCTCACTATACGCCTTTTTACATTCCGTGAGGGGTGTCGTTACCAAAATGGGGTCACATGTGGGTATTTATTTGGGTTTATGTCAGAACCACTGTAAAATCAGCCACCCCTGTGCAAATCACCAATTTAGGCCTCAAATGTACATAGTGCGCTCTCACTCCTGAGCCTTGTTGTGCGTCCGCAGAACATTTTACGCCCACATATGGGGTATTTCTATACTCAGGAGAAATTGCGTTACAAATTTTGGGGGTCTTTTTTTCCTTTTACCTCTCGTGAAAATAAAAAGTAAAGGACAACACCAGCATGTTAGTGTAAAAAAATTTTTTTTTTACACTAACAGGCTGGTGTAGACCCCAACTTTTCTTTTTCATAAGGGGTAAAAGGATAAAAAGCCCCCCAAAATTTGTAGTGCAATTTATCCCGAGTACGCAGATACCCCATATGTGGCCCTAAATTGTTTCCTTGAAATATGACAGGGATCTGAAGTGAGAGAGCGCCATGCGCATTTGAGGACTAAATCAGGGATTGCACAGGGGTGGACATAGGGGTATTCTACGCCAGTGATTCCCAAACAGGGTGCCTCCAGCTGTTGCTAAACTCACAGCATGCCTGGACAGTCAGTGGCTGTCCGGAAATGCTGGGAGTTGTTTTTTTGCAACAGCTGGAGGCTCTGTTTTGGAAACACTGCCGTACAATACCTTTTTTATTTTTATTGGGGGACAGTGTAAGGGGGTGTATATGTAGTGTTTTACTCTTTATTGTGTGTTAGTGTAGTGTAGTGTTTTTAGGGTACGTTCACACTGGCGGAGGTTTACAGTGAATTTACCGCCAGGAGTTTGCGCTGCGGCGAAAAATTTGCCGCAGCTCATACTTGAAGTAGTAAACTTACTGTAAACCCGCCAGTGTGAATGTACCCTGTATGTTCACATGGGGGGACAAACCTCCAGCTGTTTCAAAACTACAACTCCCAGCATGTACTGACAGACAGTGCATGCTGGGAGTTGTACTTTTGTAACAGCTGGAGGCACACTGGTTGGAAAACCTTCAGTTAGGTTCTGTTACCTAACTCAGTATTTTCCAACCAGTGTGCCTCCAGCTGTTGCAAAACTACAACTCCCAGCATGTACTGATCGCCAAAGGGCATGCTGGGAGATATAGTTATGCAACAGCTGGAGGTACACAACTACAACTCCCAGCATGCAGAGACAGCTGTTTGCTGTTTAGGCATGCTGGGAGTTGCAGTTTTGCAACATCTGGAGAGCTATAGTTTAGAGACCACTGCACAGTGGTCTCCAAACTGTGGACCGCCAGATGTTGCAAAACTACAACTCCCAGCATGCCCAGACAGCAAACTGCTATGTGGGCATGCTGGGAGTTTTAGTTTTGCAAGATCTGGAGGTGCACAGTATAGAGATCACTGTGCAGTGGTCTCAAACTGTAGACCTCCAGCTGTTGCAAAACTGCAACTCCCAGCATGCCTAAACAGCTCTCATGCTGGGAGTTGTAGTTTTGCAACATCTGGAGGGTTACAGTGGATCCAGGGAGCTGCGTCGCCGTCCTCTTCTTCCGGCGATCGTCGCCCGCTGCAGCCGCTGATCGTCGCCCGCTGCAGTCGCCCACTGCCGTCGCCGATGGGTAAGTGGATCTTCGGCGCCGGTCCCTGTCGGTTTCCCCGTCCTGCCCCGCCTATTGTGGGTGGGCAGAACGGGGGAAAAAAAAGTAAACCCCTCCGCCCCCGATCTGCTATTGATGGTCGCGTCTAGACCACCAATAGCAGAGATAGGAGGGGTGGCACCTCTGCCACCTCACTCCTTTTGCTTCAAGGGGATCGTGGGCGTCTAGGACATCCGCGATCCCCTTTATTTTCCGGGTCACTATAGACCCGTATGACCCGGAATAGCCGCAAATCGCAAGTGTGATGACCCCCCTGGGCATTTGCGCGGGTCACCCCGGCCCGGTCCCCGCCCGGCGCGCGGCAGGGGCCGGAATTCCCACGGACGTATGAGTATGTCCCTGGTCCTTAAATGGGCACTGTCATGAAATCTAAAAATTGATATGTTGTAGTACTTAAGTACTACAACATATCTCTAATATACTTTAATTAAAAAAAGTGATTTTAAACAAGTTTAAAATCACTTTTAAATTCGGCCACTAGGGGTCGCCCTCCTAGTGGCCGAATGCATTCTGCAGTGATGTCACTACTGGATTTCGACTCATTTCAGCCTGGCAAATGAGTCGAAATCCAGTCACTGCGGTGCTCGCTCGCGCCTGTCAATCAGACAGGTGAGAGCGAGCACGCTGATAGCTGGGGCTGCGCGCATTGGCCAGCTCCACTGGCCTCGCGCGCGGCCCCGGCCCCGCCCCCCCCCCCCCCCGCCCCCCCCCCCCCCTTACCCTGTCCGGAGGCCGTTACCCTGTCCGGAGGCAGCTCATTGATCCTCTGGTAAGTCTTCCTCACTGGAGGAATGGGGTGGGGGAAGCGGGGTTCGGGGGAGTGCCGCCGCTCAGCACTAGAGGTATGGGGGTGGGGAGCGGGCTCCCGAAGTAGCACTGCTGCGCTAATAAAGTTATTGTTTTCACCACAGGGTGCCTCCAGCTTTTTCACCACTACAACTCCCAGAATGCCCTGACAGCCAGTAGATGTTAGGGCAAGCTGGGAGTTGTAGTGGTGAAACAGCTGGAGGCACCCTGTATAGTGAGCTAAGGGCGGAAGTGCCGGCTCCAGGGGGTTAGGGAGAGATGGGCAATAGGCAGGGACAGAAAGAAAGAAAAAATGGATGGTGGGAGCTACACTTTAAGACCAAGGGCGCAGGGACGTAATCATACGTCCGTGGTCCTTAAGGGGTTAAATATATATATATATATATATATATATATATATATATATTTTTTTTTTTTTTTTTAAAAGCTTTCCAGTGCATGTAGAGTTCTGAAACAGCAAGAATATAAATTGTGGACTCTACAAGCAGTGAAACATTCAATGAAATAGATTATTAGAAGCTGTGGGTTCTGTATGTTGTATCATACATTGTTATACATCATCAAACACTTCTTAGAGCATGTCCTGTTTTTCCTTCACATATTAATGCCTGCAAAAATACATATATTGGCAATTGGTTTATTTGCTCATTTGTATGTGTGCAGAAGTGCTACTACCTTTCCCATTGCTGTCCCTTTGTGTTTTATACCTCTGCTAAAACTTTAGCCTCACATACTATTAAAAGAGTATGGAAAAGACCATAACAGATCTATCTATACAGGTTTATATTGCTCTTTCTTCAGGTGCCTTGAAACATGTAAACATTAAATGGAAAAAAATACTTAACTCTGTGGCATTGAGTTCAGAATCATAAGCATAAGATATGGCAGGATACTCATTAGGTTTAGGTAAGCACCACAGGCTGAACAATTGATATGCTTTTGTAAGTTGCATATGTCAACATTTAAATAACATAACACATGGAAATGGCTCCAAAATATGACATATAAATAACATCCTAAACCACTTAACTAGTTTCCCAATCTATGTACCATATTTTTCGCTCCATAAGATGCACTTTTTCTCCCCCAAAAGTGGGAAGGAAATGTCTGTGTGTCTTATGGAGTGAATGTGTGCCGAAGTGCAGGGAAGGCTGCAGAGGGGAGGCTGCTGAAGAGGTAAGCTTACCTGCCATGCTGCTGTCCCGTTCTCCTGTCCGCATAATGGAGTCTTATGGAGGAGCATGTGACACACACGTCACTCCCCTGCACCCAGCGTAACGCTACGGTGGAAGCAGAGTGACGTGTGTGTCACATGCTCCTCCATAGACTCCATTATGCGGATGGAAGAACATGTACCGGTAAGCAACTACAAGGGGGGTCCTGCTGGCCACAAATATTTTAGCACCCGTTTGGTTCAGAATATTTTTTTACTTGTTCTCATCCTCTAAAACCTAGGTGCGTCTTATGGTTAGGTGCGTCATATATTGTGAAAAATACGGTATATAAAACTCAATGGCCCTCATTTACTATTGCAAATCCGACATGTTTGTCGAGTTGTGCACCAGATTCTGTCGCATTGCGCCAGAAATTCTGCCTGCGCCAGAATTGAAAAAACCCAGACTAACTAAGAAAACCCCAAAAGGGGCGTTACCGCCGGGGAAAGGGTGTGGGTCTACGAAAAGGGGAGTGTTCCCGACATTTCCACAAAAAAACTACATATGTACTAAGGTTTCAACATAAAATGTGGTTGATTTGAGCCGAGAAAAACCAGACAGATCAGAGCATGTGTAAAAAAAAAGCAAAGTGTAGGGAAAGTGGAAAATGTGGGAAACCTTAGTAAATACCGTGGAAAATAAATTGTAGGGAATTAAAACCCACAAAGAAACCTACACAACACTCTTAGTAAATAATGGCCAATGTGTGTATGTGTGTATGTTCCAGCATCACTTCCAAATGGCTAAAGATATTAACATGAAACTTAGTACACGTTACTAATATGTAAACAGCAAACATAGGATAGATAAATTAACCCTTACCCACCGCCATTTGTGAGGGTCTGGGTTTTTATTTAAAGTCCCATACAAGTCTATGGGAAATATATGTTACTGCATAACTTCCAAACAGGTGGAGATATTTCGATAATACTTGGTCACATGTTACTTCTATGTCCACTTAAAATATAGGATAGTTAATTTAACCCTTAACTACCCCCATTTGTGAGGGTTGTTTTTTTTGTTTAAAGTCTAATGCAAATCTATGGGAAATGTATGTTCCAACAAAATTTAAGTACGGCTGGAGAAATTTCACTAATACATGGTCACATGTTACTTATATGTCAAATAAAAATACATAATAGTTAAATTAACCCCTAACCTGATGTCTTTCTCCACAGGCTCCATTCTGCATCTCCTGTTGCATGTGTAAGTCACTGGCAAGCCACACCCCATCTTGCAAAGACACGCCCACCCTTTAAGCCACACCCCTTTTATTTTCAGTTTACAATATCTCAACCACAACTCAGGCCCACCTGAGGACTGGATATGAGAATTAGAAATGAGGATTAGATCTGGGGACAGGATATGAGGTTGGAATATGAGGATTTAATATGAGGACAGAATATTAGGACAGGATATGAGGACGGGATATGAGGTTGGGATATGGGGACCCGATATAAGGATTAGATATGGGGATGGGATATGAAGATTAGATATGGGGACGTGATATGAGGTCAAGACATGAGGATAGGATATGAGATTGGAATATGAGGAGGGAATCTGGGGTTGGGATATGAGGAGGGGATATGGGGTCAGGATTTAAGGACAGGATATGAGAACAAAAGCTTGCTCCTTTGTTGCTCTTCCTCCCCCACAAGGATAAGATAGGAAAAAACAGGCAGCGCTGGGTACTCAGCTAATAGGATATAAAACTACAAGGTCATCTGAAACACAGAACATCACATTTATTTGCCAAGCCTAATGACTGCCAGGTAGCAATGTGTGCAGTTCTCAAATGGAGAAACCTTGGACAGGAAACATGTTTATAAATATTTTACATTGACAATAGTAGAACTATGTTACATTTAACATGTATAAATAAAAAGTTTAGCAATGAAGTAATGAAGAGTAATGAAAAAAATCCACAGCAAAAACGCATATTTTCTGCATATTTGATGTGAAAATGCTGCAGATTTGCTGAAGATTTTAACTTCAGGAATAAGATTAACCAGTCATACATAAAACATCCACTTATAAGTGTCCAGGCCCTTATTAAAGTAATAGAAACAGCAATGGCTGAAATGTCCATGACAAAAAAAGATACACAATAAGGTTATGAACACCTAGAGACACATATGCAACCAGTTTTAATGAAGAAAAATAAAGAGATTAAAAAAAAATTTGTATAAAAGAAAGCTGGAGTGAAGAGAAAAACAACACATACCCTCTCAGCCACAGACCATCCTCCCAACACTCAACATCCATCAGCTCTCATCTAAGGAACATTCTCTTAGGATCTTTTCACACGTACAGTATTTGATGCGCAGGATTTAAAGCTGTGTTCGGTCAATCAGTTTACATTGAATTCTGCAGCAGAAAATCCTGCGCATCGAATCTGCGCAGAATACTGTACGTGTGAATAGACCATTGGGGTATGTTCACACGAGCGGAACCCCAGCGTATTTTACGCTGCAGATCCGCCGCTGAAGGACCACTGTATGCTGCCTTTACATGTGCCTGTTCAGAGCGGCAATACGCCGATTGAGCAGACACACTGCGATGTGCGAGTCGCAGTGCGCATGCGCAGTATACTCACACATTGCGGCAGCTCTCTGCCTAGCTCATAGAGCAGGGGAAGCGGCATGCGCGGCAACTCACACATCGCTTCAGTGTGTCTGCTTGTAGCGGCATATTGCCGCTCCCAGCGGGCACATGTAAAGGCACCATACAGCAGTCCTTCAGCGGCGGATCTGCAGTGTAAAATAAGCTGGGGATCCGCTCGTGTGAACGTACCCTTAAGGTGTCCTTCCCAAGGGGTCCCTATAGTATGAAACTGTTCACGGAGCATTCTGTAAGGTAGTCCATGTGCCTAAACTCAGCAATTCTATCACTCATAACTTCTATTCTGAATTGTATGGCATGAGACCGTTAGTTTTTTTCTTGAAGAGACATGCATTGAAATACGAATCTGGTTTCTGAACAACTTACCATTGCAAGGTCCCCCATCACATTATGGGTAAGTTAGCTAATTAATATTTTTTCTGGAAACCAGCAACATCTTTGCGATTATTGCAAACTTGCTGAGTTACATTTTATCCTAGGGCAACGTTTTTGCCCACAAAAAAATATCAAAATGGCTACTCAATCCTCATTTTACCACGTCTTTCAGGCATCGCAATGTGGCCTTAGCCATAAAGGGATTACACTGTCTTTAAAGGGGTATTCCAATAATTTTTTTTATATCAACTGGCTCCAGAAAGTTAATATTTGTAAATTACTTCTATTAAAAAAATCTTAATCCTTCCAATAATTATCAGCTGCTGAAGTTGAGTTGTTCTTTTCTAACTGGCAACAGTGCTCTCTGCCGACATCTTTGTTTGTCTCAGGAACTGCACAGAGCAGAAGAGGTTTGCTATGGGGATTTGCTTCTACTCTGGACAGTTCCCGAGACAGGGGTCATCAGAGAGCACTTAGAAAATAACAACTCAACTTCAGCAGTTCATAAGTACTGAAAGGATTAAGATTTTTTAATAGAAGTAATTTACAAATCTGTTTAACTTTCTGGAGCCAGTTGATATATAAAAAAAAGTTTTTTTTCTGGATAACCCCTTTAAAACTGAACACTGAAGAGGCTGCAGAACTCACACAAGTGCCACAGCCTTTTGAAACAGCTGATTGGTGGTGGTGCCAGGAATCAGATCCAAGTAAATCTTATATTGACGACCTATACTAGCGTTTCCCAACTTTTTTCGGCTCAGGGCACTCCTTGAAAAAATTAAAAAAATTGCGGGGCACCCCTTCCGAAGTGGACGAGCAAAAAATAAATAAAATAAAAATAAAAAATAAAGTTAAAAGAGCCGCAATGCACAATATCCAATATCTATTTATCTGTGGGTATGTAGATTACAGTGCTGCTTTATACAGCAACTCACAAATGACGTCTTCTCTGATTAGCGTTGTTCCCTGTTCTTCTCCATCTGGTCCAGACCGTTTCTTCCAGCCTCAACTCTTCACCGTTTGGCTTGGTTTCCACAAAGGATTTTTCTGGCATTTTTTCTTCAAAACTGCCAGTGTAGTTTTTGAGACAAAGTCAGAAGTGTATCTAGTAGGAGGGAGAAGTATAAGTCCTTCCTTTATATTTCCCATTCCTTTTAAATACACTTCTGGTTTTGCAGTTTTCTAAAAAATGCCAGAATAAAACCTGTGTGGAAACCTAGCCTTAAACCTGCTAAACAAATCTATTAGGCTCCGCACTTTACCAGCATGAGCCTCCAGATTCCCCTTTTACAAGTGAAGAAGAATACAGGGGTATAAAGGTCTAAAGGGGTAATAGAGACGTGTAGAAAGGTGTACATGGGTGACAGGTGTGTAGAGGAGTGTACATGTGTCATGGGTCAGACTGAGGGGCGGACATGGGTGACAGGGGGTAGACTGGGGGGCGGACGGGGGGGGTGAATATGAGTGTCAGGGATGGAAAGGGGGGTGGACAAGGTGGACATGGATGACAGGAGGGTGGACATGGGTGACTGGAGGGGGGATGGACAGGGTTGAGAAGGGGTAACAGAGGGGTTTAAAGGGTACAGTACCTTATGCAAGCCGTTTTTCTTCAGTACACCGGCACGGGAATCCAGCGCAGCTTCCACGTTCTTCCCCTCTCCGGCAGGACATCGACCCAGGGCTCCGGCAGGGCACTCATTCACTGCACCACAGAGGGGAGGGGGACGCTGGGGCATGGGTCAACTACACCGGCCCGGCGCAACTTCCACGTTCTTCCCCTCTCTGGCAGGGCACTCACCGGGGCGGGAAATAAAAAAACAAAACATTTTGATGGCAAAATCCTGCGGCACCCTTGGCAGTGCCGGGGCACTCGGATTGGGAATCACTGACATATACTATTGAAAGGCCATCAAGAACACCCACTATCTTATGTTATGTCTTTTAGACCTATTGGAAAGGGCCTGTGGCCTACAATGGGACATGCTGTGCAGAAATTTAGGCTTAGCTTGTTATTAAAGACAACCTTAAAGGGGTACTCCGCCCCTAGACATCTTATCCCCTCTACAAAGGATAGGGGATAAGATGTCAGATCGCCGCGGTCCCGCTGCTGGGGAGCCCTGGGATCCCCGCTGCGGCACCCCGCTCTCATTACAGCACAGAGCGAGTTCGCTCTGTGCTTAATGACGGGCGATAAGGGGGACGGAGCAGCGTGACGTCATGGCTCCGCCCCTCGTGACATCACGGCCCGTCCCCTTAATGCAAGTCTATGGGAGGGGGCGTGATGACCGCCACGCCCCCTCCCATAGACTTGTATTGAAAGGGCCGTGACGTCACGAGGGGTGGAACTGTGACGTAACGATGCTCCGGCCCCTGTACTGCCCGTCATTACGTCCAGAGCGAACTCGCTCTGTGCTGTAATGAGAGCAGGGTGCCGCAGCGGGGATCCCGGGGATGCCCAGCAGCAGACCGCAGCGATCTGACATCTTATCCCCTATCCTTTGGATAGGGGATAAGATGTCTAGGGGCGGAGTACCCCTTTAAGTTGGCATAACAGACAGGTCAAAAACTGGAACTACACAGTCTAAAAGTGCAACTATCATTAACACACTGGTGACAGTTGCGCTTTAATTTATCAAAAAAACATTAGCTGGTGTGATAAATTTGACTCATCACTAGACAGTCTAGCTTTCGTTTACACTGCCTAACTGTTGAAGCACATTGTTAGAGGCTTAGACAATACGGCAGTCCCATAATTAAACAAAAAGAAGAAAACTTTAAAAAGACAAAGAACAGTTGTTCTATATCTGTCTCTAATCAGTAATAAATTTAAAAAAAATTAGGTAACACTTCATATTTAAGGTTTATTGCACAGCACTACGAAGATCTGCAGATAAATGTGAGAAATGTAAAGTTCAAACATATGCAATAGGGATCGACCGATATAGATTTTTTAGGGCCGATACCGATAATCTGTGAATTTTGAGGCCGAAAACTTATACCGATATTCCAGTATAAATTATCGGCTATTCACCCCCCCCCCAGGCCCCTCAGAAGCCGCTGCAGATAAATGATTTAAAGTGGGCGCTTTAAAACAATGAACTGCAGCGGCTTTTGCGGGGCCAGAGACCGCCGCCGCCATCCGCTTCTCTCCCCCCGCCTGTCCTGGGGTCCTCCCTAGTCCAAACAACACCACCGCTGCCCCCCCTGCCTATCCTCTGGCCAAGGACCGCCGCCGCCCGCTTCACTCCCCCTGCTGGTCCTGAATCCAACCACCGCCGCAGCCCCATTGCCTCCCCCATCCCCGGTTTTATGATTACCTGTTCCCGGGGTCCGCAATACTTCTGGCTCCAGCAGCGTCCTGAGCTGTAACTGTGCGCACTGACGGTGACGTCGCGTTGAGGACGTCACTCGTCATTGCGCAGCGCAACGCACAGCAATAGCACAGGACGCCGCAGGAGCCAGAAGTAGCACGGACCCCGGGAACAGGTAATTATAAAACTGGGGATGGGGGTTAGGCAATGGGGCGGCGGCGGTCTCTGGCCGGGGAGGTGGGGCATTATCAGCATATAGGCACGGTAATTGCCAATACCGATAATATCCAAAATTGTGAATATCATCCGATAATATCGGCCAAACTGATAATTGGTTGATCCCTAATATGCAACATTTGCATATGCCACTAATAGGGTTCCATTTTTTATTTTTTAAACAAAAAACATACAGTTGAAAAAGGATGCCTACATAAACCCACCAAACATACTGTATGTAAAAAAAAACTCTTCTGGCATACATCTGTACATCTTCTGGCATACATTGATCCACTGCAGAGGTAGCCTGTGCGCTTACCTCTCCTTTACTGCCATCAGTGACTCTGGGATTGATAGAACCTCTGTTCAGCAGGCTCTATCAAACTAGCAAACAGATCAATGCAGTTCTATGGAAGCACATTGATCTGTACGAGGAATCTTATGATTCCTACTAAAAGTCCGCAAAGGTGACCGAAAAAAATAAAAAATAAAAAATAAAATAAAAATATGTAATAAAGGTTTGACCCACGTAAATTAACAAAAGTTTTAAATCACCCCCATTTTCCAAAAGTCTATATAAAAAATATGTAAACATAATAAAAACAAACCTATTTGGTATTGCCGCATGCGTACTTGTCCGAATTATTAAAATATAACATAATTTATCCCGTACTGTGAACCTAGTAAACCAAACCCCAGAGTTGCATTTTTTATCACTTCATTTCCCAGAATAAAATGAGACAAAAAGCAATCAAAAAGTCTCATTAATACCACAATGGTACTGCCAAAAACTACAGATCACATCGGAAAAAATGTTCCCTCATAAAGCTCGGTAAAAAAAAAAAAAAAGAAAGAAGGTTATAGGGGTCAGAAAATGGCAATTAGAAAAAAAAGTTTAGATTTTATACAAATTGGATATTGTATTAATTGTGCTGACATAAAGTATCAAGATTACATGTTAGTTTGACTGCAGGGTGAATGGTGTCAAAAAGAACCATCCCCCTCAAATTTGCAAAAAAAAATTGTATTTTCACCTCACAAATATTTTTATTTCGGTTTTGGAGCATATGTTATGGAAAAAGTGAAGGAAGACACTACAAAGTACAATTGATCCCACAAAAACAAGCCCTTTATGGGTGCGTAGATGAAAAAAATTAAATAGTTACGGCTTTTAAAGGGCGGGGAGGTAAAAGCGAAAGTGCAACAACAAAAACTGGCCTGGTCTTTCAGGGGTTAAACAAGAACCGTTTGATGCCTTCCGTGTATATATGACAGTTGCACTCCTGGCGCATATACTAAAAGTATACACAAAACATAGCTTATTTTATTTTATGCAGCAAGAACTGGTGAGTGTGTAGTAAATAGTAGAAATGAAAGAAAGCTAAGAGTTAACAAAAGGTGATCTAAAGACAGCAAAAAGAGACTTACATACCATGCCAATGAAGACTAATTTAATAAGCACAAAGTAAACAGTGCAGCCCTTGAAATGTCAAAAGTGCAGGTAAAGACAATTTAAAATAATACTTATTTTCCAGGAAGCAGTTTTTATTAGCTGTGGAAAGAATATTTCACCCTATTCATGAATTTAATTTCATGGTTCGTGCACATCACCAAATATTTTCCAACTTCATTACATATTTCATAAAGACTACACATTACTTTAGCTTGCAAACATAAATCCTTTGCCTTCTGTCCTATAAATAATCACAGTCAAGACAAAAGGGACGAGGTGGTTACAATGAGCAAAGATTCGTGATTACAGAAAACTATATAGTGAAATTGTCTGGTGCTGTTCCAGACATCAAATGCAGTCCTATCATTACAGACAATTAGATAGAATGCTTTTAAAGTGGCCTTTGATGTAAGATGTGTTATTTCCATATACAATAAAAGAAAAAGTTAAATATATCAGGGAGATTACATTTTCATTTGGAAGAAGACAAATTTTAAGCATGGATGGGTTAGAAAGAATATCTTTTTACACACCCCTGTGTTTTACACACATTAAACTGTCAATTAAAAAAGCTAAATGGAAGAAGCCAGAAATGTTAATAAAAATTGAGCAGTTTCCTTCTTAACTGTTTTCATGCCTATTGATCTTAAAGTATATTTAAAAACTGTATTCATAAGAATATGCATCCTTAATTTACTAGAACTGGTGACATCACCAAAATATAAATGAGTTTTTCAGTGTCGCTGCATTTAGTGGCATGTCTTATATAAATGAATGGAGATGTTCTGTATAGCTGCACCGGTAAAGGCAATTAATTATACCTTGGTTAAAAATGTGTATATTTTTGCCCCTGCAGCTATTGCCTGTGTGTCTCTGTAAGGAGACCAATTACAGGAAGTGTGGGTGGACAATCAGTGCTCTGTGCACTGAGGACAAGCAGGGCTCTGTGCACTGAGGACAAGCAGGGCTCTGTACACTGAGGACAAGCAGGGCTCTGTACACTGAGGACAAGCAGGGCTCTGTACACTGAGAACAATCAGGGCTCTGTGCACTGAGGACAAGCAGGGCTCTGTGCACTGAGGACAAGCAGGGTTCTGTGCACTGAGGACAAGCAGGGCTCTGTAGACTGAGGACAAGCAGGGCTCCGTGCACTGAGGACAAGCAGGGCTCCGTACACTGAGGACAAGCAGGGCTCCGTACACTGAGGACAAGCAGGGCTCCGTACACTGAGGACAAGCAGGGCTCCATACACTGAGGACAAGCAGGGCTCCGTACACTGAGGACAAGCAGGGCTCCGTACACTGAGGACAAGCAGGGCTCTGTACCCTGAGGACAAGCAGGGCTCTGTACCCTGAGGACAAGCAGGGCTCTGTACCCTGAGGACAAGCAGGGCTCTGTACCCTGAGGACAAGCAGGGCTCTGTACCCTGAGGACAAGCAGGGCTCTGTACCCTGAGGACAAACAGGGCTCTGTACCCTGAGGACAAGCAGGGCTGTGACATGATCCAGGCTCACACAACAGGCTGACTGACAAGCCAGGAGCCTGCACAGAGCCCTACTTTTCCTGCCCTCACTTCCTGTATTTGGTTCTCCTCATGGAGATACACAGGCATTAGCTGTAGGGACACAATCTTTTCAGTCAAAAACATACACAAATTTTACAAACATGTTTTACAATTAGTTACAAACATAGATATAATGGTATTATCTACATTATATCTACATAATAGTATGTAAAGTTCCTTCATAGCTATTACATGGAAAGGGAGTAGGAGGCGGGGTTATAACTTTTCCACAGCAACACTTTTTAAAGTCCTAACAAATATAACACCATAACTTTTTCATGTTCTTTGCCATTTTACCTTTAACAATCCCTTTAATGATATTTGTTTATAGAATGGATGCATTTAACTTCTCATTCAAACGTTCTATAGTATTTGTTCCAGAAGACAAAGGTGAAGTAGAGTGTTTGTCTGGCTGCCTCATGTTCTCTGGTGCTGGTTGTGGGTGTGTTTGGGAGGGCTAATCACTTGCTCATTTTTATTCTGCATAAGACTTTCAATAAAAAAGTTTAATATGAAGGAAGCACGAAAATGAAACACTTCTTTTTTGAAATCCAATTTTTTGCAATTATTTCCTGTATTTTCATAAGGATGAATTCTATGCATATTCTTGGAAGAGAAACTTTCATTTTTTTTTTTATTTTTTTTTTTTTTATAGAGAACATTCTGTAGCTTTCCTAGTTTCTTTTGAAAACAGAATACAGTGCTTGTATCCTACACAATTCATCTTATGTCAGTTAAACTAATACTGGTTGATTTTTATCACTGCCTCAGTTCATTTTTCTTTGCCAGTTTCGGAAATAAATTTGATGTGTAGAATGTGCTAGAAGATGCCGAAGCTCTACATTCTAAAAGGCACAGTGCTGTATGACAAAACTATCCCAAGTTTTGGTGTTCCAGTATGCACTTGAAAAAAAGCTAAGTAATATACTACACATACTTTACTATTATTAGATGAAGATAGAAAATGATGATTGCAATCATAAAATACCATAAATTATGATACAGTGATCCCTCAACTTACAATGGCCTCAACTAGGGCTGGGCGGTATACCGGTTCCGAATACCAACATTTTTTAGATGCACAATATGAATTTTTCCCCATACCGCAATACAGGTTGGGCCCTCCCCCCTCGGAAATTAATGCGTTATCAACCCAGCGTTATCAATTAATGCGTTATCAACCCCCCACATCGGGGAACTAATCATATTTGACCAGCAAGCGCTGTTCTGACCCCCCCCCCCCCCCCCCAAAAAAAAAAAGTTATTATCAGCGCTGCGCTGTCCCCATCGGGGGAAAAAACTCACATATCACCCACAAGCGCTGCCCTCCTCGTCCTCCTATTAGTTGCGAGCCGCCGACGCTGACACTCTATACTGTATGCTGTATCCCTATGCCCGGGCTGTAAAAGATTTTAAAAAAATAAACTTTAACTCACTTTTAGAGATGAGCGAATTTACAGTGATTTGATTCGCCATGAACTTCTCGGCTCGGTGGTTGATGACTTTAGCCTGCATAAATTAGTTCAGCTTTCAGGTACTCCGGTGGGCTGTAAAAGGTGGATACAGTCCTAAGAGACTCTCCCAGGACTGTATCCACCTTTTACAGCCCACCGGAGCATGTAAAAGCTGAACTAATTTGTGCAGGCTAAAGACATCAACTGCCGAGCTGAGAAGTTTGTGACTAATCGAATTACTGTAAATTCGATCATCTCTACTCACCTTCCCCGTAGGTCCGGACCAACTTCCTGGGGACGGGAACGTTGGACAGCCGTCAGCCTATCACCGGCCACAGCGATGTTCCGCCTCGGCCGGTGATAGGTTGAGCCCACTGTCATGTAAAAGCCAGCTGGCTTCTTACATGACAGTGGGCTCAGCCCATCACCGGCGAGGCGGAACATCGCTGCAGCCGGTGATAGGCTGACGTCTCTCCGACGTTTCCTTCCCCAGGAAGAGCGTGAGGCCAACGTAGGAAGGTACGTTAAAAAGTTTATTTTGTTTATCTTTTGCAGCCCGGGCATAGGGATACAGCATACAGTAGAGAGTGTTAGTGCCGGCGGCCCGCAACAAACAGGAGGACGAGGAGGGCAGCGCTTGCAGGTGATATGTGAGTATTTACCCCGATGGGGACAGCGCAGCACTGGGTTGATCATTTTTATTCTTTTTTTTTTTTTGGGGGGGGGAGGAGGAATACCGTTATATACCGTGGAACTGCCGTGAGTGGAACCGTGATACACATATTTGTTCATACCGCCCAGCCCTAGCCTCAACATACAATATTTTCAACAAACAATGGTCTTTTCATTACCATTTTAACTTGAACCCAGACTCAACATACAGACAGTCCAGATCTGAGAAATGTGTCAAGCACTGGAAGAACCAACCAATCAGAATAGGCAGTTTACTGGTAAAACACCTGTATTACTGAAGTGCATGCACTGACTGGTGATTGGTAGCGTCTCCCTACAATACTGGGAGACACTTCATCTTCTAAACTACTCATTTACCTGTGCTAGGGTTAGCTGCTCCTCTGGACACTAGGTGAGCATGACACCATTTTATTTTTCTGGGACACTGTATGTACTGTACAAGGCCCTAAAGAAGCTCCTGTACACAATGTGTATAGACATAAGGCCCTGACAAATGTATTGCCATGCATCAATAATCATTTGCTATCAATCACTAAAAATGTAAAGTATATATCTGAAAAGCATTGTCACAGACTTAACTAAATCATAATCAGGAAAATTAATTATGCCAGACTGTAATCAAACAAGTTAGGATGTGTAGGTAAAGTAACAGCCAGCTAAGGAATGAAGCCAAGAGATGTACAGAAACAAAACCAAGATTCGTAAATCAGAGTTTTAATCAGGAAATAATCCAAAGTCAGATGACAGATGCAGAGGAGGGACCAGAATTATGCTCTAGGCACATGGCTGCATAATGGTTCAGTGCTTATGACATTTAGTACCAAAAGAAATAACTTTCTGATCACCCAGACCACTGAATATATGGTTTCTGCACAGATACATATTATGGCTGTATGCAGGAAAAAGAAACACAGATCAAGTGTTGTAGTCCATTAGAAACAGAGAAAAAAAAGCTCAAATTAGGCATATACTTAGTGGTTTGAGGTCATCACCCGGTTCACTTAGTTGCAGACTACTGCAAGAGAAGGATAATTACAACAGCTATATTCTGCATAAATTTTAGGGCTATTTATACTTACTGACTAAAAAATAATGCACCAAGGAGTTGTAGGAATGGAATGACACTTTCTATATGTGAATGCAATGATGATACATGTAAGTGACTAAAATATTAGAGCAATAGGATATGTTTATTGGGGAAAACTGTACAGTTATAAGGAGGCTCTAGTACTCTGTTGGGTCGCCCCTAGCCTGGATATATTAAGCTAGGATTACATATGTTAAGCATACGTAAACCCAGCCTAAATTCTAACGCAACTGATGCCACAACTGATGACAACATGCATAAGTTGTCATCAGAGGTTTAGCAACTGGTGTCCAGTGCTTCTGAACTTTAGACAGGGGAACACAGCAAAATGTGTTCCCCTGTCCAGTGCTGGTCCAGAGTGTCCATTTATCCAGCATCCAAACTAAGACGTCGGATGAATGTGAACTGTCCCATTTAAATGAATAAGATCAGTTCTAGCATCAGTTTCCTTCCGCCACTGTAGAAAAGATGCCGGACGCCAGACATATGTACAGTGGAGATCAAAAGTTTGGGCACCCCAGGTAAAAATTTGTATTAATGTGCATAAAGAAGCCAAGGAAAGATGGGAAAATCTCCAAAAGGCATCAAATTACAGATTCTTATAATATGTCAACAAAAGTTAGATTTTATTTCCATCATTTACACTTTCAAAATAACAAAAAAATGGTGTCTGCAAAAGTTTGGGCACCCTGCAGAATTTCTAGCATGCACTGCCCCCTTTGCAAAGCTGAGACCTGCCAGTGTCATGCATTGTTCTCAATCATCATCTGGGAAGACCAGGTGATGTCAATCTCAAAGGTTTTAAATGCCCAGACTCATCTGACCTTGCCCCAACAATCAGCACCATGGATTCTTCTAAGCAGTTGTGTAGAAATCTGAAACTGAAAATAGTTGACGCTCACAAAGCTGGAGAAGGCTATAAGAAGATAGCAAAACATTTTCAGATGTCAATATCCTCTGTTCGCAATGTAATTAAGAAATGGCAGTCATCAGGAACAGTGGAAGTTAAAGCAAGATCTCGAAGACCAAGAAAAATATCAGACAGAACAGCTCGCAGGGTTGTGAGAAAAACAATTCAAAACCCACGTTTGACTGCACAATCCCTCCAGAAGTTGTGGTACACTATTCCACTATAAAGAGATACTTGTACAAATATGGTCCTCATGGAAGAGTCATCAGAAGAAAACCTCTTCTACGTCCTCACCACAAAAATCAGCATTTGAACTTTGCAAATGAACATATAGACAAGCCTGATGCATTTTGGAAACAAGTTCTGTGGACCGATGTGGTTAAAATGTAACTTTTTGGCTGGAATGAGCGAAGGTAAGTTTGGAGAAGAAGGGGAACAGAATTTAATGAAAAGAATCTCTGTCCAACGGTTAAGCATGAGGGTGGATAAATCATGCTTTGGGGTTGTATTGCAGCCAGTGGCACAGGGATCATCTCACGAGCAGAAGGTAAAATGGATTCAATAAAATTTCAGCAAATTTTGGATGCTAACTTGATGCCATCTGTGAAAAGCTGAAGTTAAAGAGAGGATGGCTTCTACAAATGGATAATGATCCTAACCACACCTCGAAATCCATGGGGGATTACATCAAGAGGTGTAAACTGAAGGTTTTGCCATGGCCTTCACAATCTCCTGACCTCAACATAATTGAAAATATATGTATAGCCCTTAAAAGAGCAGTGCGTGACAGACAGCCCAGAAATCTCAAAGAACTGGAAGACTTTTGTAAGGAAGAATGGGCAAAGATACCTCAAACAAGAATTGAAAGACTCTTGGCTTGCTATAAAAAGCGTTTACAAGCTGTGATACTTGCCAAAGGGGACAATACAAGATATTAACTCTGCAAGGTGCCCAAACTTTTGCAGACGACATTTTTGAGTTTTCTGTTATTTTGAAAGTGTAAATGATGGAAATAAAAAACTTTTGTTGACATATTATAAGAATGTCTAGTCTGTAAATTGATGCCTTTTGGAGATTTTTCCATCTTTCCTTGGCTTCTTTATGCACATTAATCCAAATTTTTACCTGGGGTGCCTAAACTTTTGATCCCCACTGTATTCCCCCCCCTGATGCTCCCTCCGCCATTATATTCCCGCCCCCTGATGCTCCCTGTGTCAATATATTCCCCCCTCTGATGCCCCCTGTGTCATTATATTCCCCCCTCTGATGCTCCTTGTGTCATTATATCTCCCCCCCCCCCCTCTGATGCCCCCTGGGCATAGGAGTTTAGTTACAGAGCAAAACTGATTGCCCCGTTATATATGAATTCTTTAGGCATTTATCCCTGCTTGCCCGAAACAGGGCTAAATGCCTGAAGAATTCACTGGCCCGGTGCCCGGAAGTGCATGTCCCGGGCTTTGGGCGATACAATTTCCACATCCCTGCATGGCTATTTAGAATTCTATCAGATTTTGCGGGGGGGAAAAAAAAGCAAAAAGAACTCTTGAGCAATTTTTTACCTTAAAAAATCCACAAAGAAAGCTCTAAATACAATCATAAATTCCCCTCATTATCCTTATTGAATCAGAATATGATCCACATATGATACAATAAAATTGTAAATCTGTATGATACTGTAATTATCAATGGTCCTGTAATGTAGGTCCAAAAGCATGCTAAACTGTATGAGGGTGAATGTTCTTTAACCTCTTCAGGACGCCGGGCGTATGCATACGCCCTGCATCCCGAGTCCTTAAGGACGTGGGGCGTATGCATACGCCCGTGGAAATTCTGGTCCCTGCCGCTAGCCGGTTGGGGACCGGACCGAGATGCCTGCTGAAGTCATTCAGCAGGCATCCCGGCACATTGGCAGAAAAAGACATGCGATTTTCTGCTATTCCGGGCTGATTGGGTCTCTGGTGACCCGATCTCCCAAAAATTAGGGATGATTGGAGCTGTCAGTGACAGCCCCGATCATCCTGAGGGCTAGGAGCGAGGTCGCAGTGCTGCCATCTCCTCCTATCCCCTGCCATTGGTCAGAACTGATTCTGACCAATGGCAGCGCAGGACAGTGGGTTGCCATGGCAACCCCCCGTTCTGCCCACCCCAGGATGTCATGGGGAACGTGGGGAGAAGATGGAGGCCGGTACCTGGAGGAGAAGATGCGTGGGGACCCCGGATCGTCGCTGGAGACAGGCACATGTAGGGAAACGACTATGGGGGGGGGGGGGAAATGAAAGTGAAACTAAAGTGATCTTTACTGTAGCAACCACTAGGAGGGCCAAACTGCAACTCTCAGTATGCCCAGACAGCCAAAGGCTGTCTGGGCATGCTGGGAGTTGTAATTTTGCAACATCTGGAGGGTCACAGTTTGGAGACCACTGTTACAGTGGTGCCCAAACGGTAGCCCTCCAGATGTTGCCAAACTACAACTCTCAGCATGCTTAGACTGCCCAGGCATGCTGGGAGTTGTAGTTCTGTAACATCTGTCCCTTCAGATTTTGCAATTTTCATGACATTTTAGAAAATTGCTGCTCTACTTTGAAGCCCTCATTTTTTCAAAAAGCTAAAATATGTCCATTTTATGATACCAACATAAAGTGGACATATTGTATTTGTGAAGAAAAATTTTATTTATTGGGAATATCCATTTTCCTTACAAGTAGAGAGCTTCAAAGTTAGAAAAATGCTAAAATTTCAAAAATTTTCATGAAATTTTGGGATTTTTCACCAAAAAAGGATGCAAATAACGCCGAAAATTTACCACCAAAATAAAGTAGAATATGTCACGAAAAAACAATCTCAGAATCAGAATATTCTTGCATTGAGGGACGTAGCGTGACGTCACACGGGGGCATGATCACGGGCGTCCCCAGCTGCGGGACTCCCGCGATCAGGCATCTTATGCCCTATCCTTTGGATAGGGGATAAGATATGTAAGCACCGGAGAACCCCTTTAAGGTGAAAAAGGGCTGCGTCCTTAAGGGGTTAAATATAGAAAAAAAGTAAAAAAGTATAGAAAACAGGGAAAGGTTGTGGAGCTAGAGAAAAAGGGAGAGTGAATAAAAAATAGAATACAGTGACCCCCCTAACCTACGATGGCCCCGACATACGATAATTTCAACATAGGTGAGTACAGCTTCCTATACTTTACATTGCACGGATCCCTCAACATACGATGGTTTCAACAAACGATGGTTCATTTGGAACGGATTACCATCATATGTTGAGGGACCACTGTAGTAGTTTTCCTCTCCTTATGGAAAATAGCAATAGTAAGGAAGGAATAATATTACAATTTTGCTAAATCACTGACTACATCATTCTTAAATATCAAATAAAATGAAGATCAGTACAAGATAATAATGAAATAGTTAAGCACTGTTTACCACTTTTGTATGAAAGTCACTAGCAGCTGGTCTGTGAAATGAATTACCTGCCATGGTTCATAACAATGCAGTGCTCATTCTGTCCGTTTAGTGCTAGACAGGGATGTTTTGTTTCTGCTTATTCAAATTTGTTTTTGTGTTTTATGTTTGCGCCCTGTAGTTTTTGTGTTTGGTGTGAGTGGTATGTGTGGTCCCAGAGCTCATTTCTTCCTCGCTCTGGTCCTCCCTTGGTCTTTCCTTTCTTTGCTCTTTCATGCCTGTGATGATGGGGATCCTCAAGGTTGTTAGCTGGAACGTGCGGGGGCTTAACTCCAAATTTAAATGGGCCTTATGCTTAGACTTTGTGAAACATCAGTCTCCTCATACAGTGATCCCCCGATCTACGATGAACACAGAGCTCTCAGAGGCCATCATATGTTGAAGGCAGCATCCACCTACAATGCTTTTATATGTCGGGCCACTGCATAAATGGCTATCTGGCAACGCAGACTGCTTCAGCTGCCGCCGAATAGCAGTTTAATGTGCCCCGTGTGCTCCGGTGAGTGTCACTCACCTGTCCCTGACGTTCCGGACCGTCCTCTTCATGCTCCGCTACATGGCCGTCGCTCTCCGCCCCAACATCCAATAGGAGCGGCATGCGCAGCGACGTGATGGCGGCGATGGAGAGCGATGACAGTCCGGAGCGGCGGGGACACGCGAGTTTAACTTTCTATATTACTATTGCACGGATCCCTCAACAGACGATGGATCCAGGTAAGGATCGTTCATTTGGGACAAATTACCATCCTATGTTGAGGGATCACTGTATTATATGTCTAAAAGAGACTCATAATGGGCCAGAAGGTTCTTGCCCTACTCTAACTATGCTAGGGGTGTCTCTGTGCTGATAACTAAATCTTTGCCGTTGGTTGTTTCCCAGGCGGCTTGAGACCATTTTGAGAGATTGCATTGTTCTCTCAGCTCTTTTTCCTTTGTTCTTGTCTGTTTATTTGCCTCCTCCTTTTCAGGTCTCTGTGCTGGAGCGGATTACTGATAAACTGTTGTCTTTTCCTTCTGACCCTGTCCTTTTTTCACTTTAATAAGGCTCCAGATCCCAAGCTCGAACGCACCACTGCTGCTGACCCTGGCTCTCCTTCCTTTACAAATTGGCACCTGGCGCTGGGCATGACCAACCTCTGGAGATGGAAGTACCCGACTGCATTTTCCTTTAACTCTGCGGCCCATATTTACTTCTCTCGCATAGACCTTGCCCTGGCCTCTGAAGATCTTCCCCAAGCGGTAAGATATGTTTCCTACACCACTAGGGGGATCTCAGACCACTCAGCTGTACTTTAAGTCCTCAACTTAGGCCCTAGTCCCCCTTTCAGTCTTTGGCGCTTGCACCCTGGCTGGTTGAGGGCTGAGGCAATGTCGGAGGCACTGTGGGCGGCTCATGCTGGAGTACTGAGAGCATAATGCCTCTCCTCCTGATCCCTTAGTTCAGTGGGATGCGTATAAGGCCACAATACGGGGTGCCTTTATAGCGGGTGTGGCGGGCCAGAGGAAGCTTAGGTCAGCTATGGAGGCTGGGCTGCAGATAGAGGCGAATACTTTGGAGGCAGAGTATGTCCGGGATCCCTCCCCAGATAATGAGAGTGCGTGGGCTAGAGCCCAGAGGTGTCTTTTGGTGGTTCAGAGGGATAGGATACAGTTGCGGTTGGCAGACAGGGAGGCGGCCCTTTTTGAGTTTGGGGACAAGAATGGGAAGTTGCTGGCTTATTTGGCGAGAGCTAGTTGGCCAGCTGCCTCTATTCCGTGTATCAGGGGTGGTGATGGTGTTGTGGTGTCAGACCTCCAGATGATTAATTCAGTTTACAGAGACTTCCATGCATCTTTATATTCTGATCCTCTTCAGCCCTGTCAGGGGGAAATCCTATTTCTACAACACCTATCCCTTCCCATGCTTAGTAGGCGCAGGCGGAGGCGTTAGATGCTTCTTTTACAGTTGAAGAGGTGAGTCAGGCTATTCATAACCTTCCTTCTGGGAAGACCCTGGGTCTGGATGGGATGACTGGCGACTGGTATGGGATGAATGAGGACAGGCTGGCCCCTATACTCCTTAGATTGTTTCACATGGTGACTGTTGCAGACTCTCTTCCAGACTCTATGAGGGAGGCTTTGATTGTTGTACTCCCTCCACAAGCCTGGTAAGGATCCGTTGGTACCCGATTCTTACAGACCTATCTCCATGCTCAATGTTGATATAAAAATTTTAGCTAGAGTGCTGGCTTCATTGCCTCTGTCACTCATCCTGACTAAACTGGGTTTATGCCAGGTAGAGCTACTGATGTTAATGTTAAGCGCCTACAACTTAATATTGCGGCGGTGGGGGCAGGATTTCCTTCTGGAGTGATAGTTAGTTTAGATGTGTACAAGGCCTTTGATTCTGTAGTATGGCCCTATCTCTGGGAGCATTTAGGTTTGGTCCCCCGTTTCTGTGCTTGGGTCCGCCTGTTATAGGATAACCTTCGGGCCCGCATTCATACGTATATGGATGTCTCTGCACCCTTTCCCTTAGGTCGCAGGACAAGGCAGGGATGTCCACTGTCTACTTTCCTATTTGCGCTTGGAGCCTTTAGCTTCGGCCATCCGTAAGGATCCCACTATTTGTGTCATACCCAGGGGTTCTATTGTTGAAAAGGTATCCCTATATGCAGATGATTTGTTAGTGTACTTGGCGGATGCAGAGGGTTCTCTCCTGTCTTTAATTGACCTACTCGACCGGTTTGGTTCGATTTCAACTGGGCTTAGTCCTCCCTAATGGCTCTTTCACCTGGGGTTCCAGTGGGTCTGCAGGTAGTTCTTGGTTTGACATATCTGGAGGTTACTGAATCCCTTGCCGAGTAACTGAATTTGGAACCACTTTTGAGCTCTACTGTGGAATGGTTGAATGCCTGGTCCTCGCTTCCCTAGTCCCGATCCGGCAGGTTTAACATATTTAAAATGATTTACCTCCTTAAAATTTCTCTCTTTCCCATTTAGCTCCCCTTATTCCTCCTAAGAAATACTTAAGTACGCTATGTGGTTCTCTGGGATCCTTCTTTGGCAGGGTAAGCCTCCCAAGACTGGGTCGGGCTATCCTCCAGGCCCCTAAATGGCACCGCCCCTGTTGTCTACAACTATTTTCTTGCCTCCCAGCTGGTTTTTGCAGCGTGGTGGATCGACCTGGATCTTTCGAATTCTGCTACTGCCGTGGCTGGTGAGCTTATGGGTTCCTAGGAAGCTCTTACTAACTCACTCTACAGGTACCATATAATAGCTTAACCCCTTAAGGACAAGGCCCATTTTGGCCTTAAGGACCAGAGCGTTTTTTGCACATCTGACCACTTTCACTTTAAGCATTAATAACTCTGGGATGCATTTACCTTTCATTCTGATTCAGAGACTGTTTATTGGTGACATATTCTACTTTATGTTAGTGGTAAAATTTCATTAAAACTTGCATCATTTCTTGGTGAAAAATTCCAAAATTTGATGAAAAAATTAAAGTTTTGCATTATTTTTTTTTTACTTTGAAGCTCTCTGCTTATCAGGAAAATAGACATTCCAAAAAAATTATATATTGATTCACATATACAATATGTCTACTTTATGATTACATCATAAAGTTGACATGTTTTTACTTTTGAAAGACATCAGAGGGCTTCAAAGTTCAGCAGCAATTTTCCTATTTTTCACAAAATTTTCAAAATCAGAATTATTCAGGGACCAGCTGTTTTGAAGTGGATTTGAAGGGCCTTCATATTAGAAATACCCCATAAATGACCCCATTATAAAAACTGCACCCCTCAAAGTATTCAAAATGACATTCAGTAAGTGTGTTAACCCTTTAGGTGTTTCACTGAAATAGCAGAAAAGTGAAGGAGAAAATTCAAAATCTTCATTTTTTACACTCGCATGTTCTTGTAAACCCAGTTTTTGAATTTTTACAAGGGGTAAAAGGAGAGAAATCTTCCTAAAATTTGGAACCCAATTTCTCTTGAGTAAGGAAATACCTCATATGTGTATGTCAAGTGTTCGGCGGGCGCAGTAGAGGGCTCAGAAGGGAAGGAGCGACACTAGGATTTTGGAGGGTGAGTTTTTCTGAAATGGTTTTTGGGGGGCATGTCACATTTAGGAAGCCCCTATGGTGCCAGGACAGAAAAAAAAAAAACACATGGCATACTATTTTGGAAACTACACCCCTCAAGCAACGTAACAGTGAGTACAACGTACAGTGAGCCTTAACACCCCACAGGTGTTTGACGACTTTTTGTTAAAGGAGTACTCCGGCACGTACTTTTTTCCTCTTATCCCGTCTGGGCTGCAAAATAAAAGAAAACACACTTTCTCTTACCTGCCAACGAGCCCCCGAAGCTCCGGTACAGGTGTTCGGTCCCCGGGCTGTATTCTTCTTACTTCCTGTTAGCCCGGCACGTCACACGGAGCTTCAGCCTATCACCGGCCGAGGCGGGACATCACTGCGGCCGGTGATAGGCTGAAGCTCCGTGTGATGTGCCGGGCTAACAGGAAGTAAGAAGAATACAGCCCGGGGACCGAACACCTGTACTGGAGTGTACTGGAGCTCCGGGGGCTCGTTGGCAGGTAAGAGAAAGTGTGTTTTCTTTTATTTTGCAGCCCGGACGGGATAAAAGGAAAAAAGTGCGCGCCGGAGTACTCCTTTAAAGTTGGATGTGTAAATTATTTTTTTCACTAAAATGCTGCTTTTCCCCCAAATGTTACATTTTTACAAGGGGTAATAGTAGAAAATGCCCCCATAAATGTGTAACCCCATCTCTTCTGAGTATGGAAATACCCCATGTGTGGACGTCAAGTGCACTGTGAGCGAACTATACTGCTCAGAAGAGAAGGAGTCACATTTGCAAATTTTGATGAAATTATTTTTGGGGGGGCATGTCCCATTTAGGAAGCCCCTATGGTGCCAGGACAGCAAAAATCCCTCACATGGCCTAATATTTTGGAAACTACACCCCTCAAGGCACATAAAGGGATACAGTGAGCCTTAACACCCCACAGGTGTTTGACGACTTTTCGTTAATGTTGGATGTGTAAATTAAAAAACATTTTTTCACTAAAATGCTGCTTTTCCCCCAAATTTTAAATTTTTACAAGGGGTAATAGAAGAAATGGGGTTACAAATTTCGGGGGTCATTTTCTCCTGAGTATGGAAATACCCCATGTGTGGACATCAAGCGCTCTGCTGGAGCACTACAATGCTCAGAAGAGAAGGAGCGTCATTGAGCTTTCGGAGAGTGAATTTGTTTGGAATGGAAGTCAGGGGCCATATGCGTTTACAAAGCCCCCCGTGGTGCCAGAACAGTGGACCCCCCCCCCCCCCCACATGTGACCCCATTTTGTAAACTACACCCCTCACAGAATTTAATAAGGGGTGCTGTGAGTATTTACACCCCACTGGCGTTTGACAGATCTTTGGAATAGTGGGCTGTGCAAAGGAAAAATTTAAGTTTTCATTTTCACGGACCACTGTTCCAAAAATCTGTCAGACACCTGTGGGGTGTAAACACTCACTGCATCCCTTATTAAATTCTGTGACTGGTGTAGTTTCCAAAATAGGGTCACATGTGGGGGGGGGGGGGTCCATTGTTCTGGCACTATGGGGCTTTGTAAACACACATGGCCTTCAATTTCGGACACATTCTCTCTCCAAAATCCCAATGGCGCTCCTTCTCTTCTGAGCATTGTACTTCGCCCGCAGAGCACTTTACAACCACATATGGGGTATTTTCTTACTCAGAAGAAATGGGGTTACAAATTTTTTTTTTTCCTATTTTCCTTTGTGAAAATGAAGAATTTAGGGCAACACCAGAATTTTTGTGAATTTTTTTTTTTTCTCATTTTCCCATCCAACTTTAATGAAAATTATTCAAACACCTGTGGGGTGTTAAGTTTCACTATGCCCCTTGTTACGTTCCGTGAGGGGTGTAGTTACCAAAATGGGGTCACATGTGGGTATTTATTATTTTGCGTTTATGTCAGAACCACTGTAAAATCAGCCACCCCTGTGCAAATCACAAATTTAGGCCTAAAATGCACATAGTGCGCTCTTACTCCTGAGCCTTGTTGTGCGTCCGCAGAGCATTTTATGCCCACATATGGAGTATTTCCATACTCAGGAGAAATTGCGTTACAAATTGTGGCTTTTTTTGCTTTTACCGCTTGTGAAAATAAAAAGTATGGGGTAACACCAGCATGTTAGTGTACAAAAAATTAACATTTTTGCACTAACAGGCTGGTGTAGACCCCAACTTTTCCTTTTCATAAGGGGTAAAAGGAGAAAAAGTCCCCCAAAATTTGTAGTGCAATTTCTCCTGAGTACGGAAATACCCCATATGTGGCCCTATACAGTTTCCTTGAAATACGACAGGGCTCCGAAATGAGAGAGCACCATGCGCATTTGAGGACTACATTAGGGGTTGCATAGGGGTGGACATAGGGGTATTCTACGCCAGTGATTACCAAACAGGGTGCCTCCAGCTGTTGCTAAACTCCCAGGATGCCTGGACAGTCAGTGGCTGTCCGGAAATGCAGGGAGTTGTTGTTTTGCAACAGCTGAAGGCTCCATTTTGGAAACACTGCCGTACAATACGTTTTTCATTTTTATTGCTGGGGGGGGGGGGGGGGGGGGGGCAGTGTAAGGGGGTGTATATGTAGTGTTTTACCCTTTATTATGTGTTAGTGTAGTGTTTTTAGGGTACATTCACACGGGCGGGTTTACAGCGAGTTTTGAGCTACAGCGGAAAATTTGCTGCATTTCAAACTTGCAGCGAGAAACTCACTGTAAATCCGCCTGTGTGAATCTACCCTGTACATTCACATTGGGGGAGGGGGGCAAATCTACAACTCTCAGCATGCCCTTTGGCTGTCCGTGCATGCTGGGGGTTGTAGTTATGCAACGGCTGGAGGCACACTGTTTGCAAAACACTGAGCGTTTGTTACTTAACTCAGTGTTTCTCAACCCGTGCGCATCCAGCTGTTGCAAAACTACAACTCGCAGCATGTACGGTTTTTCAGTGCATGCTGGGAGATATAGTTTTGCAACAGCTGGAGGCACACGGGTTGGGAAACACTGAGTTAGGAAACAGACAATGTTTCCCAACCAGTGTGCCTCCAGTTGTTGCAAAACTACAACTCCCAGCATGCCCAGGCAGCCGAAGGGCATGCTGAGTGTTGTAGTTTTGCAACAACTGGAGGAGAACAGTTTGGACACCACGGTGTCCAAACTGTAGCCCTCCAGATGTTGCAAACCTACAACGCTCAGCATGCACAGACTGCCCAGGCATGCTGGGAGTTGTAGTTCGGCAACATCTGAAGGGCCAGATGTTACAGAAATACAACTCCCAGCATGCCTGGACTGTCTGGGCATGCTGGGAGTTGTAGATTTGCAACATCTGGAAGAGTACAGATTGGAGACCACTGCACAGTGGTCTCCATACTGCAGCCCTCCAGATGTTGCAAAACTACAACTCCCAGCATGCCCAGACAGCCAAAGGCTGTCTGGGCATGCTGGGAGTTGTAGTTTTGAAACTACCAGAAGCAGCAGTGAAGAACTTCACTGCTGCCTCTGATGCAGATGCCGACGCAGCGCCGCCTCCTCTACTTACCCGCCGCCTTGTGCCTCCAGCTGTTGAGAGCCTGCCGCCGGTCCCCACTGCCGCGCCGGCACTTAAAAAACGCTGTTAAGTGCCGCAGTCTCTTCCGCAGCTATGTATGGGCTGGAAGAGCAGGGGAAATGAACTTTACCCCCCCAGTCAGCTCATTCACTGTGATTGATCCACAGGGACCAATCACAGTGATCGCTGACCAGGACCATCAACAAATGGTCCTGGGGGGTGTTGCAGAAGTTGCCCCCTGCTGGAAAATGCGGGACTTCTGCCAGTTAAAGGGGTACTCCGGTGAAAACCTTTTTTCTTTTAAATCAACTGGTGGCAGAAAGTTAAACATATTTGCAAATTACTTCTATTAAAAAATCTTAATCCTTCATGTACTTATTAGCTGCTGAATACTACAGAGGAAATTCTTTGTTTTTTGGAATGCTCTCTGATGACATCACGAGCACAGTTCTCTCTGCTGAAGTTATTATAAAAATAATAACGCTTTATTTATTGTCCTTAGTGGGATTTGAACCCAAGTCCCCAGCACTGCAAGGCAGCAGTGCTAACCACTGAGCCACCATGCTGCCCTTAGCATACATCTGCTATGGATGGTTGCTAAAATGGACAGAGATGTCAGCAGAGAGCACTGTGCTCGTGATGTCATCAATGTTCCAAAAATAAAGGAATTTCATCTGTAGCATTCAGCAGCTAATAAGTACTGGAAGGATTAAGATTTTTTAATAAAAGTAATTTACAAATATGTTTAACTTTCTCCCACCAGTTGATTTAAAAGATAAAAGGTTTTCACCGGAGTACCCCTTTAACCTGTGCGATGCTGCGCATATGTCATATATAAGCCGTGATGCGCAAACTGCCTGCACATCACGGCTTATATATAAGCCATTCTGCGGGAAGGGGTTAAGTGTGGTCTGTGGTGTCGAGTAAATTTCCGCAACCCCTGGTATCTCCTAGGGAACCCCTATGGGGGAATGTGCATTTTCCACACCTGCATGGGTTACAGGAAGCCGGTTTCTGGGGAACTCATGGAGTCAAATTTGTGATCCATCTGTTTGCCGGGATGTGAGCGTGTGAACGTCTGTTTTGTCTGTCCGTGTTGGGCCTTTCTCCAGTCTGGTCTCAGATATAGCCCTTTTATGCTGGATGGCATGTGCTTAATCCTACCTTGAATTCCTGTGTTTGTTATGGTGCTGATCTCTGGGACCTGTGGACACTGTCTCTCTGTTTCACCTTGTTGGAGCTTTATGTTCTTTAAAATTGCAAAATCTAAATAAATACTTTTAAAAAACAAAGCAGTGCTCCATGGCAGAGCCCCACAGAACCATTTGGTTGACAAGACAGAATGCATCAAATCTGGTGTCTGCTACTGCTGTAGTTGCTCTTTTATAATTTTAATGAGAACGACGAGAGAAAAAAAAAACACAATGCAGCACTACTTCACCATTAGATGCCCAGTGCCAGCGCCACGACTCGATCAAAGCTCATGTAATAGAAAACAATGGCGCAGCACTCCAAAATTGCAAAAAAAGTGTAAAATGTATTCCTTCATGTCAAAATTGAAATGACGTTCCAGCTCCCCAATGGAACTTTTCAATATATATATATATATATATATATATATATATATATATATACACACATATATCACTTTACTGTATATGGAAAAAATGCGAAAATACTTAAAGGAAACCTGTCAGGTTAAAAATGCAGTCTAATCTGCAAGCATGTTATATATGAAGCAGAATGATATATAGCTTTAACTGTCAATCACTGAGTAGGACCGCCCACATGACTACTTAGCCCAGCATTAACAGAGATTTACACAAATAAATGACACGTTATCTTGGAACTTTCTCAAGAAACTATATATCAATCTGCGCCTAATGTTTTGTACTAACCATATAATAATTTGGTTTTATCAGCAGGCATCATAAAAAAAGATTTAGTAGAACTACTAATTTAGTTATGTAAATCCTTGTGAATCTAGGTTCAGTACTCCAGTAGGTCATCCTACTCACAAGCTGACAGCCTTCCCTGTATTATTAGGCTTACAGAGATGGCGGTCAATCATTGAACAGAACCTCCCACTGGACTCCTAAGACCAGAATGAGAAAGGATTTACATGACTAAACAACTAGTTCTACTGAATCTTTTCCATACAAATATGTATATTAGTCTGCTCATATCCTACTGCTCTATAATATGATGCCAGTAGATTGATTAAATACTTAAGGGGGGGTCTATCATTCAGTACAGTGTTAGGTGCCTCCAACGATGGTTAAGTCTTTTGGCAATTATCATGCTAAGGGTAGTGCAACCTGTAGTGTTAATTCTCTCCATTACTATTACTTTAACACCCAAATTGAATAGAATCAATAGGGTACATCAGTGACAAGTTGGATCCAGTTGAAGCTGAACCCAACATAGCATTGTGGTTTCCCTTATAAAACACAAGTTAAAAAACTAGTGTGAACAGAAAAAAGGGTAGGTAGCCAGCACTCCATAAAACTTCTTGGGGGGGGAGATTTATCAAAACCTGTCTAGAGGAAAAGTTGCTGGGTTGCTTCTTTCATTTCTCAGAGGCCTTTCAAAAATAAAAGTAGTGATCTGATTGGTTGCTATGGACAACTCAGCAACTTTTCCTCTGGACAGGTTTTCATAAATCTTCCCCTTCCTGTTTATTCCAAGCAGCCAACATGAATTTGATATGTTACAGATGAGTAGGGATCCTTAATCATAGCCACTTGGGCTGAATCATGCCTGCTACTTCTATAACAGGTCTCCCAGTCTGTGGATATGGTCACAGTTGAACTCCTAGCCCTTCCTGTTACCGCCTCCTTTAAATATCTTCCTTATTTTATTCAAAGGCAGCGACACAGTGCACGGCTCAATGCTGCAATGTGGTCCCCTCAGTCAGGGCATCTAACACTCCCAGATCAAAGCCCTGTTTCCTGGAAATAGGTAACATGTGTCCGCCAGCAACCCCACCTGTACCAGTCTGCTAACATTCACATTGAACAGAGATATGTTTATGTGTGTGTATGTGTATAGTCACTGATATTGTAAAGGGCAGAAGGACAACTTTATAAAACTTACTGAAAAAGAGGAAGAAAAAATGGATGGATATTCACAAAATAAAATCCTATGATTCAGCATTATTGTAAACGTTGTCCATTTCCTTTTATACAAGACCAGGTTTAGAAGAAAATGGTGCACTGCGTCAAAGTAAACCTTTCCTGTTCATAGTATTTATGTACAGTTACAGTTTATTGTGCTATTCATATGCAATGAAAACAGTCACAAAAGCAGTTCAATATTGCAGGCACTGGCTAAATTAGATGTAGAAAATCACCTTAATGCTCACACATAGCTTTGATTATTACAATCCATATTTTTCATCCACTTTCAAAGGTTGCCGTGTTTAATGAAGTGTGAACCATTTTTAATAAAGCACAAGAACATGTGCTTTCTTCCAAGCACAAGAGTTTGTGTAAGTAGTACTGCTAGGACACTCAATAAGTACAAGCAGTACAAACATACATTATAAAACATATATATATATATATATATATATATATATATATATATATATATCCTCCATTCCAGTTTCCTAGCAACTAAAAGCAATTATAAGTAAACTGCAGGCATTCCCAAATGTAAATAATACTTGTAAAAACCAACAAACAATTTGCACCATATTAGTTTTAAAAAGGAATATGAAGTGATAGCCATTAAAGTGAAACTTACAGCTGTTCACCCACACTAAGCCTAGTATTCAGGGTTATAGTGCGTGTGAACAGCATTCAAATGTGTGGTCACATTCTTGTATGAATGAAGTATAGCCAGTGTTAGAGTGTTTTTAATTTTCTAGCTGCTATGAGCAGCTCTGCGCATGGAGGCGGGGAGCTGCCACGCCCTGCTCCCCGCCTCATCCATATTTCCTGCTCTGGCTCGCCCGTCATGAATATTCAAAATATTTACTGTCATGTCTGAGAATTTGAAGAAGGCAGTGGAACATGTCAAGCTATGCAGCTAGAAGACTAAAAACACCCAAGACTGGAAATACTTTATTAATACGAGTGACCCCGCATTCAATTGTTGTTTAGCTGCACTATAACCCACTATATCAGGTTTAGTGCGGGTGAACAGACCGATTCCCTCCTTTTGGAGACTGGGCCACATGGCAGTATTCCAACATAACAACCACTGCCTTGCTAAAGAAACTGAAGGTATAGGTGATGGACTGGCCAAGCATGTCTCCTGATTTAAGTATCGGTGGGGAAGGGCATGGTCTTTAACATCCTCTGTGATGTCGTCATGGAGACAGTGGAAAAGGTCTCCAGTGGCAACCTGTAAAGCTCTGGTGAACTACATGCCCAAGAGGGTTAAGGCAGTGCTATGAAATAATGGTGGTCACTCAAATATTGACACTTTGGGCCCACTCCACCTTGGACATTTCCACTTGTACTCAATTTTGTTGCTATTGTTTACCCATTAAAGTCTGTTTGTTGAGTTATTTTGAGGGGACACAACAATAAATATTGTTACACAGGCTGTGCACTAACTACTCAACTTTGTAGCAGAGTGTCATTTGTTTGGCATTTCATACAAATTGTAATAAGCAGGCTCAATCCACACCAATATTAGTAATCAAGGGTGCTACCACATGTACCGAAGTCCATACCAAACCACAAAGAGAAAGTACATGATATATAGCGCACACCACAATATTTAGAGAAATATAACAATTTTATTACATGATTAAAATACACAAGAAAATCAATTAGACAGACATTTAAACACATTTAAAAAGGCTAAAAATGCCATTCCACAACAGGGAGGATCCCTCTGGACCACTTCCAGAGCACCTGCAAAACAATATATTGCACTATCCCATTTGGCCTATATGTCACAATACAACAAACATAGAGGTCCTAGAACAAATAAATAATTCAATACAACCTGAAAGCTACCAATCTAAGTACTATCACATGTCACTGGGAAGTGAAAAGCCAAGGGCTGCAAATGAAGAAAATTGATGACAGCAGATGCCCTCCTTAACCCCACACATTCCGTCACCTTCAGGTGACTTTTTAAGGGGTGTAATGACCGGTCCTTCGATGTTAACATATATTTATATGCTGTCTAATTAACAAACAATAGGTGGTACCTGTGCTCCCATGTTGCGACATATGCATGCTTCACAGTAGCGGTGACTGTCCGCTACCACTTTTGGTTCACCTGCCTAACCTTCCACTGTCACTTCACAAAACCTGCACTTACGCACACGAACTGTGGAGTACTCAAATACTGGTCTCACTCACTCATTCATCCTAAACAAATGTGCGCCTGCGCATACCCCTCTATATACACATCACATTCTTCAATGAACGCAGATATCAGTGCTCGTCTAATTTTCATATGAACATTATAATCAACATCATAATTCAGTTGGTGCATAAATAAACCTCTTATTAGCAGATAACATTACTTATTATTATTTAAAGGGATACTCCGGTGGAATTATTTTTTTTTTAATCAACTGGTGCCAGAAAGTTAAACAGATTTGTAAATTACTTCTATTAAAAAAATCTTAATCCTTCCAGTACTTATTAGCTGCTGAATGCTACAAAGAAAATTATTTTCTTTTTGGAACTCAGAGCTCTCTGCTGACATCATAACCACAGTGCTCTCTGCTGACATCTCTGTCCATTTTAAAAACTGTCCAGAGTAGGAGAAAATCCCCATAGAAAACATATGCTGCTCTGGACAGTTCCTAAAATGGACAGAGATGTAAGCAGAGAGCACTGTGGTCATGAGGTCAGGAGAGAGCACTGTGTTTCAAAAAGAAAATAATTTCCTCTGTAGTATTCAGCAGCAAATAAGTACTGGAAGGATTAAGATATTTTATAGAAGAAATTTACAAATCTGTTTAACTTTCTGGCACCAGTTTGATAAAAAAAAAAAAGTTTTCCACTGGAGTACCCCTTTAAAGTTATGTGTCCCTTATGTTAAGGCAACCATTATTATAATACATACATTAACAATCCATAATCACTATGGCTTGATATTATAAAGTTCTTGTGCATCTATATATATATATATATTATCCCCATTATCCACTAGACAGTGCGTTATTAAATATACATAGCAATACATAGTAAAGTGTATAAATATATATACCATTATGATATATAAAAAAATAAACAACAAAAGAAAAAATAATAATAAACTAAGTAGTATCCTACCTAACTTAGTAGCACTACAGTAATTATTACAATAATCCTACCATCTCTAGAGATTGTATAGTTTAAAGCAACTCACACCATTAAACAATGACACACCCCATATGTATAGTTATTATAGGTAACCTACTGCCATGATGCATATAACATATTGAGACATAGTGTAATGACAAACACAGACAAATGAGAGCACTTGAGCATACCTAAGCAATTGTGCGCCTGGAAAACCCCTCGATATACACATCACATTCATCAATGAATGCAGATATCATGCTTGTCTAATTTTTACATCAACATTATAATCAACATCAGTTGGTGCATAAATAAACCTCTTCTTAGCGGATACCTTAACTTATTATTATTTAAAGGGATACTCTCCCCCCCCCCCCCCCCCAGACATCTTATCCCCAATCCAAAGGATAGGGGATAAGATGTCTGATCGCAGGGGTCCTGAGCTGGGAACCCCCGCAATCTCTCCTGCTGCACACCCGTACATCAGCAGCCTGGAGATATGTTTGCTCCACGGCTGATGACGGGCGATACAGGGGACAGGGTATAGTGATAACACGGCCCCGCCCCCTCAATGAAAGTATAGGGAAGGGGGCGTGGAGGCCATCACATCCCCTCCCATAGGCTTGCATTGAGGGGGTGGGACGTGACATCACTAGGGGGCAGGGCTATGATGTCACGATACCCAGTCCCCTGTATTGCCCGTCATCAGCCAAGGAGCAAACATAGCTCCAGGCTGCTAATGTACAGGGGTGCAGCTGAAAAGATTGCGGGGGTCCCCAGCAGTGGGACCCCCGCGTTTAGACGTCTTATCCCATATCCTTTGGATAAAGATAAGATGTCTAGGTCCGGAGTACCCCATTAAAGCTATATGTGTTCCCCAGGTTAAGGCAACCAATTGTTATAATACATACATTGCTAAAAAAAATAATAATAATAATAATTATAAAAAGTTCATTAACCCCTTCCCTATTAAATGTTGAAATAACCCCCCTTTTCCCCATTTTTTTAAATAAAATAATGTAATACAGAATAAAAATCATCATATGTGGTACCGCCGCGTGCGTAAATGTCCGAACTATTAAAATATTAGGTTAGCTAAACCACACGATTGATGTCGTACATGTAAAAAAAATACCAAAGTGCAAAATTGTGCATTTTTGGTCACTTCAAATACCCTAAAAATATCAATAAAAAGCGATCAAAAAGTCCCACCAAAACAAAAATGGTACCTATAAAAACTACAGATGACGGTGCAAAAAATTAGCCCTCATAAAACCCTGTACATGGAAAAATTAAGCTATAGGGGTCATAAGATGCCAATTTTAAACAAACTAATTTTGATGAATGTAGTTTATAATTTTTTTTTAAGTATTACAATAAAATAAAACCTACATAATTGGGTATCTTTGAAATCGGATGGACCTACAGAATAAAGATAAGGTGCCATTTTTTACCAAATATTGCACTGTGTAGAAACAGGAGCCACCAAAAGTTACAAAATGGCTTTTTAAATTTTATTTCACCCCACAAATTTTTGACTTTGCCTCAGGTTATATTCTAAAATAAGTGATGTCATTGAAAAGTACAATTGGTGACGCAAAAAACAAGCTCTTAAATGGGTCTGTAGGTGCAAAATTGAAAGAGTTATGATTTTTAGAAAGGAAGGAGGAAAAAGCGAAAATGCAAAAACGATTGATCCTTAAAGGGGTACTCCAGTGAAAACCTTTTTTCTTTTAAATCAACTGGTGGCAGAAAGTTAAACATATTTGTAAATTACTTCTCTTAAAAAATCTTAATCCTTCCTGTACTTATTAGCTGCTGAATACTACTGAGGAAATTCTTTTCTTTTTGGATTGCTCTCTGATGACATCACGAGCACAGTTCTCTCTGCTGACGTTATTATAATAACGCTTTATTTATTTATTGTTGTCCTTAGTGGGATTTGAACCCAAGTCCCCAGCACTGCAAGGCAGCAGTGCGAACCACTGAGCCACCATGCTGCCCTTAGCATACATCTGCTATGATGGTTGCTAAAATGGACAGAGATGTCAGCAGAGAGCACTGTGTTCATGATGTCATCAGTGTTCCAAAAAGAAAGGAATTTCCTCTGTAGCATTCAGCAGCTAATAAGTACTGGAAGGATTAAGATTTTTTAATAGAAGTAATTTACAAATATGTTTAACTTTCTGCCACCAGTTGATTTAAAAGAAAAAAGGTTTTCACCGGAGTACCCCTTTAAGGTGAACATACTAAGTCCCTAAAGGGTTAAACAACACAATGTAACTCCAAGTTAATCACACTTCTGTGAAATCACACTGTTCACTCAGTAAGCAACACTGATTGACAATAAATTAAACATGGTGTTGTGCAAATGGAACAGACAACAGGTGGAAATTATAGGCAATTAGCAAGACACCCCCAATAAAGGAGTGGTTCTGCAGGTAGTGACCACAGACAACTTCTATGCACACAAGTGGCTCAGGTAGTGCAGGATGGCAAATCAATGAGAGCTGTGGCAAGAAGGTTTGCTGTGTTGTCAGCGTAGTGTCCAGAGCATGGAGGGGCTGCCAGAAGACAAGCCAATAAATTAGGAGACATGGAGGAAACCAACAACCCAGCAGCAGGACCACTACCTCTGCCTTTGTGAAAGGAGGAGCACTGCCAGAGCCCTGCAAAATGACCTCAAGCAGGCCACAAATGTGCATGTGTCCACTTAAACGATCAGAAACAGACTCCGTGAGGGTGGTATGAGGGCCGAACGTCCACAGATGGGGGTTGTGCAGGATGTTTGCCATTTGCCAGAGAACACCAAGATTGGCAAATTTACCACTGGCGCCCTGTGCTTCTCACAGATGAAAGCAGGTTCACACTAAGCACATGACAGATGTGACAGAGTCTGGAGACGATGTGGATAATGTTCTGCTGCCTGCAACATATTCCAGCATGACCGATTTGGCGGTGGGTCAGTAATGGTGTGGGGTGGCATTTCTTTGGGGGGGCCGAACAGCTCTCTCTGTGCTTGCCAGAGGTAGCCTGACTGCCATTAGGTACTGAGATGATTTGATTTCCATTGATAAATTTGGTGTGATTTTGTCAGCACATTCAACTATGTAAAGACGAAAGTATTTCATATGATTAGTTCATTCATTCAGATATAGGATGTGTTATCTTAGTGTTCCCTTTATTTTTTGAGCAGTGTACATAAACTCTAATCACAGGGTGAATGAGAGTTTGTGGGCCTACTTTAAACATATAAGTAAATAAATAGGTAAATACCGAACAATAAAGTAGACAGGGCCCCCAGAACCAATTAACCATGTAATTTAATAATTCTAAATTCACACATCACTACTGGGGACGGAGCACATAATAACCCCAAGGACGGGAGCAATTTTTTCAAATGTGACCTCTATCACTTTATGCATTAATAACTCTGGGATGCTTTTACTTATAAATTGGATTCAGAGTTTTTTCGTGACATATTCTACTTTATGTTAGTGGTACATTTTTGTCGATACTGGCATAATTTCTTGGTGAAACATTCAAAAATTTCAGGAAAAATTACCAAATTTTGAATTTTCTAACTTTGAAGCTTTCTGCTTATAAGGAAAAAGGGCATGTCAAAGTAAAGCAGCAATTTTTCAATTTTTTACAAAAATGGCAAAATCAGAATTCTTCAGGGACCAGTTAAGTTTAGAAGTGATTTTGAGGATCTTTATGTTGCAAATCCCCTATTGTTGGACCCCATTATGAAAACTGCACCCCTCAAAATGACATTCAAAAACGTTGTTAACTCTTTAGGTGTTTCACAGGAATAGCAGCAAAATGGAGGAGAAAAATCAAAATCTTCACTAACATGTTATTGTAGCCCCATTGTTTTCATTTTTACAAGGGGTAAAAGGCCCCCCAAAACTTGTAATTATTTTCTCTTGAGTAAGGAAATACCTCATATGTGGATGTAAAAGTGCTCTATGGGTGCACTAGAGGGCTCAGAAGAGAAGGAGCGACAACAGGATTTTGGAGAGCGAATTTTGCTAAAATGGTTTTTGGGGGGCATGTCACATTTAGGAAGCCCCCATGATGTCAGAACAGTAAAAAAAAAAAAAAAAAAAAAAAAACACATGGCATACTATTTTGGAAACTACACCCCTCAAGGAAAGTAACAAGGGGTAAATTGAGTCATTATACCCCACAGGTGATTGACAAACTATTGTTAGTATGACGTGAAAATGAAAAATTTGATTTTTAACACTAAAATGCTGATGTTACCCCAAACTTTTCATTTTCACTAGGATAAAAAGCCCCCCAAAATTTGTAACCCCATTTCTCTTGAGTAAGAAAATACTTCATATGTGGATGTAAAGTGCTCTGTGGGTGCAATAGAGGGCTCAGAAGGGAAGGAGCGACATTGGGCTTTTGGAGAGTTAAATTTGCTGAAATGGTTTTTGGGGGGCATGTCACATTTAGGAAGCCCCCATGCTGCCAGTACAGTAAAAAAAAAAACATGGCATACTATTTTGGAAACTACACCCCTCAAGGAAGGAAACAAGGGGTAAAGTGAGCCTTAACACCCTGAAGGTGATTGGCGAACTTTCGTTAAAATGGGACATAAAAATAAAATAAAACTTTTTTCAATAAAATGCTGGTGTTACCCCCAATTTTTCATTTTCACAAGGGGAAATAGGAGAAAAAGCCCCCAAAAACTGTGTAACCCCATTTCTTCTGAGTATGGAAATACCCCATATATGGATGAAAAGTGCTCTGCAGGCACACTACAATGCTCAGAAGAGAAGGAGCGCCATCGGGCTTTTGAAGAGAGAATTTGTTTGGAATGGAAGTCAGGGGCCATGTGCGTTTACAAAGCCCCCATGGTGCCAGAACAGTGGACCCCCCACATGTGACCCCATTTTGGAAACTACACCCCTCAATGTAATAAGGGGTACAGTGAGCAATTACACCCCACTGGCGTTTGAGAGACCTTTGGAACAAATTGTGGGCGGAGCAAATTTAAATTTAAATCTTTCATTTTCACGGACCACTGTTCCAAAAATCTGTCAGACACCTGTGGGGTGTAAATACTCACTGCACCCCTTATTACATTACATTAGGGGTGTAGTTTCCAAAATGGGGTCACGTGGGGGGGGGGGGGGTCCATTGTTCTGGCACTATGAGGGCTTTGTAAACACACAGGGCATTCAATTCCAGCCTAATTTTCTCTCCAAAAGCTCAATGGTGCTCATTCTCTTCTGAGCCTTGTAGTTCGACCGAAGAGCACTTTACATCCACATATGGGGTATTTCCATACTTAAAAGAAATGGGGTTACAAATTTTGGGAGGCTTTTTCCTATTACCCCTTGCGAAAATGAAAATTGTGGGGTAACACCAGCATTTCAGGGAAAAAACACAAATTTTTTATTTTCTCGTCCAACTTTAACCAAAATTTGTCAAACACCTGTGGAATGGTAAGGCTCACTCTACCCCTTGTTACATTCAGTGAGGGGTGTCGTTTCCAAAATGGGGTCACATGTGGGTATTTTTTCTTTTGTGTTTGTCAGAACCACTGTAACCAGCAGTCACCCCTGTGCAAATCCCCAATTTAGGCTTCAAATGTACATAGTGCGCTCTCACTCCAGAGCCTCCTGCACCTGTAGATAACTTTATGTCCACATATGGGGTATTTCCGTACTCGGGAGAAATTGTGTTACAAATTTTGAGGGTCTTTTTCTTCTTTTACCTCTTGTGAAAATGAAAAGTATGGGGCAACACCAGCATGTTAGTGTATAAAATAAAAAAATTTACACTAACAGGCTGGTGTAGCCCCAACCTTTCCTTTTCATAAGGGATAAAAGGAGAAAATTCCCCACAAAAGTTGTAACACAATTTCTCCTGAGTACGGAGATCCTCATATGTGGCCCTAAACTGTTGCCTTGAAATACTACAGGGCTCCGAAGTGAGAGAGCGCCATGCGCATTTGAGACCTAATTTAGCGATTTGCGATAGGGGCGGACCCGGATACAAGGATGGGGCTTGTCGCCACCAAAACCCTATGGCAGTGTTTCCCAAACAGCGTGCCTCCAGCTGTTGCAAAACTTCCAGCCTGCCAGGACAGTCAATGGCTGCCTGGCAATACTGGGAGTTGTTTTGCAACAGCTGGGGGCTCCGTTTTAGAAACACTGCCGTATGAGACGTTTTTCATTTTTATTGGGGGGGGGGGGGGGGGGGGTTAACTGTGTGGTGGTGTATGTGTAGTGTTTTACTTTTCATGGTGAGTATACATGACACGGGTGGGTAGTTACAGTGGGGTTCAAAAGTTTGGGCAACCCAGGTAAAAATTTGTATTAATGTGCATAAAGAAGCCAAGGAAAGATGGAAAAATCTCCAAAAGGCATCAAATTACAGATTAGGCATTCTTATAATATGTCAACAAAAGTTAGATTTTTATTTCCATCATTTACACTTTCAAAATAACAGTAAACAAAAAAAATGGCGCTTGCAAACGTTTGGGCACCCTGCAAATTTAACCCCTTGGGGACGGAGCCCATTATGACCCTAAGGACGGGAGCATTTTTTGCAAATCTGACCACTGTCACTTTAAGCATTAATAACACTGGGATGCTTTTACTTATAAATTTAATTCCGAGATTTTTTTTTCGTGACATATTCTACTTTATGTTAGTGGTAAATTTTCGGCGATACTTGCATCCTTTCTTGGTGAAAAATTCAAAAATTTCATGAAAAATTTGTAAATTTTGCATTTTTCTAACTTTGAAGCTCTCTGCTTATAAGGAATATGGATATTCCAAATAAATTATATATTGATTCACATATACAATATGTCTACTTTATGTTTGCATCATAAAATTGATGAGTTTTTACTTTTGGAAGACACCAGAGGGCTTCAAAGTTCAGCAACAATTTTCCAATTTTTCGCAAAATTTTCAAAATCGGAATTTTTCAAGGACCAGTTCAGGTTTGAAGTGAATTTGAAGGGTCTTCTGGTTAGAAATACCCGATAAATGACCCCATTATAAAAACTGCACCCCTCAAAGTATTCATAATGACATTCAGTAAGTTTGTAAACCCTTTAGGTGTTTCACAGGAATAGCAGCAAAGCGAAGGAGAAAATTCAAAATCTTCCATTTTTTTAAACTGGCATGTTCTTGTAGACCCAGTTTTTTTTAATTTTTACAAGGGGTAAAAGGAAAAAATCCTCTCAAAATTTGTAACCCAATTTCTCTTGAGTAAGAAAATACCTCATATGTGTATGTCAAGTGTTCGGCGGGTGCACTAGAGGGCTCAGAAGCGAAGGAGCAACAATGGGATTTAGGAGAGCGAGTTTTTCTGAAATGGTTTTTGGGGGGCATGTCCCATTTAGGAAGCCCCTATGGTGCCAGGACAGCAAAAAAAAAACACATCGCACACTATTATGGAAACGAAACCCCTCAAGGAACGTAACAAGGGGTATAGGGAGCCTTAACACCCCACAGGTGTTTGACAACTTTTTGTTAAAGTCGGATGTGTAAATGAAAAAAAATATTTTTCCACTAAAATGCTGGTTTTTCCCCAAATTTTACTTTTTTACAAAGGGTAATAGGAGAAAATGCCCCCCAAAATTTGTAACCCCATTTCTTCTGAGTATGGAAATACCCCATGTTTGGACGTCAAGTGCACTGCGAGCGAACTACAACGCTCAGATGAGAAGGAGCGCCATTGAGCTTTTAGAGAGATAATTTGTTTGGAATGGAAGTCGGGGGCCATGTGCGTTTACAAAGCCCCCCGTGGTGCCAGAACGGTGGACCCCCCCACATGTGACCCCATTTTGGAAACTACACCCCTCATGGAATGTAATAAGGGGTACAGTGAGCATTTACACCCCACTGGCGTTTGACAGATCTTTGGAACAGTGGGCTGTGCAAACAAAAAAATAACATTTTTTATTTTCACGTACCACTGTTCCAAAAATCTGTCAGACACTTGTGGGGCGTAAATGCTCACTGTACCCCGTATTACATTCCTCGAGGGGTGTAGTTTCCAAAATGGGGTCACATGTGGGTATTTATTTTTTTGGGTTTATGTCAGAACCGCTGTAAAATCAGCCACCCCTGTGCAAATCACCACTCTTGAGCCTTGTTATGCGCCCGCATACGCCCACATATGGGGTATTTCTGTACTCAGGAGAAATTGCGTTACAAATTTTGGGGGTCTTTTTTTCCTTTTACCTCTTGTGAAAATAAAAAGTAAAGGGCAACACCAGCATGTTCTTGTAAACATTTTTTTTTTTTTTTACACTAACAGGCTGGTGTAGACCCCAACTTTTCCTTTTCATAAGGGGTAAAAGGAGAAAAAGCCCCCCAAAATTTGTAGTGCAATTTCTCCCGAGTACGGAAGTACCCCACATGTGGCCCTAAACTGTTTCCTTGAAATACGACAGGGCTCCAAAGTGAGAGAGCTCCATGCGCATTTGAGGACTAAATTAGGGATTGCATAGGGGTGGACATAGGGGTATTCTACACCAGTGATTCCCAAACAGGGTGCCTCCTGCTGTTGCTAAACTCCCAGCATGCCTGGACAGTCAGTGGCTGTCCCGAAATTCTGGGAGTTGTTGTTTTGCAACAGCTGGAGGCTCCGTTTTGGAAACACTTCTGTACAATACGTTTTTCATTTTTATTGGGGGGGGGGGGACAGTGTAAGGGGGTGTTTATGTACTGTTTTACTCTTTATTAGGTGTTAGTGTAGTGTAGTGTAGTGTTTTTAGGGTACGTTCACACTGGCGGGTTACGGTGAGTTTCCCGCTAGGAATTTGCGCTGCGGCGAAAAATTTGACGCAGCTCATACTTGAAGCAGGAAACTTGCTGTAAACCCGCCCGTGTGAATGTACCCTGTACGTTCACATGGGGGGGGGGGGGCAAACCTTCAGCTGTTTTAAAACTACAACTCCCAGCATGCACGGTCTGTCAGTACATGCTGGGAGTTGTAGTTTTGAAACAGCTGGAGGCACACTGGTTGGAAAATACTGAGTTAGGTTCTGTTACCTAACTCAGTATTTTCCAACCAGTGTGCCTCCAGCTGTTGCAAAACTACAATTTCCAGCATGACTGATCACAGAAGGGCATGCTGGTAGATGTAGTTATGCAACAGCTGGAGGTACGCAACTACAACTCCCAGCATGCCGAGACAGCTGTTTTCTGTGTGGGCATGCTGGAATTTGTAGTTTTGCAACATCTGGAGTGCTACAAATTAGAGACCACTGAACAGTGATCTCCAAACTGTGGACCTCCAGATGTTGCAAAACTACAACTCCCAGCATGCCCAGACAGCAAACAGCTGTGTGGGCATGCTAGGAGTTGTAGTTTTGCAAGATCTAGAGGGCAGTATAGAGATCACTGTGCTGTGGTCTCTAAACTGCAGACCTCCAGCTGTTGCAAAACTACAAATTCCAGCATGCCCACACAGCAAACAGCTGTCTGGGCATGCTGGGAGTTGTAGTTTTGCAACATCTGGAGGGCTACAGTCTAGAGACCACTATAGTGGTCTCAGACTGTAGCCCTCTAGATGTTGCTAGGCAACTACTCACCGTCTTCCGTCGCATCCGGGAGCCGTCCTCTTCTGCCGCACGCCGCCGCAGATCTCCGTCGCTCCGCTGCCTCTGGAGGGGTAAGTGGACTCCGGCGCCGCTCCTCTTCGTTTTCCCCGTTCTGCCCAGCCTATTGTGGGTGGGCAGGACGGGAAAAACGAAAGTAAACCCCTCCGCCCCAGATCTGCTATTGGTGGTCGCGTCTAGACCACCAATAGCAGAGATAGGAGGGGTGGCAACTCTGCCACCTCACTCTTATCGCTTTAGGGGGATCGTGGGTGTCTTAGACACCCACGATCCCCCTTCTATTCCGGGACACCGGGTCACCAAAGACCCGTAATGACCCGGAATCGGCGCAAATCGCAAATGTGAATTCACTTGCGATTTGCGCCGATCGCCGACATGGGGGGGGGTCTAATGACCCCCCTGGGCATTTGCACGGGGTGCCTGCTGATAGATAGAAATTCCCACGGGCGTATGGATACGCCCTTCGTCCCCAACAGGTTAATATCTTGTACTGCCCCCTTTGGCAAGTATCACAGCTTGTAAACGCTTTTTATAGCCAGCCAAGAGTCTTTCAATTCTTGTTTGAGGTATCTTTGCCCACTCTTCCATACTAAAGTCTTCCAGTTCTTTGAGATTTCTGGGCTGTCTGTCACGCACTGCTCTTTTAAGGTCTATCCATAGATTTTCAATTATGTTGAGGTTAGGAGATTGTGAAGGCCATGGCAAAACCTTCAGTTTACGCCTCTTGATGTTATCCCCTGTGGATTTTGAGGTGCGTTTAGGATCATTATCCATTTGTAGAAGCCATCCTCTCTTTAACTTCAGCTTTTTCACAGATGGCATCAAGTTAGCATCCAAAATTTGCTGAAATGTTATTGAATCCATTTTTCTTTCTATTCGTGAGATGTCCCCTGTGCCACTGGCTGCAATGCAACCCCAAAGCATGATTGATCCACCCCCATGCTTAACAGTTGGACAGAGGTTCTTTTCATTAAATTCTGTTCCCCTTCTTCTCAAAACGTACCTTTGCTCATTCCGGCCAAAAAGTTCAATTTTAACCTCATCGGTCCACAGAACTTGTTTCCAAAATGCATCAGGCTTGTCTATATGTTCATTTGCAAAGTTCAAACGCTGATTTTTGTACAAGGATCTCTATAGTGGAATAATGTACCACAACTCCAGTGTCTGCCAGATCTTTATGGAGGGATTGTGCAGTCAAACGTGGGTTTTGATTTGTTTTTCTCACAATCCTGCGAGCTATTCTGTATGATATTTTTCTTGGTCTTCCAGATCTTGCTTTAACTTCCACTGTTCCTGATGACTTCCATTTCTTAATTACATTCCGAACAGAGGCTATTGACATCTGAAAATGTTTTGCTATCTTCTTATAGCCTTCTACAGCTTTGTGAGCGTCAACTATTTTCAGTTTCAGATTTCTAGACAACAGCTTAGTAGAACCCATGGTGCTGATTGTTGGGGCAAGGTCATATTAGTCTGGGCATTTAAAACCTTTGAGATTGGCATCACTTGGTCTTCCCAGATGATGATTGAGAACTATCCATGACACTGGCAGGTCTCAGCTTTGCAATGGGGGGAGAAATTGTGGAAAAAAAGCCGGTACAGTGAAGGAGCTGCTCAAGTGGTGAAATTACTGGGAAACTCAGGCGGTGCTGGATAACGATTTTTATTGAAAGTATTGGGACAACGCGTTTCGGCATCTGCTGATGCCTTCCTCAGGTCCACTTAACAATTCCCAAACTCCATTGGTGTTCAATGTGAGAGCTGAAAGGTGATCCTGTCCGGCGTCTGCACCGCTGCTGGTGCAGACGCCGGACAGGATCACCTTTCAGCTCTCTCACATTGAACACCAATGGAGTTTTGGAATTGTTAAGTGGACCTGAGGAAGGCATCAGCAGATGCCGAAACGCGTTGCCCCAATACTTTCAATAAAAATCGTTATCCTGCACCGCCTGAGTTTCCCAGTCATTTCACCACTTGAGCAGCGCCTCCACTGTACCGGCTTTTTTTCCACAATTTCTCCCCACATTGCATATCGGCTTCTTACTTAGGAGTCCGATGCCGGTGGGAGAGCTGCAGCTCATCCAACATTAGGGCTGCACAGGTCCCAGTGCGGCTCATCCAAGGTCGGTATATCACTGTTGGTGTGGTGGAGGGTGCACATCAGTGAAAACACTTTCTCAGGGAGCACCCCCTGCTCCTTTTTCTCTCCCCTCGTCTCCTAGCCATGCAATGGGGGCAGTGTATGCTATAAATTCTGCAGGGTGAACAAACTTTTGCAGATGCCATTTTTTTGTTTTCTGTTATTTTGAAAGTGTAAATGATGGAAATAAAATCTAACCTTTGTTGACATATTATAAGAATGTCTAATCTGTCATTTGATGTTTTTTGGAGATTTTTCCATCTTTCCTTGGCTTCTTTATGCACATTAATACAAATTTTTACCTGGGTTGCCCAAACTTTTGAACCCCACTGTATCGGTACTGTGCTCCATTCATGTTTTTCCTCAACCCTGACCAGAGTCCCTGTCACAACCACTGAAAACATCCCCACAGCACAATGCTGCCACCAGCATGCCAATTTTGGTTTCATTATAACCAGAGAATCTTGTTTCTCTTAGTCTGAGAATTCTTCAGGTGCTTCATTACAAACTACAGACAACTTCCATGTGTATTTTACTGAGGAGAGGGTTATTTCTGGCCACTCTGCCATAAAGCCCAGATTGTGGAGTGCTGTAGTGATGGTTGACTTCTGAAAGATATTCCATTGCACTCAGGCAAAGTGCCCATTGAGTTCTTGGTCATTTCTCTTACCAAGGCCCTTCTCCCCCGATTACTAAGTTTGATAGAGCGGCCAGCTCTGGGAAGAATCCTGGTTGTTCCTACCAGGAACTCTTAAGTCCTCTGGAACTTCTGCAGCAGAAATGTATTAGTACCGCTCTCCAGAACTGTTGTTCCACTCAAACGTGTCTCTGAGCTCTATAGGTAGTTCTTTCTCTCCTTATAGCTTGGTTTTTGCTCGGATATGCATTTTCAGCTGTGAGACCTTAGATTGACAAGGTTGTGCCTTTCCAAATCCTGTCCAATCAGGTAAATTTACCAAAGTTGACTCCAATCAAGGTGGAGAAACACCTATCAAGAGAAACCAGAGGCTGGCAGAGCTAAATAGAAAGTGTCTGAATAAATCTATGCTAAATTCTGGATTGGAAATTTGCCCGGATTTCTAAAATTCTATTTTCACATTCTAATTATGGGGTATTGAGTGCAGAATAGAGGGGGGAAAACTATATTTACATTTTTTTGTACAAGACCACAAAAAAAAATCTAAACTTTCTGAATGCAGTTAATATTTCTAAATGTATATCAGAAATCTACAAAATGTAATTATATACTTAGTAGAACATAGTTGTAGGTAGTGAGCTTAAGTAAAGCCTTTGCCCAAGTTCTTTAAGGAATATTTCTCTAAAGGTCTGAACAGAATATGAAAAGCCTTCACTCAAGAGAACAACTAAGAGACCTACATTTACAGAGAATATTTTATACTTTTGGAGAAATTCCATTTAATGTTGAAAGCAGGGACATATTTAGATTAGAGCTGACTGCTGCATTGTGCATGAATGGGATAAAATCATAGTCTGAAATATTTATTTCTATGTACCGTATTTTACCATCCTATCATTATCTTTCCACAGGGAGGAACATTAGTGGGCAGAATCAAAAGTATATTAATAAAAGAAAAGTAGTAGGTGCTCCCAAACTGAAAAAGATACTGTAAAAGTTGCATATTTATAAAAATCTAATGCACACAATGTAAGCACGTTACACACGAGGATAGTGTTGAAAATGGGGTTCATGCTTTTTTTTCTTCTGCTGCCCCAGTGCCCACCAAATAAAAGATAGAAGGTCTTATTTATTGTGGTTGCTTCTTAGCCAGGTTTTCTGATACAGTATATTTAACTGTCCTGTCCTCCCACCCCTTGCTCTGTCCTCGAGTATATAGCCTATAGGCTCATAGCCCAACAAGCATTTCAACAGCTTCACATTCTCCGTTTTACGATTTACTATTTGGCTACACAATAATTTATTTCCACACAGGCAGAGGGTGTGGTTTAAACCATAATCTAGTTTTCACTGGTTGAGGTCCAGGCACTAAGACCTTCACCAACTAAATCGCTGGATCGAAGACATAACAGTATTACGCTGAGTGAATGCTAAGTCTCTTCAATGGTTATTGGCTTTAAGAGGAGAGAATACAGGCTCATAGAAATTCTAGAAGCACTGCTAATGGCGCCACCCAGAGGAGATTCAAGCAGAAATAATCACAAAGGCGCACAACACTCAGCCTAGTACTACTGGAAATTAGATTGGTTTGCCTAGCAACAATAACCTAGAAGTAACATACCAGAGCAGTATGGTATTATATTTCTAGATGGGTCAGAAAAAACCCATGCCAAGAAACCAATGCAGGTCAGGGCTGCTTCACAATTAAAGTGTATTTTATGTTGCGCTGTAATATTTGATTAGCCCCTTTAAATAGTTCTTTCTTACTGCCGTCCGGTATTTGATGCTTATGGGGAGGCATACTTTTTTAGTGTGTTAGGGGAGGTAATATATACCGCCTTGTGGTGTTTGGCATTCTGGAGTGGAATGATGTGTTGAATACGACCAAGACAATCTCTCATTTGCTCAAGCTAAAGTTTTCCAAAAACGACTGTGAGCTGAATGAGTGGGAAAAGCATGCATTTGTGCTAAATGGGTAAAGTGTAGTAAGCTGCTGCTAAACTCCTCAGATGGTGTCTGCAACATAACATATCAGGCATGTTGAAATCCATGGTGGGTCCTGCCAAAATCAGTGTTTAGTCAACATAATTCTAAATGATATTGCAAGCTTAAATCATGTGTGTGATGCCCTTCGGATGTACATTTACAGCACTACCACTTGCAAACAGCCATATAGTAAATGTACATTACCAGAATGGTTTGGGCAACATTGCATGTCCTTCCAGATGTTGCAAAACGACAACTCTCAGCATGCCCAGACAGTCCAGGCATGCTGGGAGTTGTAGTTCTGTAACATCTCGCCCTTCAAATGTTGCAGAACTACAACTCCCAGCATGCCTGGACAGTCTCAGCATTCACATGGGTGGGGGTTTACAGCAAGTTTCCCGCTTCAAGTTTGAGATACAGCAAATTTTCCGCTGCAGCGGGAAACACACTGTAAACCTCCGCCCATGTGAATGTACCCTAAAAACACTACACTACACTAACCCTAACTAAAGAGTAAAACACTACATATACACACACCCTTACACTGTCGCCCCCCCCCCCCAATAAAAATAAAGTCTTGTACGTCAGTTTTTCCCAAAACGAAGCCTCCAGCTGTTGCAAAATAACTCCCAGTATTGCCGGACAGCCATTGACTGTCCAGGCATGTTGGGAGTTTTGCAACAGCTGGAGGCACCCTGTTTGGGGAAAACTGATGTACAGTATTTTTGGTGGAGGAGGCAAGTGTAACGCTTGCATCCGGGTCCACCCCTATGAAAATCCCTAATTTAGGCCTCAAATGCGCATGGCGCTCTCTCACTTCAGAGCCCTGTCGTATTTCAAGGAAACAGTTTAGGGCATCTCCTTACTCGGGAGAAATTGCGCTACAAATTTTTGGTGGCTTTTTCTCCTTTTACCCCTTATGAAAATGTAAAGTTGGGGTCTACACCAGCATGTTAGTATAAAAATGTTACATTTTTTACACCAACATGCTGGTGTTGCCCCATACTTTTCATTTTTATAAGAGGTAAATGGAAAAAAAAAATATGTAAAACACTTTCTCCCAAGTACGGAAATACCCCATATGTGGACTTAAAATGCTCTGCGGCCGCACAACAAGGTTCAGGAGTGAGAGTGCACTATGTACATTTGAGGCCTAAACTGGTGATTTTCACAGGGGTGGCTGCTGGTTACAATGGTTCTGACATAAACACAAAAAAATAAACACCCATATGTGACCCGATTTCGGAAACTACCCCCCTCCCAACAGGTTTCTGACCGATTTTTGGAACAGTGGTCCGTGAAAATGAATTATGTAATTTTTCATTTGGACAGCCCACTGTTACAAATATCTGTCAAATGCCAGTGGGGTGTAAATGCTCTCTGTACCCCTTGTTACTTTCCTTGAGGGGTGTAGTTTTCCAAATAGTATGCCATATGGGGTGTTTTTCGCTGTTCTTGCACCATGGGGGCTTCCTAAATGAGACATGCCCCGCAAAAACCATTTCAGCAAAATTCGCTTTCCAAAAGCCCAATGTCGCTCCTTCCCTTCTGAGCCCTCTAGTGCACCCGCAGATCACTTTACATCCACATATGAAGTATTTCCTTGCTCGAGAGAAATGGGGTTTCAAATTTTGGGGGACATTTTCACCTATTACCCCTTGTGAAAATTAAATATTTGGGGTAACATCAGCATTTTAGGGGAAAAAATTAAATTTTTCATTTTCACGTCCAACTTTATTGAAAATTTGTCAAACACCTGTGGGGTGTTAAGGCTCACTGTACCCCCCTTGTTACATTCCTTGAGGGGTGTTGTTTCCAAAATAGTATGCCATGTGAGTATTTTTTTGCTGTTCTGGCACCATGGGGGCTCCTAAATGCGACATGCCCCCAAAAACCATTTCAGCAAAATTTGCTCTTTAAAATCCCATTGCCGCTCCTTCTCTTCTGAGCCCTCTAATGCACCCACAAAGCCCTTTACATCCACATATGAGTTATTTCCTTACTCGAGAGAAATTGGATTACAAATTTTGGGGGGCTTTTTCTCCTTTTACCCCTTGTAAAAATAAAAAAAATATGGATCTACAAAAACATGTTAGTGTAATAAATGCAGATTTATATTTTTCTCATCCACTTTGCTGCTATTCTTGTTAAACACCTAAAGGGTAAACAAACTTTCTGAATGTCATTTTGAATACTTTGAGGGGTTTAGTTTATATAATGGGGCCATTTATGGGGTATTTCTCACATAAAGGCCTCTCAAATTCACTTCAAACTTTACTGGTCCCTGAAAAATTCAGATTTTGAAATTTCCGTTAAAATTTTTAAAATTGCTGCTATAATTTGAAGCCCTCTCATCTCTTCAAAAAGTAAAAACATGTCAACTTTATGATGCCAACATAATGTAGACATATTGTATTTGTGAATCAATATAGAATTTATTTGGAATATCCATTTTCCTTACAAGCAGAGAGTTTAAAAGTTAGAAAAATGCAAAATTTTCAAAATTTTCATGAAATTTGGGGATTTTTCACCAAAAAAAGATGCAAATAACGACGAAAATTTACCACTATGTTAAAGTAGAATGTCACAAAAAAATAAACTCGGAATCAGAATGAAAGGTAAAAGCATTCAATAGTTACTAAAGGGGTATTCCAGGATTTTTTCTTTTTTACCATGCTACAGGGGCTGTAAAGTTAGTGTAGTTCATAATATAGTGTCTGTACCTGTGTGTGACGGTTTTCTTACAATTCTTCTGTGATTTTCACTCCAATATTTATTTTTACCCGCATACAAAATGACTGTTGTCTCAGATTTTTCCCAGCTTGCAATGGAGCAGAGACCTGACTCACTAGTCAGCTGATGACAGGGAGCCTGTCTGCTTCAATGGGTGGAGAGACCAATCTGCAACTAATGCAACAGCTGTAGGCACCCTGATTGAGAACCACACTGATTTGAATGGATGCAGCTCATTTATGTTTCAATGGGTGGGGTGGCTGATGAGTGGGAGGGAGGAAGATAGCATTGTGGGATTTCTAGTCAAAAAAAGAAAAGTCAAACAGGAAATGCTAGATCACAAACAGCTAGCCACAGTGTTATGTAATCTCACAACATAGCCATTTAGCCCCAAGACAAGTGCCCCTAAGCATGTCCATTACTGTCTGCCAGGTACCTACTAAAATCACCTTATGGTGGATAACCCCTTTAATGCTTAAAGTGACAGTGGTCAGAATTGCAAAAAATGCTCTGGTCCTTAGGGTCAAAATGGGCTCACATAAAATTATAGGTTAAGGGTTCACCATGATAGCCACAGTGGATTACAATACAGTGCACAGTAATGAGATTTTACAAAAATTCTTCACCTTGTCTCCATTTTGGAAGCGGAAAGTAACCTGCGGTGCTGATTTAACCATCCATTGTTATCAGTTGTGGATTTTTCCTGCTAACCAATTGAGAAGACAAAATCTGCAAGAAATGTACTGGCTATTGCAGATTATGCAAACATTTTTGGAAAATCTAGTTTTAAAAGATTCAGTTGTGAATTTGGCTGCAGATCTTCAGATAACATGCAGAAATAAGTGCAGCACAAATTCCACAGTAAAAGTTGCCCGATTGAGTAGAGATTTCCTTGCAGATTTGCTGAGTAAATTTTTTGCAGCGGATCTATTCTGTGTGAATTTACCCTTAGAAAAAGACACATCTTGCGTGCAAAACAGCAGCAATACTGAGACAATTATGATCTTGCTAATGAATAAGTAAAATCAAGGCCACATCCATGACAGTCTCCCAGTTATATTCACCTCCCTAAATCACTTTTCTTATGGAATTTTATGATATTTTCATATAGAGTACTTGACAAGTCTTGTCATACCAGTTATGAGATAAAATGAAAATCTTGTCGCAGCTGTTTTACAGATGACCTTCAAAGCCGCTAGAGAGTTCTCCTTAGCACAGAATGCATAGCTGTTAAAACTTCACTCTAATTGAGTGATGGTAATGCCACACAAAAAGGCTTTTGCCAGCACTGCAGATATGACCGGACAAGATCAAGTGTTTAAACAATGATAAAATCCACTCCAAAGCCAGCATTTTCACAGATCAATTAATAACAAAGCGTAAAATTACATTGTGTAATCCAGATATACAGAAAACCCTACTGACAACTATGTATGCAAGGAATGTCAGAAATACTGAATAATTATACCAACTTCTAATAAGGCACCTTCCAGCCACTAATAACAAATGCATATGCCATTTTCTTGGTGGGACTGGAAATTACAGTCCAATCCTATATTACGAGTCCAACATTTCTTTATTTTAATTAAAAAAAAAAAAAAAAAAAAAGCTTTTTGCTAGAAATGACCTTCCTATCACACAGCTTAAGCAAACAGCAATCTCAGACTGTTAATATGTTCATAGTTTTCCCATTTAGTGCACACTGCTAAATAATTAATTTTAATGTCCCTTCAGTAAATTAAATCAGCCTGGAATGTAAGAACTAACAAATTAACCGCAGCTGTGATTTTCTCCGAGATATCAAGCGTATTAACTTCCCCAGTCTTACTCCAAAATGCAGGTACATAAATGCATGAAAAACACAAAATGGAGACAGCTGAAGACATGTTCCATAATTAGGATTTCTTGAAATTAAATGTAAGCCAAGAACTACAGTGTTGAGAGATGTCATAGTGCCCTCCGCAGATGTGCTGAGGTATGGCATCTCAGATAATCTGCAGACATGTTGTTTTCTATGCGACGCATTATCTGTAGTACCATGAAGACATCTCATTACAAAAGAAACAGATGTTAGGCACTGCAAGAGGAAACATGAACAACATATGAGAGATGCACTGAAAGTAAAGGTTGTCGTAACATAAGCATGCTGGAACGGGTTGTGTTCTACAGTATTTTGATGTTGCTATGATATTCAGTTTGTATGTTGGTCAGAAGTTCCCAGATTTGCATTATTTGTGTTGAGTGATACAATAAAACAAAACAAAAGTGAAGCATTATTATAACTCTAAAAAGTAAATTCACAGGCTCTAGACGCAGATCCCCAGCATTCTTAAATCTTCCATAAAAAGGACAAGGGCAAGAAAAACCCTGTTACAAATTCAGACTACTGGTACTGCTCTGACATGAAAAACATAGCAGGCAATTCTCTTATAATGGCAAAAGCCCCATTTTGCATGAGAAATTAAACCCCTACATTTAAGAATACTCTATTTAAAAATACAATATTTTTAAAATAAAGCGTCTTTAGGATTACTCTTCACCATACTGGCCTAATTTCTGATGCAAAGAGATGGTAGCGCTAACAGAAGGGATTGCAAAGGTCTTTTTTTACACAATTTCTAAGGCTTGGTTACCACAGACAGTATTTTAGTCCATATTTTGGCAAGTTATTTTAGCCAAAGCCAGGAGTGGAACTGACACAGGTAAAAACTATAATGGAAAGATTTTCAACTTTGTATCTGTTTTGAGTCCAATCCCTGTTTTGCCCATTCATACTGACCAAAATACTTGGTAATCCTAACCTAAAACAGGCTAACAAGTTCTGCTCTTCTGGCTGTTTGCACCATGAAGTATGACCTTCACTGGAGAGCACATATGCTCACATTTGCTTCGGAGCCTACTATTTAGTATACACACTGCTCAGATTGAACACTAGTTTAAGATTTTATACACAAACCAGGGAGGACATCTTTTTTTCCCATGAGAAAGTCTTGTAAATGATGCCAAATATTTTTCTTCCAGAATATGACTGCTTCCCTATATACAGTTGTGGTTTATTCCATGATGGTTATTGACACGTGCATTACTGTAACAGAGGAAAAAACAATGGAGGATGTAGATCCAACATTCACCCAGACCCATTCAGAGCCTCTCCAGCAGATTGTGTTTGCAGAAACAATTCCCTTTACACCTACAATTATTTAGTTTTAAAATAAAAGTAGCCTGCATCCACCAAGTTACTCCAAAGAAGCTCTTTCCATTTTATCTCATACAAATATGGAGTCAGTTTCATATATAAAATTGTTGCTTCACTGCATCCAGTCCGTCGTATCGGAGATGAATGGGAACTTAAATTTAAACCTGGTCTTGTAAATACTTTTCAAGTGACATAAAATGATTGTCTCAGCACAGAGATCCCCTTTCAAACTGGAGCCTCTGCTGATTTTGCCTGGGGAAAGTCACCACCAGCCAGGGTTTATGAAAATTTGGCACAGAGTCGACAAAAGCAACTTTCTGTGTTTGCTTATAGTGGGGACAGGGGGATACCCTACTATAATATCCATGTAGTATATCTTAATATGGCATATCATAATGATACAATTCTATTAAAGCTTGTTACACAAGGTCTACATATACAGTAGAAAAGTATGCCGCACAGTTGAGCACATCACCCATGACTCCCATTGTAAAATAAATGTGTAATGAGTGCCGTAAAGGAAACCCAAGCAAACACAGTAACCATACAAACTCCTTGCAGATGTTGCCTTTTATCATTGGGGTCCTGGGTTCAAATCCCACTAAAAGGTAACAGAACTAACCAATAAGACATTATGCCTACTGACGTACACAATTGAAATGCTAAATACGGTTTAAGAATGAGAAAGCCTGGTGCTGACAGCGGGAGGTTGAGCAGAGAACAGAATCAGGCACCGGTTAGTGCCAGGACACACAGCACACTACTGTTACACTAATAGACTGCAATGGAGAGGTAACTCCCCTAGACTTAGAGAGGTAACCAACTGGACTTCTCTCCACTGTAGTCTATAGGGAGCGCTAAAAAGGGATAGTATGCACACCTATTATACACTTATGGCACACACCGTGGATATGCCATACATAAATATAAATGGGAATAACCGTTAACTGAATTTTTGCACTTATTTCACTGATTTAAAGTGTACCTGTCAGACCTCATCCCGACCCCCCCCCCCCAAAAATAATTTTTTTTAAAAAATAACCAAAAGTCTCTTCTCCTCACTGTGATGACTCCTCCCCCTCCCTCACTCTGCTCTGACTCACAGAAGGCCCTGGACTTGCCTGCAGCTCTGTCATTTGCTCATGACCATTGGACATTATAGTACTGGTATCTGTCCCAGGAGGCAGGGGGACCCCTAGTGACTGTTTATTTTCAGTAAGAAATACTGAAGCTTTTCTGATGAATACAATAGCAAAAAAAATGTTTGCATGCTTTATAACATATCAAAAGTTATTGTATGTGACAGTGCCCATTTAAATTGTAACAGTTATATCACAAATATTATAGAGTCAATAGTGATGTATGGCAACAATTTTCAAACTGAAAATATGGACACTTTCAGATATAAATCAAGTATTGTTTTCCTTTATTCCTGCTGACTGATGTAGAAATATAAATGGTGGATGACTTAGAACCATGAAATGGCTGTAGTTTTGTTTAAAATTTAGGAAATTCATATCAAGTTTTTCCACAATAATTTGCAGCAAAAATCAGAGGCTGACATCTTTATTTTAATAAAAAACAAACTTACCGCCACTTTCATTTGCACACTGATACCTTATTCTGCCTGTAGTCGGTGCTCTGGTGTTACAAGACGTCAGGTGACCGTTAAAGCCAATCAAGAGTATGGAGCATGACCGCTGAAGCTGCTTTTAGCTGCGGCAGTCACAAGACATCTGCTGCTCCTCTAACACTAAAGCGTGGACCAAAGACATCCACTGCTGTTTACCATAGTGCATACCGAAGACAGAACATGGGGATCAATACGAGAACGGAGACAGAGGTAAGTAAAACCCTTTGTTTTCTTAAACACTAGTGACTGTGACACAAGAGAGGAGAAGAGGGGTCATGCTGTGTGATGTACGGCACCCTTGCTCCCAACTTTTTTTTAACTGGATCCTAGATTCATAACACATTTTTAAAGTCCTGGAGCATTATAAAAGGAAAACCAAGCAAATGTTTGGAGAACATATTAACTCCTTGAAGATGTTATCCTTTGCTGGAATTTGGACCCAGGACCCCAGTGATGAAAAGCAACAGCACTACCCAATAAGCCACCATGCCTACTGATGTACAGTATACAGTTGGAATGCTGAATATGATTTAAGAATGAGGTCTAAACATAGCCTTAAAAAGTGTATATGTTTAATTAAGGCTAGGTTAGCACACCAAAAACCATATAGCAATGCTGTAGTTACAACATTTGCAATACAGTTATAGGTAATAAGATATTTATAGGTCAAGCATATTTTTACTATGTTTTGCCTGTAAAATAAATCACACAAACAAAAACACCTGTGGCCAATAACTGCATTGCAAAACCATGATAATATGCAGTAAGCCACATATGGTTTTACCAGGCAGCACACTACTGCAATGTGTGAACACACACAAAATGTTTAAGATCAGTATCAATGGTAAATAAAGTCTTGTTAGGTTTTCAAACTATGTAACCTTGATGTTGCAAAGAACCCTGATCTATGTGTAGACACAAAAAAAATGGCAGAATCATCTGTCAACCGATGCAACCACCACTCAAAGCGCATTGTTGTTTTTACTTTAGCATGAACATAACACTTTTACATTTGGCACCATTTTTTTGTGTGTGGGGGGGGGGGGGGGGGGGTGTGTCAGCCAAAGGGCTGGATGTTTCTACTGTGTAACAAACAGAATCAAAATTATTCACAGATCACTACAAACTTTGGCTTACATATCAGGAAGACCTAAAGGCTTTTGGACACTATATTATTCATGCAATTTCTACAAGCTGTCATTGGTGGATTATTTATTCTATGAAAACAATATGCATGCAGGATACTTTCCACCCAACTTTTCACGATCAGATCCAAACCTGTGACCCTTATGCAAAATACAACTGCTACTCACTATCCCTAGAGTGATTTAGGCATGTTTCAGCTCTTTTTATTACATCCCTTTAAATGTCAGATTTATAAACACTTCTGAATACATACACGAAGATAACATGGAATGTACTGTTGTAAGGTTCACTAAGTCCTTTGCTTTATCTGTACTAAGGTTCATTATAACAGTAAGGGGCACAGAATACTGGTATTATATAGGAACACTGATAGGAAAGCTCAAAAGCAATATTCCTTAATGGATATATAATATGAAGGGCTTTTTAAGAGGGTTGATATAGGGGGAAAAAATGGACCTTTCCAGAGAAGCCTGACCTTCATGATGACAATATTTCCTCATCCAGAGGAACAAGCAACTGGATAGTCGTTCCTATGGCAACAGATACTTTCAGCCAGAGATGTCCACAGCTAATTCACGACGACCCCGGCAATAAAGCATTCAAAAATATTCCTTCTAGGGCAATATACGCAGCAACCAGCACATAAAAAGCCTCCCGAGAATAGAACTAAGCTACATTTAATTATCATTACCGGAGGAATCAGCGTCAATTTGGTGTTCTGAGACCGTATTAACCCCTTCATCACGTGGAGAATCTTTCCTCAAGACTTATCTTCATGCATGTGTGTGCTTCTTATTTACTGGGAAGTAACAACGAGTAGTTCATACTAAGTAACATGAGATTTAAGAGGATTCAGATATCATAACATTGTTATTACCTGATAATACAGACCAATACATTTCTGAACTGATCTACAGATCCTCATCCCTTAACTTTGATTTGAAGAAAAAGGCTTTCCATGCATAGTGAATAAGTTCATGGAAGCAAAGTCAAGCTTGTACACTAAACAGAAAAAGCATTAGGCCCTTGAAGTCTACAGCAACTACCATAAGCACAACCCCTGCAATAATGATGGAATCACCAGATTTTATACATTATATTTGGGAAATTTTTACCTGCAATACCTGCAATTACGCTTGAGCTTATATGCCTTATACCAGATTATGTGAGAACTTAAAGGAATAGTCCGGTACGGACTATTCTTATGTTATTCTGCCCTGGCTGCAAAAAGAAACGTGAAAATAAACTTTCACTTACCTTCCTACGTTCCACCGGAGCTCCGCTACAGCTGATCAGTCGGCCAGGCTGTCTTCTTCCTACTTCCCTTAGCCTGGAAAGTCACACGGTGCTTCAACCTATCACCGGCCGGAGCGGGACATCGCTGAAGCGCCGTGTGATGTTCCGGGCTAAAGGAAGTAGGAAGAAGACAGCCCGGCTGACTGATCAGCTGTAGCGGAGCTCCGGGAGAACATAGGAAGTTTATTTTCACTTTTTTTGCAGCCCGGGCAGGGTAGAATAAGAATAGTCTGTACCGGACTATTCCTTTAAGACAGTATTGTGGTGTGTCAAGTAATGGTGGTATAGCATCAAGGGGTCTTGTGTACCTGTAAACTTTATCTCCCATCCATTCCTCAGTTTGGGTATGAAGAGTCGCATCCCAAGTTGGGCATTGTATGGTTGCCTTAGCAACTGTACTACCCAGTGTGGAATGTGTCTCTCCATGTACAAACTGAATAACAGGCAGGAGATGAAGTTTACAGGTAAAATATGTAAAATGGTGTCAAATATTGATCTAAAGTTAGTCAACCACAAAGTGACATAAGAGAAAAAGCGTGTAACACCGCACAAGATGTGCCACAGGCATCATATAGCGTGAGCCACTATGGTAAATGTGTCACATCTTGCTTTATTCACTAGAAGCCAAATTATGGAGGCAAATCAGGCAAGACACCGAAAGAACAGTACAAACAGCATGCCAAAGAGTTGTCTCTGGTGTTCCTGGAGGACTTTTCTGCAGCTTTGAAGAAAGGCTCTCTACTGCCTTTAATGAAAGCAGCACTAATAGTGGTCTTGCTGAAACCAGAAAGATTATTTATCAACATAGATGAAGCACATAGAGATAACTGCCCAAGCTTTGTCATATATCTGAATGGCTACTATAAATTAACCTACCGTATATACTCGAGTATAAGCCGACCCGAATATAAGCCGAGGCCCCTAATTTCACCCCAAAATCCCAGGAAAAGTTATTGACTCGAGTATAAGCCTAGGGTGGGAAATACATCATCCCCCCTGTCATCATCCAGACCCCCGTCATCAACACCCTCATCATCATCTCCTTGTCATCATCCCACCCCCCCCTTCATCATCCCCTTGTCATCATCCCCTTGTCATCATCCCCCCCCCTTCATCATCCCCACCCCCTTTCATCATCCCCTTGTCATCATCCTCTTGTGAACTATCCGCCCTCAGTGGTCTTCAACCTGCGGACCTCCAGAGGTTTCAAAACTACAACTCCCAGCAAGCCCGGGCAGCCATCGGCCTTCGACATCATCCAGCCCCCTCTCACCCCCTTTAGTTCTGTACAGTACTCGCCTCCGCTCGGCGCTGGTCCGGTGCTGCAGGACTGTCATGTGGGGAGGTCGTCCGGTGGGATAGTGGTTCCGGGCTGCCATCTTCACCGGGGGCGCCTCTTCTCCGTGCTGCGGGCCCGGAATAGAGGCGTTGCCTTGACGATGATGCAGAAGGACGTTGGTAATGAACTTACCTCTGCGTTGTCGTCAAGGCAACGTGACTATTCTGGGGCCGAGCCCGAAGCGCGAAGAAGAGGCCTCCCCGGTGAAGATAGCAGCCCAGAACCACTATCCCACCGGACGACCTCCCCACCGGACAGTCCTGCAGCACCGGACCAGCGCCAAGCGGAGGCGAGTACTGTACAGAACTAAAGGGGGTGAGAGGGGGCTGGATGATGTCGAAGGCCGCAGTGGTCTTCAACCTGCGGACCTCCAGAGGTATCAAAACTACAACTCCCAGCAAGCCCGGACAGCCGATGGGTGCCCGGGCTTGCTGGGAGTTGTAGTTTTGAAACCTCTGGAGGTCCGCAGGTTGAAGACCACTGAGGGTGGAGAGTTCACTCGAGTATAAGCCGAGGGGGGTGTTTTCAGCACGAAAAATCGTGCTGAAAAACTCGGCTTGTACTCGAGTATATACGGTACTTATATATAAAGGTACAACAAATACTATACTTGGGCCATCCTATTATGACACCCTAAACCCCATACTATGAGCTGTCTATTTTGCTGACATCTAGTGTCAGAACCTGTAAATGAACATGAGAAAGGACCATTCTCATGCTAATAAGTGTTTGGGTGGAGCGTTCCTTGACCAGCCTCCGTTTTAGGCTGGGTTCACACTACGTTTTTCAACTACGGTTCCCGCGTAGGTTTTCTATCAAAAACCGTATGGGAAAAAAACTGATGGAACAGTATGGGAAAAAGTAAACCGTATGCGTTTTTAAACAGTATACTGTTTTTAAAAGTGCATACTCTTCCGTCCGTTTTTATTTAAAAAAAAAAAAAAAAACATACTTTCTGGCCAATTCTGTCCATTTTTAAAGGGAGGGGTCTTGGGTGGGGACTTTAGGATGCAAATGCACAAAGAAAAAACGCATACGGTTTTGCCGTATGGAACCGTATACATGTACGTTTCCCATTGACGTCCATGTTAAAAAAAAAAGGTATGCGGTTGCAATACGGTTTTAAAACTGAAGTCAAAACCGTGGTCAAACAGGGTTTGGAGCTGCAAGCAAACCGTATGCAACCGTATGCATCAGGGTGTATACGGTTTGCAATGCTTTGCCTATGTATACGGTTTTCAATACCGTTCCATACGTTTTCGCTAATGAAATCGTATGCGGGAACCGTAGTTGAAAAACGTAGTGTGAACCTAGAGGGCAGGAATTAGGTTTAGACCAGTTAGTCATGTGACATTTGTGGGAGATTTATCAAAACCTGTCCAGAGGAAAAATTTCTGAGTTGCTCATAGCAACCAATCAGATTGCTTCTTTCATTATTCAGAGGCCTTTTCAAAAATTAAAGAAGTGATCTGATTGGTTGCTATGGGCAACTCTGCAACTTTTCCTCTGGACAAGTTTAGATAAATCTCCCACTTAGTGATTTGTAAGGAGGAGTGACAGGTGCTCTGTCTCCTCTCCTCCAATCTTTCCCAGACCGCATTGAGATAACTACTGGACTACAGTGAAGAACATAGTATTTCCTAGAGGTCCAACCTGAAGGGAGATCAAGCATATTGAAGAGAACCTTCCCATTTATAATAAGGAATGATATCTAGAGCATAAAGTATGGTGCACAAGGACCTCTTTGTATTTCTGGTATCAGCACAGGCTTCAAGCTGGGGCCAGAGCATCACGGCTATAATGTCACGACTTCCTAAGGGCCAGCATCCTAGAGTGGACACTGCAGCTCAAGCAATTCACTTCTATCTATATAACCCTACTGGTATCCAACCATTAAAGATCCCTTAAGTGGAGAATTTCAGAACTACAGAAGGGAATTATTTTTCTAACAATGGCCACACACCCTTCTGCACTAAGGCTTGAAAGGAGTATCTCATTACATGTACTATTGCACTTATTTGTAAAGTGACCCTTCCAAAATCTTGTAAAGCACTTTCTTGCCTTTAATAAAGAACTGTTCAATAGTTCCCTTTTATTGTTATAGTGTAAGTCAATACAAATGGTGACAAGAAAAACAAACACATATACTGTGTCCAAAGGGAGTCAGGCATATGAGAATATACAGTAACATCACATGGTCCTAATTTCCTTAAACCCTCAGATTGGCATACATCCACGATATATGTGACATCTAAATACTAAACATTGAATTTACTAGTGACAGGAGAATTATTATTCACATTCACGCTAAGAGTACTTTATAGCCAAATCTGCTTAAGATGGATGTTTCATGAAAATGCCTGCAAAATGTATGAATACTCAAACTGAAGACATTCAGGAAAGATACCATCCATGAAGTTTTTAGGAGGAGAAATTGACACCACAGGTTTTAAACGGGAAGATTCACCATAACATCAGCTCTATATTCAGCAAATGTAAAACCTAGCATCTTTGTGATTTACCTCAATTACATTTTCATTGTAGTTATTAGTTATGAATAACAATGCACAAAAAACTGAAGATATCTTTTGCAGCTATGTGAAAACCATCTACCAACTGCTGTACATTAAATGAGTTTCTACACCATGTAGTTTTAGGGTACGTTGAAGTTAATGGGTAGCAAAATCAGCCGCACAAAATACGCAGCAAAAATATGAAGCAGATTCTGTACGTGAGACAGCTTATCCTCGATCCAAAGGATAGGGGATAAAATGTCTGATTACGGCCGCTGGGGACCCCCGCGATCAGACTTCTTATCCTATATCCTTTGGATCGGGGATAAGATGTCTAGGGGCGGAGTACCCCTTTAAGGTCTAAGTTTTTGTAATGATAAATTTTTTACAGCTACAAATCACCTGAATAAACAGATTTTAAAAATAATGTGCTGGCTACCAGCTGTCACCTCTAGAGGGGGCACAGGAGCCTACTATATACAGTGATCCCTCAAGATACAATGGCCTCAAGTTAAAATATTTTCAACATACATTGGTCTTTTCTGGACCATTGTAATATTGAACCATACTCAACATACAATGCCATTAACAGTCTGGAGCGGTGGCTCTTGTGAATGGTTAGAAGATCCAAACAACAGTATACAGTAAAGTGCAGTACCAGACTACTCTTTACCTGTGTCAGGACTGGCTGCTCCAAGTGAGGGCATCTGCATATTGAATATCCTGTACACTGTATGTACTGTACATGACCCTGGAGAACCTGCCCTCTATGCATAAAATGATTTATAGCTTCTAGAAGCTATTTCTAACTTTACAATAAGGACTTGCTTTATCTTTATGAGTCATCTCATCATTTTTAGTCAATCTTAATTTTTATCTTATTTTTGTATAACACTTTGGAGACTTTGGAACAGATTATTAGTTTTCCATGGCTATGGTTTCAAGATACAATAATAATGTTGAAACAATTGTATCTTGAGGGAGTACTGTACTGTGATATTCTTGAGTTTAAAAGGGGTATTCCAGCCCCTAAAAACCTTTACCCTATATACAGAATAGGGAATAAGTGCCTGATCGCAGGGGATCCTACCTCTAGGACTCCCTGCTATGTCGAGAAAGGGGACCTGACTCTCCCCATTCTATTTGAGAAAGTTGTAGATACCAGAGTACAACAATCACATAGACAATGGATGGAGTGTATGAAGACCCACCTCTCCATTCTGCTGGGTGAGTCAGGTTCCTCTTATATATATTTATTTACTAAAAACCTGGCACACCCCATTAATTACATAATTTTGAATCTATTCAGGTTAAAGGGTTACTCCGCTCTCCAGCGTTCGGAGCTCAATGTTCCAAATGCTGGGTGCGGGCATCCGTGTTCAGGCCCGCCCTTCCTATAGACTTTCATTGAGGGGGCAGGGCATGATGTCAGGGGGCTGTGACGTCGGCGGATGTGAACACGGAAGCCCACACCAAGCATTCGGAACATTGAGTTCCGGACGACGGGGAGCAGAGTAACCCTTTAAAGATTAAAGAAAACGATATTCAGGTTTTATACACAAAGTACTTCTCACCACTCCAAATTGCAGACTGAGCCAGATAGTCAAAATATAATGTTGATACTGTCATACTAGTTGCAAAAGTTTTAAGCAAGCCCCATGGACAGTATGATAATCAATATTAAAGTACATTTTAACTGGTATACACGTCACCTATTCAGCAGTTTGGAGGGGAGAAAACTGCTGAAAAACTGTTTAAACACAGCGGTATGTCTACTTCATGTCTTAAGGACCTGCAGGAAGGAATAAACAAAAAGAGAGAATTCCCTGCTCTAGACATAATGCGGTGTATCAGTGCTTCTTTAAGAACAACACAGCTGTAGTTTTCTATTTCATAATATTTGTTCTTAAAATTTTTATTCTTGAAAGAACTTTTCATTGTAAAAGGCCACAATTAACTGAACAGTAATCTTAGAAAATGAAATTTACCTCTATGACAGGAACATTTTCGTTAAGCTCTGATGTGTGTGCAGCCAATAAGCCAATGACCCTCACCACCTTAGCACGTCTGTAAGAAGGAAGACAAACCAGCTTAATGGCAACAATTAGTAAGGTCAGTCCGAAAAGTCTTCTCAATGATAGAAAAAAAATCATGGTACACAATGACGCTATGGAAGAGGAAACAAGAAAGGTGAAGCAAGGTGCAAAGCATGATTATGTAAAACATGTAGAAAGAAGTGCAATGCAGTAAAGAGAAACCAAGGGAAAACAGACACTTTTTAATTGTAAATATTTAATAGAAATCATTTTGATAATGTAATGCTGTTGTTTGGCATGATCTTTTCTTTCTAGGTAGCCCACCTATACACTAGGGCAGTTGGCTAGTAGGGGGGTTTTTACACACAGTAGAGGAAGTAACTAGAAACGGTCTAGATTGCAATAGATTTTTAATAGTGGCTCGTGTCCGTTAAATATACTATACTGTATTTTAATTGGCACACCTGTCTCTTTGTTAGATATATATTGTGATATATTGCAGGGTGCCTGTACCAGTATTGTGGACTCACAGTAAGAATGAATAGTATGTCTGTGAATAGTTGTAAATCGCTTCAAGGCTATAATGGTACAGTGGTTAGGGTGACCAAAGTTGATGAGTGTGTCAAGGTCTACTTGAAGAGCACTTCTATTTGTAGCCGCAAAAATATAAAACTATGTAAGTCACATATGACGGCAGTGTCCTTACAGTTTTGGCTCTGCAGTGATTTGAAGGGCCACGGTTTGGTGTTTTTGAGATACAAATTGGCTACTGCTAATAAGCTGTGGCTCAGCAACGAAATCTGCAATTGAGTATTTATTTTTTAAAAACAAATAAAAATATTTTATTTGCTGTCGTGGACCCTTAGAGTGTCCATCCAATGATGGTTCTGGAAGCAGGATATCTGTAAATTTCGCAGTAACTTTTTTTTTTCCGACTGGGGGAGGGGGGATGTGGAATTTGATAGGGAGGTCTGTTGTCGATTATATTGTTTTGTGTGTTTTTTGTAAATGCGAATAATATAAAATAATTGAAATAAAAAATAAATACATATCGCAGCAACTGTGTAGCCAGAAACTTGCCCCAAAACTAATGCAATCAGGAGGCTGATTTTCTGAAAGTCACATTGATTTGCATGGGACTCTTGGCACCTCATGGAGTTGGTCTTGGGGGAATTTTCAGGCCACAGACATCCTGCTACCAGGAGGTACGCTTAAAATGGTGTTATCTAGGTTTTAAATATCTCCCATACGGGGCCCCGGTGTGAGGTGGAATTTTCTGTCCTCTCTCCCCTGCTCTGTCTTCTTTCCTCCGTACATGCTCTATATAACTCATTGCTGAGGGGGCGTGGCTTATTTCTCTCATAAAGACGTGCGACCACGGGGCTCTGCCGGTCGCACGTTTGCATGGGACGCAAAATTCCACCTCACACCTCAAAATTTCACCTCACACTGCCGTGTCATGCGGTAGTTGGACACACACCCTGGCCGCCGGGGCCCCGTACAGGAGATTGCGATCTGAAACTTATCCCCTGTCTTTAGGATAGGAGATAAGTTTTCTTCTCTCGGAGTACTTTTTTAACCCCTTCCCTATTGGGCCATGCCCAGAAGTACTGTAGTTTAAGTTTTTTAATTGTACTGTTGTCTCTGACTTTTTCCAGTATTCAAGCTGTCAGAGGCAATATACAGGGTGGGCCATTTATATGGATACACCTTAATAAAATGGGAATGGTTGGTGATATTAACTTCCTGTTTGTAACACATTAGTATATGTGAGGGGGGAAACTTTTCAAGATTGGTGGTGACCATGGCGGCCATTTTTAAGTCGGACATTTTTAATCCAACTTTGTTTTTTTCAATAGGAAGAGCGTCATGTGACACATCAAACTTATTGGGAATTTCACAAGAAAAACAGTGCTTGGTTTTAACGTATCTTTATTCTTTAATGAGTTATTTACAAGTTTCTGACCACTTATAAAATGTGTTCAATGTGCTGCCCATTGTGTTGGATTGTCAAAGCAACCCTCTTCTCCCACTCTTCACACACTGATAGCAACACCGCAGGAGAAATGCTAGCACAGGCTTCCAGTATCCGTAGTTTCAGGTGCTGCAGAATGGGCAAAACAAAAATTGGAACAGGACCCTCAGTTTTCACAGAAGATTTTGTTCAGTGATGAGGCAAACTTTTATGTGAATGGTGAAGTTTACAAACAAAACCACCGCTATTGGTCTGACACTAACCCACATTGGATAGATCCCTCCAAGACTGTTGGAACACAAAAATTGATGGTATGGTGTGGTATATGGGGTACAAAAGATAGTGGGGCCATTCGTCATCAATGGAAACCTCAAGTCCACAAGGATGATGTGTTTCCCTCTTTATGCACGGCACGTTCCCTGAGTTTTTCCAGCAAGATGGTGCACCACCACATGGGTGTCAGGTCCGAGCATTCCTAGATGAACAGTTTCCTGGAAAGTGGATTGGTCGTCGTTGGCCAGTTGAATGGCCCCCAAGGTCTCCCGATCTGACCCCCTTAGACTTTTATCTTTGGGGTCATCTGAAGGCAATTGTCTATGCTGTGAAGATACGAGATGTGCAGCACCTGAAACTACGGATACTGGAAGCCTGTGCTAGCATTTCTCCTGCGGTGTTGCTATCAGTGTGTGAAGAGTGGGAGAAGAGGGTTGCATTGACAATCCAACACAATGGGCAGCACATTAAACACATTTTATAAGTGGTCAGAAACTTGTAAATAACTCATGAAAGAATAAAGTTACGTTAAAACCAAGCACATCATTGTTTTTCTTGTGAAATTCCCAATAAGTTTGATGTGTCACATGACCCTCTTCCTATTGAAAAAACCAAAGTTGGATTCAAAATGGCCAACTTCAAAATGGCCGCCATGGTCACCACCCATCTTGTAAAGTTTTCCCCCTCACATATACTAATGTGCCACAAACAGGAAGTTAATATCACCAACCATTCCCATTTTATTAAGGTGTATCCATATAAATGGCCGACCCTGTATTATAAATCACATGGTCTGCAAGAGGCATGCCTATGCTGCAGTGGGTGGGTGGATAGCAGGGTGGAAGGGATATACTCAAATAATGCTATCCACACCACCCTGGAGACTATGTAACTTATGACATATTGTCTATGACTGTATGGAATGTTGTAAAAGGTCAGAGACAACAACAAAATAAAAAGACTTGCACTACAGCACTTCCAGGTATGGGTCTCATGCATGAGAACAGGACAAAACGGCACACAACGGTAATAGAAGCATATGACACAGCATTATAACTTGGCATCATGCAAGGCTGAAGGTAAAAAAAAAATCCTGATATGCTACTTAAAGAGTACCTATAATCAAAAAAACTTTTTATATTTTGTTAATGTATTAGAAACAACTTTCTAATATCATGTGACAAAAATGTATATTTATATATCATTTAATAAAAAACTGACTACTAGGGGTCTACCTACATGCCCCCGGCTCATTGATTTCGGACTCATGTCGGCTCCACGCCTGTCAATCAGACAGGAGGGAGCAGTGCTGTGCACGGACGGTAGGCAGGCAGGATGGCTGCTGTGCCTGCCAGTTATAATAATAACCGCCTGCAGCACCGCAGAAATACAGTGCCCAATACAGGATCGCTGAGCCCAACACCATGACGCCTGCACAAACCCCCAGCCACAGAATACAAGCAGGGTTGCTTCCTATCTCACAAAGGCAGGAAAACTGAGTAACTAACCAGGAATTTATAAAAGGTAGGAAAAGGGGTTTTACAAATAATAAAAAGGTAGGATTAGAATCAGGAAGAGTCAGGGACAGATGAGTTCATGATAGGTACTCTAAGAAATTTCTATTGCACCACACCCTGGTTAGGTCTGGTGTGTAAAGACTACAGAAATTATACCATGGTCTCCACAAGAGGGCACAAAGAGGTCTTTTATATTTTAGTGGATCCAGCAGTTCCGTAATTAACAAAGCAAAATCAAAAACTGACAAGCAGAAGTCTGTATGGAGACAGCTGCTAGAGAGATCACATTACCATAAGAAACACACTGACAAAATTCTAGTTTTTGTGAAAATGCACATAAAAATGACACTGTATTCTCATAAATGGCGTTCTTATATTAAGAATATTACATGGAGTCTCTATATAATACAGTAAAAGTGGACGGCTAACTTAAAATTGTTACTGAAAATGTGCTTCTTTTCTGCAGGTCATCATTTCACGCTATTATTATTGGAAGCTTCCAGAATGGGCTGCTTATCCATTCCAGATCAGACACATTTTTGCCTTTTAGTACATGCAAATTTCAAAGCTATAACATTTCTTGTTCGGTTAATATATACATAATTATTATAATCTACATATTGCATTCCCCATAAAGTAAGACAGACCTTTGGGGGGGGGGGGGGGGGGATATTTAACACCCCCCCCGACAGTTTACTGCAGTTACGCGGTGATCACATGATTGCCAGGACGGGAAGAAGTAATCCATAGATCTTTACACTGAGGCTGGGTTCACACTACATTTTTCAACTACGGTTCCCGCATACGTTTTCTATCAAAAACCGTATGGGGAAAAAAACAGATGGAACAGTATGGGGAAAAAGTAAACCGTATGCGTTTTTAAACAGTATACTGTATTTAAAAGTGCATACTGTTCCGTCCGTTTTTATAAAATAAAAAAAACATACGTTTTTGAAAATTCTGTCCATTTTTAATGGGAGGGGTCTTTGGTGGGGACTTTAGGATGCATATGCGCATGTGCAAAGAAAAAACGCATACGGTTTTGCCGTATGGAACCGTATACATGTGCGTTTCCCATTGACGTCCATGTTAAAAAAAAAAAAAAAAAAGGTATGCAGTTGCAATACGGTTTTAAAACTGGAGTCAAAACCATGGTCAAACACGGTTTGAAGTACTGTTTCAAAACGTATTGCAAGCAAACCGTACGCAACCGTATGCATCAGGGTGCATACGGGTTGCAATGCTTTGCCTATGTAAACGGTTTTCAATACCGTTCAATACGTTTTCACTAATGAAAACGTATGCGGGAACCGTAGTTGAAAAAGGTAGTGTGAACCCAGCCTGAGCTATATACTCATCGCTCATTGAGCTTTCTGTGTGCAGCGATCAGGGGCAGCAATAAACAGCCGGCTCGCCACTCTTGCAGTAGCACTAACTCTATTCTACTTTAAATGCTGCAGGGACATTTTAAAACATCCTCACAAAGCACATGTATGTTTTGAATTAAAGGGTTGTCCACCTTTAACAATTTTTATTTTTTTATTAACTGCAGCGAGTAAATTGGTTAACTCACACATACTATGAGCCTGCTCCACGGCCCTGTTCTCTCACATCACAGAGCTCCACTCTGGCTCTGTCCCCTATCTCGGTATGCAGCCTGATGGCTAATGGTCCATACATGGCAGTCTATGGAGGGACATGTGACAAAATACGTCATTGCGCCTCCTCCACTGCCCCTGTGCGCCTAGCTTGAGCGCAGTGTATTACTATGGAGGACTGGGGAGCATAAATGAAATATTTCTTGTAGGAAAGGCTAAACAAAAGCTAAACAATACAAAATTCTACTTACATATCCCAGTTTGGTGCTCCACGTAACTGCTGTATAAGGGATGGGAACTGAAATACACATAAGACATAAAGGTTGACATCTTGTAAAAAATGATTGAAAACATCTACAAAGATATAACAGTGAATTTCCAGTCCATGTCCTTGTGTTATAGAAGAGAATGGAGAAATATTAGGTCAGTATTATTTAGAAAAATTACGCAACAAACAAATGTCATAATACAAATATCCAGTGGAATTGTCCACCATTAGCAGCAGTGACACTTATGGGTCACAAGAAAATTGTTTCTGAATTAACACCCTATATGTGAATAAGGATACATTTAGAACAAATGCATACATAAATGCAATAGGCAAGGCATATAAGGGAGCAACAGAAGGGGAACAAAAAAAAACTCAGGGAAGAAAGGGAAAAAGGAAGGAAGGGGAGAGATAGTCATATAATAGTAGCAATCAGTAATGAAGGAAAACTACTGTATTTTTCCTTTGATAGCGATTCCATAAAACAACATATTTTGGAAAATAGCAAAAAATTTAATAAAAAATTGTTCCTCTGGATTCACAGAACTGTCATGTATAGTAAAGCACCATCAAAGTCATGTAAAAGACATATTAATACGCATAGTTTAATAGCTGTTTTAGACAGGTTTATTATATTTGAAATGGGTACTGTAACGTCTAGTTCTGGCCACACATGGCTGTCACGCCCCCTCCCATAGACTTGCATTGACGGGGCGGGGCATGACGTCACACGGGGGCGTCCCCGTGGTCGGGAGCCAGACCCTCCAGCGCTTACGTAACAGGTGGGTGCTGCGTGCTATATTGCGGGGGTCCCCAACGGTGGGACCCTGGCGATCAGACATCTTGTCCCCTATCCTTTGGATAGGGGATAAGATGTCTAGGGGTGGATTACCCCTTTAAATGACTCTAGTTGGGCTTTTCCCTAGACTCTTCTCTTGCTCTGCATTCCAGCACACTATTTCCTGGTACCGACCTCAGCTAGACTGACATTGATTTGACCGTGTTTGTGTCTTAGTGAATCTCTGTTAGTTTGTGTGCTTCCAGCTGTTTACCGACTCCTACTGTTATTGTATTTTATTATTTAAAAAAAGCTGCCCTAGAACAAAGAAATAAAAAACAAGACCACACCAGGCACCTAGTGCATTATCCCAGATGATCAAATAGTAAAAGAGGGCTGTAATGGCTCACCTGGAGCGCAAAATATATGCGTATGTAACCCAAACTGGTGGGTTGAAGAATCTTATGTGTTCCCAGGAGTGCTGCAGAGCCGTGGGGATGTGGAAACAGGCCGTAGTCCGTCCACGTGATAAGGCTAAAGAACTAAAAAAAATCCCCCTCTAGGCACAAACTTCTCCGGATGGAATCAGGCAATAGAAGTTTCAAGATGAAATCAAGTTTTTTTATTTAACCAATTACGCGTTTCAGGTATACACCCTTCCTCAGATTGGTATGACATAACACTGTTCTGAGAAGATATATATATATATACTCAAAAAAATGGCAAAATTTGGTGGGTAAAATTACCATAAATTAAATATAATTCACAAAACAGTACAATATTAAAAAGGATAATATGTATTAAATACGATGAATAGATTAAAGACATTAATAGAAGACATTTTTTAATATATTGGTATTCCTAATTTTTAAGAAAAACAGAAGTATCCTCACAGATTAAATTGAGGCTTGAACCGCAACTGGATGTTCAAGTGATTGACATCTGGAAACTGGAAGATTGGTAATGAGGCTTGAAGGACATGGCTTTCCGGGATGCAGATATATAGAACAAAAGAAAGAAAAGAATGAATGAAAACTGCGAGGAGATAGTGAATAACAAATAACTGGAGATTTGTAATGAAATTGGATTAGAGAAAGTGATGTGATCACTATATATGTATAAATGAATGAAGATCGTGAATTGATAGTAGTGAACGTATGTCAAACAGTTTTATGAATGAGTGGTCAAAAGGTGCCATAGTAGCCAATAGACGGCGAGGACTATCGGATATGGTTTCACATTAAGAGGTTTCTGCTGGCAACCAAGTGTAGACTGTAGATTGATATGGGTTTAAACGGTAGAGGCTGGAACCAGAGGATTGAAGCTGAACCAGAAGGTAAGGTGGTTTATGATCTATGATTGTCGGTACCTTCGTACATATAAAATATCTGCATCCCGGAAAGCCGTGGCCTTCAAGCCTCATTACCAATCTTCCAGTTTTATCTGAGAAGATACTTCAGTTTTTCTGAAAAATTAGGAATACCAATATATGTTGTGTAATTTAAAATTTCTTCTGTTTTTAATGTATTCTCCATATTTAACCCCTTAAGGACTGAGTCCTTTTTCACCTTAAGGACTCTGGAATGCTTTTAGTTATCATTCTGATTCCGAGATTGTTTTTTCGTGACATATTCTACTTTAACATAGTGGTAAAATTTTGTGGTAACTTGCATCCTTTCTTGGTGAAAAATCCCAAAACTTGATGAAAAATTTGAAATTTTTGCATTTTTCTAACTTTGAAGCTCTCTGCTTGTAAGGAAATGGATATTCCAAATATATATTTTTTTTTATTCACATATACAATATGTCCACTTTATGTTTGCATCATAAAGTTGACATGTTTTTACTTTTGGAAGACACCAGAGGGCTTCAAAGTTCAGCAGCAATTTTTCACAAAATTTTGAAACTCTTTTTTTCAGGGACCAGTTCAGGTTTGAAGTGGATTTGAAGGGTCTTCATATTAGAAATACCCCATAAATTACCCCATTATAAAAACTGCACCCCCCAAAGTATTCAAAATGACATTCAGTCAGCGTTTTAACCCTTTAGGTGTTTCACAGGAATAGCAGCAAATTGAAGGAGAAAATTCACATCTTCATTTTTTACACTCGCATGTTCTTGTAGACCCAATTTTTGAATTTTTTGCAAGGGGTAAAAAGGAGAAAATTTTTACTTGTATTTGAAACCCAATTTCTCTCGAGTAAGGACATACGTCATATGTCTATGTAAAGTGTTCGGCGGGCGCAGTAGAGGGCTCAGAATGGAAGGAGCGACAAATGGTTTTTGGGGGGCATGTCACCTTTAAGAAGCCCCTATGGTGCCAGAACAGCAGAAAAAAAAAAAAAACACATGGCATACCATTTTGGAAACTAGACCCCTTGGGGAATGTAACAAGGGGTAAAATGAACCTTAATACCCCACAGGAGTTTCACAACTTTTGCATATATAAAAAAAAAAAAATTTAAATGTTACCTAAAATGCTTGGTTTCCCAAAAAATTAACATTTTTACAAAGGGTTAAAGCAGAAAATACCCCCCCAAAATTTGAAGCCCAATTTTTCCCGATTCAGAAAACACCCCATATGGGGGTGAAAAGTGCTCTGGCGCACTACAGGTCTCAGAAGAGAAGGAGTCACATTTGGCTTTTTGAAAGCAAATTTTGCTCTGGGGGCATGCCGCATTTAGGAAGCCCCTATGGTGCCAGAACAGCAAAAAAAAAAACCTACATGGCATACTATTTTGAAAACTAGACCCCTCGGGGAACGTAACAAGGGGTTAAGTGAACCTTAATACCCCACAGGTGTTTCACAACTTTTCACCAAATTTTTTTTTACCTAAAATGCTTCTTTTCCCAAAAATTTTACATTTTTAAAAAGGGTAAAAGCAGAAAATACCCCCCAAAATTTGTAACACAATTTCTCCCGAGTACGGCGATACCCCATATGTGACCCTTAACTGTTGCCTTGAAATACGACAGGGCTCCAAAGTGAGAGCGCCATGCGCATTTGAGGCCTGAGTTAGAGACTTGCATAGGGGTGGACATAGGGGTGGACATAGGGGTATTCTACGCCAGTGATTCCCAAACAGGGGGCCTCCAGCTGTTGTAAAACTCCCAGCATGCCTGGACAGTCAGTGGCTATCTGGCAATACTGGGAGTAGTTGTTTTGCAACCGCTGGAGGCTCCGTTTTGGAAACCGTGGCGTACCAGACGTTTTTCATTTTTATTGGAGAGGGGAGGGGGGCTGTGTAGAACTGAATCACTGAACTGCAGAGGGAAGGGGTTCTGGAGGCTGAGTATATTAGGAATCCGTCACCTGAGGCCGAAAGGGAGTGGGCCAAGGCTCAGCATTCCTTGTTAGTCGTCCATATAGAAAGTAGAAGAAAAAAACAGGGATATGCGCCCCTAGTGAAGGATGTTTATAGGTGAGATGAAAACAAGTTAAGTTGTAACACTCACCTATTTTCGTTGTGCTGAGAGCACAACATCTGTGATAGCCTTAGGTGATGTCTCAGGTCTGCAGCCACGGTCCTCTGGAGCAAAGGTGATGTCCCAGCAGTGTAAATAACAAGAAAAAGGCAAAAGTTGGGCCGTTGGTGGCGCTGGTCCTGATGAAAAGAAAGCTCTGTAGACCCTTCTCAGTGTCTAAATGTGGTTTTATTAGCACAGAAAGCAACGCGTTTCTGGTCCGAACTGGACCCTTCGTCTGGCAGTGTGCATGCACACTGCCAGACGAAGGGTCCAGTTCGGACCAGAAACGCGTTGCTTTCTGTGCTAATAAAACCACATTTAGACACTGAGAAGGGTCTACAGAGCTTTCTTTTCATCAGGACCAGCGCCACCAACGGCCCAACTTTTGCCTTTTTCTTGTTAGTCGTCCAGAAAGACAGGGTTCAACTGAAGTTAGCGGATAGGGAGGCTGCTATGTTTGCCTTTGGTGATAAGAACGGTAAACTATTGGCCTATTTGACTAGGGCCTCCCGCCCAACAGCCTCTATTCCTTGTGTCATGAGAAGTGATGGGGTGGTGGTTACGGTTCAGTCTGAGATAAATGCAGTCTTCCAGGACTTTTATTCCTCCTTATATGCTGCCCCCTCGGTGCCCTGTCAGGGGGAGATTATCTCCTTCTTCCAGGGCCTGGCTCTTCCCTCGCTTACGCAGGCTCAGGCGGAGGCATTAGATGCCCCTTTTACTTTGGAGGAGGTAGCTCAGGCTATTAAGGATCTTCCTGGGGGAAAGACTCCAAGGTTAGATGGGCTGGTGGGTGATTGGTATAGGATGAATGAGGAGCATCTGGCCCCTATTCTGTGTAATTTGTTCCACTCTATTGCCGATGCTGACTCCCTTGCTGATTCTATGAGGGAGGCGCTCATCGTGGTACTCCCTAAGCCTGGGAAGGATCCAGTGATCCCTGGCTTCTATAGACCTATTTCCCTTCTGAATGTCGATATTAAACTTATGGCTAGAGTTCTGGCTACCCGATTGTATGGCATCATTGGTGCTATCATTCATCCTGACCAAACGGGGTTTATGCCGGGCAGGGCTACAGATGTGAATGTGAAACATTTGCAGCTTAACATAGCGGCAGTGGATAGGGGCTTTCCCTCGGGTGTGGTCGTGGGTCTGGATATCTATAAAGCCTTTGACTCAGTTTTGTGGCCCTATCTGAGGGAGGTGTTGGGGGCGTATGGGTTTGGCCCCTGATTTTGTGCCTGGGTTTGCCTGCTCTATGATAAGCCTAGGGCTAGGATCTGTACTAACTTAGACATTTTGGCCCCATTCTCTCTGGGTAGGGGGACGAGACAAGGGTGCCCGCTTTCTCCCTTCTTATTTGCGCAGGCGATTGAGCCGTTGGCGGCTGCTATTCGGAAGGACCCGAGTATTTGTGGCATACCCAGGGGGTCTATAGTTGAGAAGGTCTCCCTCTATGCTGATGATACTTTGGTGTATATGGCTGATGCGGAGGGCTCCCTGTTGTCCCTTATGGACTTGCTTGCCCGCTTTGGTGTAATCTCTGGTCTGCAGGTTAATTGGGCTAAGTCCTCCCTGATGGCTCTGTCCTCCTGGATCCCTCTGCCGCCCTCTCTCCCGGCTAGGGTGCAGGTGGTTCCTCGTTTTCGATATTTGGGAGTGGAGGTTACTCTGTCCCTGCTAGATTATATGACTCTTAACTTGGGGTCATTCCTGCACTCCACTGTGGAGCGACTGCACGCGTGGTCTTCACTCCCCCTTTCCCTGGCAGGCAGAATTAATATCTTTAAAATTATTCATCTCCCTAAGTTCCTGTATCTGTTTCACCTGTCCCCCGTTATTCCCCCTAGGAAGTATTTCACCTCGTTATGCAGTGCTCTGGGATCCTTCTATTGGCAGGGAAAGCCTCCCAGACTCCGTCGGGCCCTGCTTCAGGCCCCCAAGCGGCGGGGTGGATTAGCTGCCCCAGATACGTATAACTATATTCTTGCCTCTCAGTTGGTCTATGCAGCGTGGTGGATCGACCTGGATCTGCACAAACTCAGCGACAGCCCTGGCGGGGGCGCTGATGGGATCATATGAAGCTCTGACTAATACGCTTTACAGGTATCACCCTGGCTCCTCCTTTCCTACTACTCTGTTAACTGTGGCTAAGGTTTGGTCCGTGGTGTCTGATAAATTTCCACTGCCACTGGTATCTCCTAGGGCACCCTTGTGGGGGAACATTCATCTGTCCCACCTGCATGGATTACAGGAGGCCAGTTTTTGGGGTACTCATGGAGTTAAATTTGTGACCCACTTGTTCCAGGAGGACCAGGTTTAACTGTCCTTTGAAGAGATGAGGGAGCGCTATGGCATCCCCGTATCTGCTATGTTTAGGTATTTTCAGCTGCGACATGCGGTTCAGGCGCAGTTTGGCTCCCTGACCTTTACCCCGGTCTTCTCGGAGGTGGAGCTTCTCTTGGACACCACAGATCACTCCTGGGTGAGCATTTGGAATTTCCCTGTGTTTAGCCCTTCAGTGTGTCTTTTAGGGGTTCTTAATGACTTGATTTTCAACTTCATAGGACAGTTGTTGTTCCGTTTTCTGCTGTTTTGTGCCCGCAAGGTGGTAGTCATGACTTGGAAGGATACGTCCACCCCTCCGCTTTCTCGTTGGATAGCCTTGGTGAATAAGTATGTCCCATTATTTATGGCCCTTTATGTTAGTCGTAAATGCCCCAGGAAGTTCGATATGGTGTGGACCCCCCCGGCTGGTAGGCCGGGTGGACTACTTCAGTAGCTTGTTAGGGGAGGCTGCGGCTTGATCGGTCTCCAGGCGCTGGTGGGGGGGGGGGGGGGGGGGAGGGTACCGGAATGTATGTATGGATGTGTGCTTGGATGTTGGTTTATGTTGGTTCCCTCTTAGGGCCTCGGTATAGCCTCCATGTCCCTCATGATACCCTCTGGTTTACCCTGTTTTGTTAGTACTGGTTGATGGGGTGGGCTGGGCCCTTAGGGAGGTACTGTTCTTTCTGTATGTGTTATTTCGCTCATGGCGATGTTTGTTAACCTTATATGCACAAAATTTAATAAATACTTTAAAAAAATAAAAATAAAAACTTGATTTAATCTCCAAACTTCTATTGCCTAATTCCATCTGGAGAAGTATGCGCCTAGAGGGGGATTTTTTTCGTTCTTTTGCCCTAGAACTTAGAAGAGAGGGTTTGTCATCGTGTTTTTCGATCTGTCACTTAGGGCAGATAGGCAATAAGTAAGGTCAGTGGTTGTGGATGAGTTAAGACTTCATAGTTCCCTGCCCATGCGTGACAGGAATCTTATATTCTATAGATGAAGTATTAAAACAATAATATTAGTAAGAGTTGCTCACCATCTGGGAGTTGATAAGTCTGGTGGCCATTTCCTTATGTCCTGACACAGTGCACAAGTAGCAGAGTAGATTAAGCTTTGCCCTTGGTGCTGCTTTCTCAGCAGAATCCAGCAAGGAGCACAGTTGTGTAAGAAAGTTGGACCATTCTGGCTCTTTCAGGGAAGCAAGTTTTTCTCCTGTAAAATTTCAACAAACAAAAGAAGCAAAACAATAGTCAGGTTAGTTAGTGAGGACTCATATAGAAGTATCTTAACCCCTTAAAGGGAACCAATCATCAGATTTTACCCTATTTAACGCTTGGCAAAGCGTTATATAGGGTAAAATCTTTATTTTCACCATTCCCGGGGGATGCTCCTGCCCCCAGGGATGGTGAAGATATGAAGTTATAAACTAGTCACCGCCGCCGCCGTAAGTAGTCACCTGGGCGGGGAGCTCTTCTCACCTACTCCCGTTCTTCGGCCGGGAGCGGCGCCCCCTCCGCTTGATTGATGGGCCGCATCCTTGTTCCGCTCACTGAACAGACGGAGCAGAGCGATGACGCTGCCCATCAATCAAGCGGAGGGGGTGTCGCTCCCGGCCGAAGAACGGGAGTAGGTGAGAAGAGCTCCCCGCCCAGGTGACTACTAACGGCGGCGGCGGTGACTAGTTTATAACTTCATATCTTCACCATCCCTGGGGGCAGGAGCATCCCCCAGGGATGGTGAGGACAACAATTTTACCCTATATAACGCTTTGCCAAGCATTATATAGGGTAAAATCTGATGATTGGTTCCCTTTAAGGACCAGGCCCATTTTGATCTTAAGAACACAGACAATTTTATTTTTGCATTTTCATTTTTTCCTCCTTGCCTTCTAAAATTCATAACTCTTTTATATTTCCATTCCCAGACCCATATGAGGGCTTGTTTTTTGCATAACCAGGTGTATATTGTAATGACATCACTGATTTTACCCTTAAATGTATGGTAAACCCCAAAAATATTTTTGTGTAAGGAAATTGAAACAAAAATAAAATCTAGCAAATTTGTGGGGGGGTTCGTTTTCGCACTGTACACGTTGAGGTAAAAATGACATTTTCTTTATTCTCTGGGTCAGTACGATTAAAATGATACCCATGGTTACATACTTTTCTATTATTGCAGTGCTGTTAAAAAATCTCAAACTTTTTTTTAACAAAATCAGCATGTTTAAAATTGCCCTATTTTGGCCACCTCTAACTTTCTTATTTTTCTGTATACAGGGATGTGGGAGGGCTCATTTTTTGCGCCATGTAGTTTGTTTTGGTACCACATTTGCGTATATATGACTTTTTGATAGTTTTTTTATAAAAAATGTTGTTTTTTATAATAAAATTCTGTATTGATCATGGCATCTGAGGGGTTAATGGCAGACATCAGCGCGATCGCTGATGTCCGCCATTACCGGCGGGTCGGTGGCTGCTGACAGCCGCCGGAACCTGCTGGGAATGAAGCGAGGGCTGTGTGCTAAGTGACACTATGCAGCGCCGTACATTTACGGCGCATATGGGACCAAGCCCTTTTTAACCTTAAGGACCAGGCCAATTTTATTTTTGCATTTTCGTTTTTTCCTCCGCGCCTTCTAAAATCCAAAACTCTTTTATATTTCCATCTACAGACCCATATAAGGGCTTGTTTTTTATGTGAACAATTGTACTTTGTAATGAAACCTCATTTTACCATAAAATGTACGGCGAACGCAAAAAATTTTTTTTTTTAGCGAGGTAATGAAATTTAAATGAAAACCACAATTGTGCACATTTTGGAGGGTTTCGTTTTCACACTGTACACTTTTTGTACAAAATCAGTAATCTAAAATTGCCCTATTTTGACCACCTATAACTTTTTCATTTTTCTATATATATGGCGGTAGGAGGGCTCATTTTTTTGCAACGTCATCTGTACTTTTTATTGATACCACATTTGCATATATAAAACTTTTAGATTATTTTATTTTTGGGAATAAAAACTGACAAAAAAGCACATTTTATTTTTTACATTTACACCATTCACCGTACGGGATCATTAACATTATATTTTGATAGATCGGACATTTACGCACGCGGTGATACCAGATATGTTTATTTTAAAAAAATTACGCTTTTTGGGGGCAAAATGGGAAAAACTGACAATTTTCATTTTTATTGGGGGAGGGGATTTTTACTTTTACAAAATTATCATTAATAAACCCAACAAACAACACTTTTTGGTAGTGCTGTGCAAAAAATAATAATTCTAAGTCACTTGGTGTGTCAGAAATATGGGTGTGGCTTTATTATGGGTGTGGTTTACTGTGGGTGGGGTTTGTGGGGGGTGGCTTGTCACAGTTAAGTGTTTTTTTTTTCTGAATGATTCCAATATATTGTCCCTGCTGTAAGGAACTTACAGTGAGGACAATACAAAGAGAGGGGATTGCCCACAACAGCCAAAAGTATTTGTTTAGCATGGATAAGCATTTTAATTCAGACCCCAGAATCAGACCCCACCATAACACAAACCCCAGAATCAGACACCTGTGTCACCGCCCTGCATAATACAGACCCCACCATAATACAGACCCCAGAATCAGACCCCACCATAATACAGACCCCAGAATCAGACCCCACCATAATACAGATGCCAGAATCAGACCCCACCATAACACAAACCCCAGAATCAGACACCTGTATGACCACCCTGCATAATACAGACCCCACCATAATACAGATCCCAGAATCAGACCCCACCATAATTCAGACCCCAGAATCAGACTACACCATAATACAGACCCCAGAATCAGACCCCAGTATTACTGCCCTGCATAATACAGACTCCAGAATCTGACCCCATCATAACTCAGACCCCAGTATCGCCAAAATAAACTCCAGAATCAGACCCCAGTATCACCGTCCTGTATAATACAGACCCCAGAATCACCGCCCTGCATATTACAGTCCGCAGAATCAGACACCAGTATCACTGCCCTGCATAATCTGTAGTTGACTGTTATTGGGATCTGTAGATGATACACTGTTATTGCGGGATCTGTGGATAACACACTTATGGGGGGTGGGGATCTCTGGATGATGCATTTATGAGGGATCTTAAGATGATACACCTTTGTGGGATATGTAAATCACACACTGTTATGGGGGTTCCTTAGATAACACACTTATAGGGGGATCTGTGAATGACACACTTACGGGGGAGCTGTGAATGACACACTTATGGGGGAGCTGTGAATGACACACTTATGGGGGAGCTGTGAATGACACACTTCTGGGGGAGCTGTGAATGACACACTTCTGGGGGAGCTGTGAATGACACACTTCTGGGGGAGCTGTGAATGACACACTTCTGGGGGAGCTGTGAATGACACACTTCTGGGGGAGCTGTGAATGACACACTTCTGGGGGAGCTGTGAATGACACACTTCTGGGGGAGCTGTGAATGAACACTGGAGGAATCTGTAGATAACAGTTATGGGGATCTATAGACTGACAGAGACCAGAGCCTGTCTCTGGAGCAGGAAAGCTGCGTCAGGAGCTGAGCGGAGTGTATTACACCGAAACACATAGGAGACTTACCGGTCTGTAGTAGAGACCTGTGGTACAGAGCACAGAGCGATCCCCCCTCCATGCTGCCAACAGACAGCGAGGACAGCAGCTGAAAGGTGACAGGGGAGGAAAAGAGAGAGAACTCTCTCACTTTCTGAAGTTGTTCCCAGCGTAGTACAGCAATAACCGGGCCGGAAGAGGGAGGGACACATCTTCCTTCCCTGGCTGGATCTTTTAGCAGCCGTTTAAAGTGATGGTGTCCTGGGACTGCCTGCAGGTTGGCACTCGCACGTGTGCCACCCATACGCATCCCACGTGCCATGAGTTAATGTGTGCCAGGGGTTGCCGACCCCTGGTCTAAAGCAAAGTCTGCTTAGCAGACAACCACTTTAAAGGGGTACTACGCCCCTAGACATCTTATCCCCTTTCCAAAGGATCGTGGGGGACCCACCGTTGGGGACCCCCACGATCTCTCCTGCAACCCCCTGTCATCTGGAACACGGTGCGTGCTTCGCTCCGTGCCTGATGACTGGCCATACAAGGGAAGGAGGATCGAGACGTCGCAGCACCGTCCGCTCATGACGTCACGCCCTGCCCACTTAATGCAAGTCTATGGGAGGGGGCGTGGTGTGGCGGCTCTGTGAGCTGTCCTGTACATTTGCTCTGTAAAAAAGAAATGATGCTTGACAGACCTTTCTTTCTGTCTGGATTTTAACCGGACAAAACTGGGTTTGTTTAACATAGTCCTTACTCATGTCATGACTGTGACATTCCTGTTCAAAAAATTAAGAACTAGATTTTGGTATCAAAATTTATATTTTTTGAGTTTGTGTAAAGAAAAAAAAAAAAAAAAAAGGGGTGGGACAGAGAAAGCCACAGGTGATATCAGAATGAGAGATCACAGCGTGTTAAAAGGGGTTATCTGGCAGGAGTTTTTTGTCCTAACCATGCCCACTGTGTGGGCTGTAACAAAAATAAACCTCTATGTACCTCCAAGCACTCCAGCAATGCCTCTGGTGTCCTGCTCCGGTCCCGAGATGAGATTGTCTTCTTGAGCTGCAGAGTGACATGTTGCGACCAGGAAGCACCCGGGCTCATTGTATCATACTCCCCCTCAGCGAATCAGAAATACGATTGTATTGCATTGGGGACCGGAACAGAACACTGGAGACAGCAGGAGCACTAAAGGTAAGTAAAAGGTTTATTTTTCTTTATGTTACACACAAAGGGTTTTGAACCCCCCTCCCGCCGGATAACCCCTTTAAAGGTTGCCACGCCCCCTCCCATAGACTTGCATTGAGGGGGGTGTGGCGTGACGACATCACGAGGGACATAGCCGTGACGTTACAACCCCCTGCAGCCCCCACCCAGCGTTCGGAACTAAATGTTCCGGACGCTGGGGCAGTGGAGTACCCCTTTAAGTTTAGGTGCACTGTCAAAAAGGAGTTTAAGCAGCCTAAGATCCAATTTTTTATTTTTTGCTGCTCTGGAAGCCTTTAAGTGGAGTATCCCCTTTTATTGAAAAAATCTTAAAACAATCATATGTCAGCCTCCCTAAAGCATAAAAAGGCCAGTAGCAAGAAAAACTTACACAGTAGGGGATGTGGCTGATCTCAGGGGTTGGGCCTGATTCTCTACAGGAGTGGAGAACTGGAGATAACTGGGTACAGCGCCTCTGTGAGCTGACTACTGCTGGACTATCCTCCTGTAAGCCTATGCACTATTCTTGGTATAAACATAATTTTGTGATGTGGTCAGGATTTAATTGTCAGCTTTCCCCAAGTTCAGCTCCAGAGTGGGCGGACACTAGTTGCTATGATGTCTCCCATACACAGGGCTCAGGCAGAAGAGAAAAATCTGCACTGCTAATGTTCTTACACTCCGAATCAAGAGCAGGATTTATCACGTTCTACAGCAGTAGTAAGCTGTGCTGCTGTGAATCCAACACTAGGGTGAGACAAAACATTTGTTAGCAGCAGCAGCAGCTTACTGCAGCTACTCCCTCCTCTTCCTCATTCCCCTCTCCATAGAATAATAAAGGCAGCAGCTGTAACCTTAATGACAATCTGTCAAAAGTGCTGAGTATCTGATCACTCAAGTCACTCAAGTAAACTGAGCAAAAATGTTGCTGTTCATTACAATGAGAAGTTGTGTTCTATTGACAGCAGATGCAGGGTATTTCTCAATGGGGTACTGCCCAATTGGCGCAGAAAACAGATACTATGAAAATGTTGATAATGGAGTCCTTTTTTTATGTTAAAAAAACAAAGAAGGGGAAATTATCATTGTATGAGTAAATCAAGCTACTTTTTCCAGTGTTCGCCATGCATACATAATGCACACCTGCACCAAATTAATCAAAATGGTGCATGTTCTACTTTGCTCTAAGTTTCAAAGTGCGGTCCCGACTGAAGTGAAATTGTGCAGAAATGTGTGAATTTTTGAACTGTCGCATTTGATTAATCATCTATCACTGCAAAATTCAAAGCAAATTTGAATAAATATTAAGGAGTTTTACTAAAATAATTTGAAAAAAGATGTACAGCAAAAAAAAAAAAAAAAAAAAAAGTATCCCCTATTTGTACAGGGCCCCGGTTCTGCTTATCCCCATTTCATACCCAGCATGTCAGCTGGTTGAAACACGACCCCTTCCATTCATCCCTATGGAAGAGGTGGAGACACATGAACGTTGTGTCTCCGCCTCTCCCATTTAGAAGAATTAAGGCGTGTTTCAACCAGTTGACATTTTGAGTGCAAAATGTAATTGATAGGAGCAGAGCCGGGGCCCCGTACGGGAGATCGTGGGGGGTCCCAGCGGTCTGATCCCCGCAATCAGAACTTATCCCCTATCCCTATCCTGCAGATAAGGTTTTTTGTTTTTTTTCATTGGACATCTTCTTTAAATGGTGTGGTAGTGATTAAGTTGTTATATTGTTACACAAAACACCAGAATCTAGCAATGAAAATCACTTCTACCTTGCTCTGCCATATCTTCAAAAGGGCTTTAAAAATGTGTGGTATTTGCAGGAAGGTATGGGCAAGCAGAAAATTCCTGGTCTGTGTCATGCCATCTGAATCTTTCAGATTCAAGAAGAAAATTCTTTACATTCCAAAGAGAGGCAAAACAGATCTATGATAAGCATGTACCACTTCATTGTAATAATTTAAAATATCCTGTAGCTCAGCCTCCATTTTCCAGGTCCTAAGAAAATATGCCATCTGGTTGTTTGATCACTGCAGGTTATGTTTCTCTACGCCAAGAAGATTTAAGGAGAAAGCTCTGAGCTTTGTGCCCCACTGGTGTCGGAGGTACGCTACTGTTATGGACTTGTCAGAGTACACCCGACGTGTATTTGATCCAATCTTTGGTCATTTGGAAGGCCTCCAGGACAGCTTGCAACTTCTTGTAATTTGAGGATAGCACTTTTAGATGTTGAGACCAGCATCCCTGCAAGTACAGCCGCAGATGCTTACTTCTGTGGTGACAATCACTGGATCTGGGTGCCATAAGATACCTTGCCCAAATTTTTATTTCCCCCCCCCCACCACCACCAATTCAAAGATCTGGACACCCCTGGAGTTAGCCAGAATTTTTTGTCTGGAGAGACCAAAGCTTTGTCTTGAATGAAACTGGCACCACTGGACTGAAAAGATGCAGGATGTTATTGAGCCTATAACTGGCATGGCATCCCTAATGGTAATTTTCTTAACTTGTCAAGTGGAAAGAAGGTTATTTTTTTTATTTAAGAATCATCCCTAAGAGCAAGATCACACGGGGCGCATCCGTTGCATATTTTACAAAGATGATGCGTCAACAGAAGTCGGTAGCTGTGCGTGCCCGCATGTAGTAGCAGATTTCTACGGCAGGAAATCCGCCACTAGGAGTGGACACACAGAGCTACGCAGCCAGGAGCTTTCTCTGCAGTCCCTCTCTGACAGCTGTCGGCGCATTCACAGTGTGAAAATCACTGCCGATACGCTCTGTGTGACCCTGCCCTAAAAAGGGACTGTAGCAAAATCAAACTTCTCAAAGTTTATCATCAAACCTAACTCCTGAAGTCTGATTAAGGTGGTTATGAAGCGGTTTCTTGCAGTTGCTTACAGTTAGTTATAGGCAGATCATTTAAGTAGGGCACCATCAAGGAGTTTTGGAGTCCCAAATAAAAGATTACCTCCACTATTCTCTTTTTAAAAGACTTGGAGCAGACAAGGTTCCAAAGAAGTGCCACTAACTGGAAGTTAAGAGTCTTTCCTCTGTAAGAAACTGAAAACCAGAGATACTTTTGATAGTCCGGACTGGTATATAGAAGTATGAATCTTTTAAGTCTAAAGTTACCATTACTCTTGGCATTGAGATCAATGGAATGGCTAACCTTAGAGAATCCATCTTGAGTTTCTTGTAGGCAATGTAGTTGTTGAGCCTTTTGAGGTTTATTATACTCCAAAAGGTACAATTTGGATTTGGTACTAGAAAGAGTGACGAAAAATGATCCAGGCCTATTTCTGATGAGAGGATGCAGACTACGGCTCCCAGCTGAAGAAGGCTCTTGATTTATACAATCATTCTATCTTGCAAGCGGGAGAAAAGTTGACTTGATAAGAGGATAGGTTGAGAATTGTATTCTGTACACAAAGGCAAGGGTTATTAAACACAAAGGACAATGTTATCTTCTCCCATTCTGAAAGACAGAACCCTAGTCGTCCTTCTGTAGATCTGGCATTACTGTTTTTTGGGGGCATGGCTGGGGTTAGGCAAAAAGTCCTTACTTCTTCCCCCTTTCGAGTAGTTCCACATTCCTTATTTGCCCTTATTCCTTGGAGTTGTTTCTACAATGTCGGAGCTGTGTAGATGGGGAGGGGATTTGTTACAGTGTGCCAGCTCAGTATTAAGGAGATTACACGAGGAGGACAGCTGACAGCTCAGTGACACACAGTGAGGAAGGAAGTTTACTTATGTACATTAAGGGCAAGAGAGGGACACTGCCTGAGAGAAGATGGAAATTCAGTGTGATCTGATATAAGCAGCGGACTTTAAAAGAAATACAGGAAGCTAGACACATAAAAGTTATATGTATATGATCAAGATGAGGTGCTGAGAAACATAACTTTTTTTTTCCTGTGATATGATAGGTACGCTTTAAGATATATATGCTCACCACAATATAATTTAAGATATATATGCTCTCCTCCCATATGGTTTGTTTTAAAATTGGACCCCCCATAAGTGGGAGCAGGAATTCCCACACCCCTCGCACCTCTAGGCGGAGCCATGTTAGGGGAAGGAGTATAAAATGTCCCTGCATCATGTAGGCGGGGCGTACGTGACGTTTGCGGAAGGACGTCGGCAGTTGGTCCGGTTCTCTGAGCGGGGCCATGTGTGTATGGTGCAGCAGAGGATGAGCGTAGCCGTTCGAGATAGCGTCAGGAGTGGTTCAGTAAGCGCCGGCTTGGTGAGCCTGCTGGTCTGCACAGCTGGTGCTCCCTTGATAACCGCTTGCGGTCTACTGTTCTATCCCGGGGGTCTCCGGCAGGAGCCGCTCGCTCGTGGCCATGCTGCAGGGAAGGGGCCGGCGTTCCACGTGTCTAGCCTGGGACCGGCATCCCACGTGCTTTTGCTTACTATGGTGACGGCAAGCTTGGTTGCGGCGCACGGCGTCTGTTTGCCTCAGCAGGCCTGCGGTACCGTTTTTTTAAGCCGGCTGCAGACGGCAGGTGACGCTGTTGTAAAAAAATAAAATAAAAAAAGCCTCCACCGGCTCTGCCTCAGACCTGAGGATTCGGGAGCCCGGAGCGCATATGACCAGAGTATAGTATTGTCACAGCGTTACCAGCTCAAATTGCAGAGGGTATTTAGTGTTGTAAGGGGGGGGAGGGGGAATGTTTGCATGCCGGCAGCATTATATGCTGGATGCCCGTTCGCCCTCAGAGCCCCAATGTTGCATCCTCGGAGGTGCCTCCTAGCTTCTCGAGGCAATTTGAGCCATGTATTTATAGGATGCCAGTATGCAAGTAGTTCCTGTACTCATTACATACGGGTTGTAGTGTTTCCACGCTTTCATTCACTGCACCATTACCATAGATTCACTCATAACTGGGCGATCATTATTTGCAAGCCTGCATTCCGTGCATAACATATTACATATGTACACTGTGCATTTGCTGCATTTATACCGTTCATTACGTTCATACCGTGCAGTCACTCATGGCGTTTACCTGCAGTCACTTATAGCATCCACACCGTGCCGTCCTTTCATACATACACGGGTCGCTATCCAGAAACATATGCTCATAACTGTTGTCGTATCTAGCTTCGTACTGTCTTACCTTACACATAGCTCGCACTGGTCATACGCTCATGGATGCATACGGAGTATACTACACATACCTTCGTAGCTTTCATACTGTACAGATGGTCATAGCTTGTACTCTACAATCACAAATAGTGACACCGCACATACCTCTGTGCCAGTATACTTCGCATACGTTTAAACTTGCACTTAATATACGGTGGTAGTAGTCCACTGTGTGTACGTTTGTAGTTCGTAGTCAGCATTAATCTGTTTAGTCCAGTGATGTCAACATCACGCGTACATACTTCACGTCCACAGGCTTATTCAAGATCTGTCATGCCCACAGGTACAAGGTTTGAGTTAGATTGTCTTGTTACGGGCACGATGATTACACAAACTCCTGCCACATCTATAGGCACGAAGGTACGAAGGACCCATCTCATCTACAGGTACGATAGGCACGCAGAGACCGATCATGTCTTCAGACACAATGCTTCTGTTGATACCTGTCACGCGTTCATGTACGACAGTCTATAGGCACAATTGTTACACGAGTTCTGTCAAATCTACAGGAATGTGCATGACAAGGAGACCCATCATTCACTGCAGGTCTTCACTCCTCAGATCTTATTTATGACGACATGTTGGGCAGGTGAGGGTATGGCTCACTGTACAGTAGAGTCAACTCTTCAGGTAGGTTGCTTATCGAGGCTTAATTGGTATAGGCGTCATGCCAATGTAAGGTCATTGTCACCAAAGGTCGGTTATTGTGTCAGGTTGCGTATCACTTGACTAACAGTGGAAACTTTGCCACTTATTAGCAGGGACTGGAGTATGTTATGCCTGGTAAGTTTATCGGTTCCATCTTGCTGTATTTGTCACAGTAAGTACGTCAATAGGTTTGAATCAGCCGGTATATAGTCAGGTCCTGTTCCAGCGTCAGGCCGTCCGTAGTAGGCGGCTCTACCGTTACTTCTCAGGGTCAGATACTGCCAATTGCGAACCGGCAGGCTCAACTCTCTCTTGGTTGCTCGAGGTTAGTTAGTTCAGTTAGGGGTAGATAGATATGACTTGTGGTGGTGTGGGTTATCTTGATCAGGAGCAATGTTATCAATCCTATGTCTGAGTTTTTTGCCCTCTTCAGGCGTGACCTCATACGCGGTTATGAGCACAATTCAACCGCTGAGTTAGTCATTCTCATTGGTATAGGTTTAGGTCTGTCTGTAAGGTGCAATCTCAGGTATGGAAGAACTCTAACCTCTTGGTAAGTCAATATGCGTTAAAGTATAAATCGGTAGTAAACTCTTGCAACCACGTGCACGAATGAAAGCCTTGAGCAGAAGTGGGAAGCCTATCGGGCTGAATTTGTGTGAGGGGGCGGGAATTCCCACACCCCTCGCACCTCTAGGCGGAGCCATGTTAGGGGAAGGAGTATAAAATGTCCCTGCATCATTTAGGTGGGGCGTACGTGACGTTTGCTGAACCCTCCCAATCCTCCCTTATTCTTATCAACTCATCATAGGGCATGCCCTCTTCAGGCGTGCCCTCATACGCGGTTATGGGCACAATTCAACCGCTGAGTTAGTCATTCTCAATGGTATAGGTTTAGGTCTGTCTGTAAGGTACAATCTCAGGTATGGAAGAACTCTAACCTCTTGGTAAGTCAATATGTGTCCATGTATAAATCAGTAGTCAACTCTTGCAACCACATGCACAAATGAAAGCCCTGAGCACAAATAGAATAGAATTGAAAATCTAGGTACTTCCTAATTTGTGTAGGGAGCTTAGAGGTGCAGAAAACTAAAAAGAACGTCAGCACCTTCTTTTGTTTCCTGTGTGAGCTGCAGAAGGAGTTGCCTTTAGAGAGCAGAGCAGATTACATGGTTAGGGAAGCAGTGACTAAGGCATCTTACCACTCCCTCCACCCCACACACACACACACACACACACACACACACTCTACAACCCCGACAGGGGAATTTTTCAAGACGTATAAAAGCTCTGGCATGAACATCATTTTAAGTTAGGTTAGCCCACCCCACCACCGACAAAGGCAACTTACACCTAACATACACTTTCTGAGCACTCTCATCTAGCAAGAGCAAAAGGTTACAGGAAATATACCCCTGAACTGCTGGGTTAACATATTTGTATCTGGAACGCTGGCATCTGCGGTAAGGGAGGAAGCGGGTCAAGGGGCATAACAGCTGATTTGTTCCAATTGATAAGCAAGCCAAAGTAAGAACCAAAATCAGTAATAAGATGTATCACTGGGCCCAAATGTACTAATTGTGTCTCCTAGGAAGAGCAGCATGTTGTCCGCATGAAGTGCCACTCTTTCCTTCAACCCACGATACTTAAACCCCACCAAGGAAGGGTAAGCAACGAGGGCAGAGGACACCCCTGACTGGTACCAAGCTGAAGAGAAAATATATTAGAAAGTCGCCCATTAACACTCACTCTGGCCACCGGATCCCAATACAGGAGGCAGATAAATTTCATAAAATATTGACCAAATCTCATATGGTTCATAATCTTTCACAAGTAATTCCACTAGATAATGTCAAAAGCTTTGGCAGTACGCTGCCTCTTGAGAAAGTCACAGCTATGTGGTGAAACATGTTAAGGGGGCTAAGTTTTAATCGTGTGGAGAATACCCTGTATCCAGCTGAGCATGTACTGCATTCATACTTAGTGTCTTTTGCCCTGAATACAGATATAGAATGTTGCAAGGGAGGTATAGCGCCACAAGTTTTTAAACAAGTATGTAGTTTTCTAATATTTATTTATAATTTAGTATAATGGGAAATTTATGCCAGCTGAGGGTGGTCTATTGAAGTATAAGATTTAATTTAACCTCAATAAACTGATCTGTTTGTGTCTATGTTTCTCTTCTATCCCTATGATGCTTCCAAATGCTCTCAATAGTCTGTGTCCGTGTCTTTTTCCACAAGAAACATTTCTACTACTACTACTACTCTATGAATCCACTTTCTTAAAAGGCCCTGAAAACAGTTCGACTGCTCAGACCGCTATATGTCAGAGAGAAAAGCAAATTCCTCAGCTTCTGAGTCTGTTATCAGGTTATTTAACAACTGATTCTGAGGAAGTAAGTGAACTTTTGGGTTTAGATACTTACTGGGGGATGAGTAACAAGCTGCTCCGCAGATACAGAGCAGGAGAAAGCTTAGGAGTCCCCCACAGCACACAGCAAAAGGAAGAGCAAGATAAATGCTGTTTCTCACCATAAATCTGTTTCAGGATTTAAAGTTTGTTGCTCCTGTGACATCTTGTCCACCCAGCACCAGATCCCTGCAAGTGTATCCACAGTCTTGCAGAAGCGCCTGAAACCAGCAGAAAGTAGCTAGCAGACTGTCTTCTCAGCAGATCTGATGCCATTCAAGGTGGTTGGGGCTTCTGCTGACTAGTGAGCAGACGCCTCCGGGACCCGATATAGGAACCTATTAAACCCTGAAGCTCAGTTCACCAAAATCATATGGTGGATAGAATGGATGTCCAGAGACCCTACCAGCCACAAGGGGAAGGGACATTCCAGATAAAAGAAGTCCCGAGACCCCAGGTGAGACCACTCTCCTGGACCTAGTAGGAACAGGAAAACACTGAGGTGGTGCTGGGGGGGGAGGGGGGTGACTTTTAACATGTTTCCAGTCGCTATTAGGTCCAAGGGATGGTCTGTCATGGGCGACCTATAAAGCATAAATTGAAGTAGAAGACAGGAGATGTTGGCAGTAAACAATGAAAAGAGTCATTGCTCATTCAGTAATCAAAGACAAATAGTGCTGTACACGATATATAGCGAGCTGAAAATTGTCTTATTTTAAAGTGCATTTTACTGCAAGTAAAGAATTTCATCCTAGCATTAAAAACATTTTGCTAGTGCGGTACAATGCATTTTGCTATCATTTCAGGTGTATTATGCTATTTCTTTGTTCATTCAATATTTGAATAATAGACTGATGCGAGCATTTCCTATCATTTATCTGTAATGTAGTTTCCTATATTAAAATAAAGACACCATCTTCGTAATTTTACTTTCATTTATGACCTTGAAAGTTTCTTACTGTTTTTACTCAAGATAGAAGACATTTTTTTTTCTTTTTTGCTTTGAGTTCCACATGTAGGATACATTTCTTAATGCTTATCTGTATCTGCATTCCACACAGAGATGACAAATACAGTTATATGTGGGTAGTTTATTGTTATGTAGCCATAAGGACTACAGGCAAATGCTGAACAGAATAGATATCACATCAACAAAAATATTATTGGGAATAGTCAATTTAAAAAAACAACAACAGTAACACTATTTAAAAGGTATTTTAAAGTGCTTCCTTGGTAGGTTACCTACACTTCATGTTACCTGTCGAAAGCATAAGGTTTCTTCCTTCATATGGCCACAGTCTTACAGTAACTAAATTAGCAAGTTGGTTTTGGTTGGAAGTTTTGAAGACATATTTTGTGCCCGCAAAATACATACATATTCTAAGAAACACTATTTTATTACATTGGCCACACCTATTATAAGAAGAATTGCTTGTAGAGGTTAAAGAGTACTCCTGAATAGGAAAAATATACTCCATACTGCCAGCAGTAAAAAAATAAAGAGGTACATACCTTCCTTCGCTCCCCCGGACTTCGCTACGGCCGGTGATTGGTTGAGCGCAGTATGACTCGCCAACCACCGGCAACCAGGAAGAGGATCGCGGCGAAGACCGGAGCGGGTTACCGGAGGCACAGAGGGAGTGAATTAAGGTATGTACCTCTTTATTTTTTCTTTTTACTGCTGGCACTATGGAGTACAATTTTCCTATTCTGGACTTCTCCTTTAAATAGGTTGTTGCACAATACTACTACACCATTATGAAACTGAACAGCTAAGGAATACAGTTAAGCTGGCCATAAACATTATATCACAACCAGCCAAACCTGGCAATTTCCGCAAGATCAACTGAGGCTCTAGGATATGGGAACAATAACAAACCTGCAATGGTAGATGATCAGGGAATCAATTATCAGTCACATTGGAATTCAATGACGCTTGTCCTTGATTACTTGCACAAGAAGTCTTTCCTTTTCTCATTGAAATACACATGTATATATACTCTGCAGATACGAGCACTTATTTATGGGGGGGGGGGGGGGGGGAAGAGACTACCTGTTGGCTGAATGTGCCTTTGGCCAACAGTTATCTAATATGTGAGGCTAGCGTGAAAAAAAATTACAACCCTAGAGCCGTTTGTAGAGCTCATGTCAACACTGGTTGGTAGGACTTCTCACACAGGTTCGACAAAAGCCATAACTTAGGCAGCAGTAAATAATTCATAAAGGATATCATTAACAGGCATTTACATAACAAAGCAAACGTAGCATATATAGGGTAAAACTAAATAAGTTGGTAGAAAATGCCTGAGGTGCAGTCTAAAACTTAACTTTTAATAGAATGTGGAAATGCACCACAACACGCATAAAAGGTGAATCCCAAAATAAATCAACCATATGACAATATAATACTGATACAGGAAGTTTAGCTCATTAGCCTGCCACATCTTTAAATACAATGCTCCTGAGTATAAAGCTGGCATAATCGCTCTCACCAAGGAAGACGTAACGTATATTAAAAATTACTACATTAAGCACATATATATCCCCACATGTATATCCCCTTCCCAAAGCGTTTCTGTACATGTGTAAATAACCATCAACCACATAAACTTCCTCAGGGGAATCTTCAAGGGATAAGTGCAGAAAAAAGGTAAGCATTATGAATCCACGCCGACTCTGCAGTGGCAGAGCTCCCGGAAGGTCTTACCCGGTTACCTCCGGGAGCTCTGCCACTGCAGGGTCGGTGTGGATACATTACGCTTACCTAGTAGCCAGTAAGTACAGGCCGCTATTGAAAGTTAGTTATCACTGGGGGTCATTAGCCTGTCTCTATATCAGTGTTCATTATATTTGTAGGCAAAGGTATCGTGGTCTTTTATCCTGGGGTCTATTGTGAGTATTCATTTCTGGTCATTTAACAACTTTATAACTGGACTATGGGGTAAGTTTTTAGCTCCAATTCCCAGTATTGTCTGTGTCTTTACAGGTGACTGGCCATTCCAGTTATCTACAAATATGGAATGTGACCAGGGATTTGAATACGCTGGCTTACTATACCGATTATTTATGAGACTGTTAACAGTGATGTATACTTGGATTCTGGGTGACCACTTTATCTTAGGCGTTTTCACCTAACATGTTACCTTAATGGTTCATTGCGGCTTTGCTGTTATAGTGCTCCCTATGTTTTTCTGCACTTATCCCTTGAAGAGACCCCTGAGGAAGTTCATGTGGATGATGGTTATTTACACATGTACAGAAACGCGTTTGGTATATATGTGCTTGATGTAGTCATTTCTAATATACTGTACATTACATCTTCCTTGGTGAGAGCACCGACTTATGACCAATTATGCCAGCTTTATACTCAGTAGCATTGTATTTGAAGATGTGGCAGGCTAATGAATAGTATTATGTTGTCATTTGGTTGATTTATTTTGGGATTTACTGTATATCCCGGCGTATATGATGACTTTTTAACCCCAAATTTTCTTCTGAAAAGTCGGGGGTCGTCTTATACGCCAAGTATTGAGGTCCGGGAAGGGAAAACTTCTGATTATCTGCCCAGGCCGGCTCCCATGTGTGGCTGCTGGCGGGGGCCGGCCAGAGCAAGTAAAAACTAATACTGTATACTAAAAACCAGGGTGCCTCCAGCTGTTGTGAAATTACAACTACCAGCACGGCAAAGGCTGTCCGGGCATGCTGGGAGTTATAGTTTTACAACAGCTGGAGGCCCCCTGGTTTTTAGTATACAGTATTAGTTTTTACTTGCTCTGGCCGGCCCCCGCCTGCAGCCACACACGGGAGCCGGCCCGGGCAGATAATCATAGGTATTCCTATGCCGGACATCCCTGTGTCCCGAAAAATCTTTTCGGGACATAAGGATGTCCGCCGGTCACTTACCATTCCCCGGCGTCCTCCTGCGATCCTCCTTCGGTCCTCCTGTGGTCCGGTCCTCCGTCTCTATGGTTGTATGCACGGGACGTCAGTGACGTCACGTGCCTACAACCATAGAGGCAGAGGAGCGCAGGACCAGGAGGACCGCAGGAAGACGCGCGCCGACCGGGGCCTGGTGAGTGACCAGCCGTGCTATCTTAAGTGATCCGGTCACAGCTCCCCGGTCCCGGCAACTACTGCTATGGTCCATAGGCCATAGCAGTAGATGGTGACCCGGGCCGGAGGAGCGGTGATCGGAACACTGTGGGGGCAGACCAGTACAGACATACAGCCTGCAGCCATACACTGTATATGGCTGGAAGCTGCCAATCTAATGTGGGGGGAGCTGCCTACAAACGTGGGGGGAGCTGCCTACAAACGTGGGGGGAGCTGCCTACAAACGTGGGGGGATATATATATATATATATATATATAAATAAATAAAAAGGGGTTTTAAGCTGGTTGTACATTTTCAATAACAGAGTTGGTTGGTGAAAAATCCAACGCACCCAACTCTTCTCTCCACTGTCATGATCTGTGGGTTGAGAGTTGGAAGGCCACCATTCAACTTAGACAGTTCCCCAAACAAGATGGCAGCAGGTATGGGCACTTTTATATTACCCTAAAACTTGTCCGTAAAACTTACCAGCGTGTATACACTACAGGGTATCTGTATGATTGAGTACAAAGTAATGGTAAAGAAAAAGAAATGAACTCTTTGAACTGTATAGAATAGCAAGCTTCATGCAAATTTTACACATGGAAATTAACCCCTTAAATGGGCACTGTCACCAAACTTTTTTTTTTTTATATGTTGTAGTACTTATGTACTACAACATATCTCTAATATATGCTTGTAGTAAGAAACAGCGTTCGGCACAGCCAACCATGCAGCCTGATATTCGCTCTTGATGGAACAGGTGTGTATGTATGTCGCTGCTTGTGGGGTGCTCAGCCAGGACAGAGTCATGAATCAAACATTTGAGAGAGCATGGAAAATAAGCGGCACTCACCACAAACAGCTAGCGACAACTTCTTTATTTCTTAGGCGTGCAGTAAAACATGCAGGTGCAGGGAGACAAGGACCCCGGGGAATCCGGCTGACTGGTCACAGCCGTATCGTGCTTCCGCACTTCGTCAGACGATCCGTTAATTTTTTTATTTTTTATCATTAAAATAATTTTAATTTTGAAAACCGGCCACTAGGGGTCTCCCTCCTAGTGGCTGGCTGCAGGCTGGCGTGATGTCACGCTTGAATTTGGACCGATGCTGGCCAGACAATCAGTCCTTATCCATTCAGCCTGCGCTCACTCCCTGCCTGTCAATCAGACAGGCAGGACCAGGCCAATTTTCACTGTAGGACAGGAGCGTTTTTTGCACATCTGACCACTTTCACTTTAAGCATAAATAACTCTGGGATTCTTTTACCTATCATTCTGATTCAGAGATTGTTTTTTCGTGACATATTCTAATTTATGTTATTGGTAAAATTTTGTCGATACTTGCATCATTTCTTGGTGAAAAATTCCAAAATTTGATGAAAAAATTGAAAATTTTGCATTTTTCTAACTTTGAAGCTCTCTGCTTGTAAGGAAAATAAACATTCTAAATAAATAATAGTTTGATTCACATATACAATATGTCTTACTTTATGTTGGCATCATAAAGTTGACATGTTTTTACTTTTAAAATAGAAAAGCAAAAAAAGGAGGACGGCGCCTCATGTAATTCCGATGATATGTGTTAAAGCGAAGGATTTAGTATGCTCACCTTAATTGAACCTTGGGTTCATGCATGTAACCCCTCCGTGTTGGGGTAGTGAGCGGTAGTCCGTAGCTGCAGCCTGCGGGTTGCGGCCGATGTCCTCGCAGGGATCAGCAGAAGTCTTGGAACAAAGTACGGTATGAAGAAACAGGAAAAAACCCTTCTCGTCGGCGCTGCTCGGATGGTGCAATAATGTGGATGGTACCCAGAGTATTATGTAACAATATTTTATTGAAACACATACAATAGGGGGTACAGACAGGACAAGACGCGTTTCGGGAGTGAGCCCTCCCTTTCTCAATTGTGGACATATGCAGTCTGCTGTGACAGGGGATGTGGTACATATAAATACATTTACAATCTGGCGCCAAAAACATTCCGGCACAGGTCAAAGGTTGAACATAAGAAAAGAGTGATGCTGCATATTCATTTCGAATAAAAATGGTCATATTTAGAAAACAATATAGAGAATATTGTGTTTGGTACTTGTAAAATATTGGAATTTGCTTTATTCATTGCAAATCCACTTTACATAGTCTAACAGTTACGTACTAGTCATGGTAGCCACGGACTCAGAACGAGGCTTGGGCTAGCTAGTGTTGATAGTGAGGCATGGTCACAATGGCCGTGGTTAAGGCTTGCCGCTGTTTGTCTATGTGCAAAGGGCGGCCAATTAGAGTATAGATACGCGATGACGTACTATACCGTCCTTACGGGTAAGTCGGGATTTGTACGTGCCGCTTATTTCAATGTAGAGTCGGCAACCAATCAGATTGTGAGATTGGGGTGACGTATTGTGTTGATGTTGAGAGCGCTTCTCTTTGTTTATATAGTCACGTGGTGTGTATTTCCAACCAATGGGAGATAAAGTTAGCCAGCTGTTCAGCCAATCAATGAGCTGAAGGGTGGTTGTATGGCGGTAAACATAGGTATTATGAATGTAAGAGACCATATGATTCAAGTCAATCATAGGTTTCTTAAGTGACGAGGGTGGGTGGTTGGACCAATCAGATCACTGCCTATCTGATAATGTAAAGTCTATGAAGAAAACTGCTGCGGGATGGAAGGTTTCTGATAGGTGGACGTTTGAACCAATGAGGGCGTCGCCTAATCCATCTTGAATTAGCAGTAGAGGGCCGGTGTATTCAGAATTCCTGAAGCTTTAGCCAATCAGAGAATCGCCTACTTCATCGTGCATTTCCACTGGGAGATACAGGGCATGATCAAGAATCCCTGGTAGGTGGGTTGTAGATGTTTGTTCAGCCATTCACTCCAGCATCTAGAGAAGAGCGGATGGACATAATGGTGACATCGGCAAGGTGAGTGAATATATCCTGATAATTTATGTTGGATTTTCAATATATTCATTAAGTCTCTGAGGGATAAGGGTTTTTAGCTTAAAAATCCAGTAGTTCTCCCTCCTGCATAGTTGAGTATAACGTCGGTGGCAGGTGATTGGTATCTGCTCGATCGGGGTGACAGAAAAATGTGAAAAATCGCAGTTGAGCATTAGTGAGGCATGGCGTGATACGCTGTGCAGTTGGTACCCAGTTTTCACATTAAACCGGTGTTAGTTCAATCTGGCATTTAGACACTGGATTGTTCGGCCTATATATTGGCTTTTGCAAGTGCATTCCAGTAGATAGACAACAAAGGATGATTTACATGTTAATATGGTCTTAATTTGGAAAGTTTCGCCTGTGATGTTCGAAGTAAAGGATTTCTTGCGATGCGTAATGCTTGTACAGCATTTGCATGCTGATGTTCCACATTTGTAGGAACCCTCTAGTCCTTCTTTCAGAAAGGTGGTTTTTGTAGGTTATTTTAGTTTGCTTGGTGCCAGTATGTTTTTAAGTGACTTATTCTTTCTGAAGGTCACCTGTGGTTTGAAGGAATAATGTCTTTCAGAAAAGGGTCCAGTAAAAGAGTAGCCCAGTGTTTTTCCAAAATCTTCTTTATATTTTTGTGGTCTGTTGAGTATGTAGTAAGAAAGTTGTAGGCGTAGGATTTCTCCAAACTTTCTGTGGTGGTAAAGTTTTTACATTTTGGTTGAAGACAAGTGTTCTGATCAGTCTTCATAGCTTTTTGCTTGCTATTCTGAATCAGGGATCTAGGGTATCCCTTTGCTTTAAATCTTTTGTTCAAGATTTCACTTTGTGTAAAAAAGTCTTTGTCCGATGTGCAGTTGCGCCGAATTCTCTTAAATTGGCCGTATGGAATGTTTTGGATCCATTTCTGATAGTGGAAGCTAGAATAATCCAAATAACTATTCCCATCTACTGTTTTGAAAAAGGTTTTAGCGGTGATCTTTTTTTCTTTATTGTGTGACACCATGACGTCTAGAAATTCTGCATTGTTATCATACTGGTGGTGGGTGAACTGAATGTTCCACGTGTTATTGTTTAGTGATGTGATGAAATCCTTGTGATTTGTGATGGTGTTATCCCAGACAATAAAGATATCGTCTATATACCTCTGGTATGAGATACAGTTACAAAACAGGGGGTCTTGGTACAGGATTTGTTCCTCAAACGCTCCCATGAAAAGATTTGCAAAACTTGGTGCGAAACAGGTCCCCATCGCAGTCCCACAGTGCTGTCGATATGTTTTTCCGTTAAATTTGAAAAAATTGTGTTCAAGGATAAATTGAATAGCTTTCAGGAGAAATTCCCGCTGAGGTATAGGCATGGTAACGTCTTGTTCGAGAAAGTATGAGACTGCGGTTAGACAGAGATCGTGTTTGATGATAGTGTAAAGAGATGTGATATCCATGGTTAGAAATGTGCAGTTTTCTTTCCAGGTAAGTTTGCTTATAGTGGATATGAAGTCGCCCTCATTGGTTCAAACGTCCACCTATCAAAAACCTTCCATCCCGCAGCAGTTTTCTTCATAGACTTTACATTATCAGATAGGCAGTGATCTGATTGGTCCAACCACCCACCCTCGTCACTTAAGAAACCTATGATTGACTTGAATCATATGGTCTCTTACATTCATAATACCTATGTTTACCGCCATACAACCACCCTTCAGCTCATTGATTGGCTGAACAGCTGGCTAACTTTATCTCCCATTGGTTGGAAATACGCACCACGTGACTATATAAACAAAGAGAAGCGCTCTCAACATCAACACAATACGTCACCCCAATCTCACAATCTGATTGGTTGCCGACTCTACATTGAAATAAGCGGCACGTACAAATCCCGACTTACCCGTAAGGACGGTATAGTACGTCATCGCGTATCTATACTCTAATTGGCCGCCCTTTGCACATAGACAAACAGCGGCAAGCCTTAACCACGGCCATTGTGACCATGCCTCACTATCAACACTAGCTAGCCCAAGCCTCGTTCTGAGTCCGTGGCTACCATGACTAGTACGTAACTGTTAGACTATGTAAAGTGGATTTGCAATGAATAAAGCAAATTCCAATATTTTACAAGTACCAAACACAATATTCTCTATATTGTTTTTTAAATATGACCATTTTTATTCGAAATGAATATGCAGCATCACTCTTTTCTTATGTTCAACCTTTGACCTGTGCCGGAATGTTTTTGGCGCCAGATTGTAAATGTATTTATATGTACCACATCCCCTGTCACATCAGACTGCATATGTCCACAATTGAGAAAGGGAGGGCTCACTCCCGAAACGCGTCTTGTCCTGTCTGTACCCCCTATTGTATGTGTTTCAATAAAATATTGTTACATAATACTCTGGGTACCATCCACATTATTGCACCATCCGAGCAGCGCCGACGAGAAGTTTTTTTTCCTGTTTCTTCATACCATACTTTATTCCATGTTTTTACTTTTGGAAGACATCAGAGGGCTTCAAAGTTCAGCAGCAATTTGTTTGGAATGGAAGTCAGGGGCCATGTGCGTTTACAAAGCCCCCCGTGGTGCATGAACAGTGGACCCCCACATGTGACCCCATTTTGGAAACTACACCCCTCACAGAATTGAATAAGGGGTGCAATGAGCATTTACACCCCACTGGCGTTTGACAGATCTTTGGAACAGTGGGCTGTGCAAATGAAAAATTACAATTTCCATTTTCACGGACCACTGTTCCAAAAATCTGTCAGACCCCTGTGGGGCATAAATGCTCACTGTACGCCTTATTACATTACGTGAGGGGTGTAGTTTCCAAAATGGGGTCACATGTGGGTATTTATTTTTTTGCATTTATGTCAGAACCGCTGTAAAATCAGCCACCCCTGTGCCAATCACCAATTTAGGCCTCAAATGTACATAGTGCGCTCTCACTCCTGAGCCTTGTTGTGCCCCCGCCGAGCATTTTACGCCCACATATGGGGTATTTCCGTACTCAGGAGAAATTGCGTTACAACTTTTGGGGGTCTTTTTTTTTCCTTTAACCTCTTGTGAAAATAATGAGTAAAGGACAACACCAGCATGTTAGTGTAATTTTTTTTTTTTTTACACTAACAGGCTGGTGTAGCCCCCAACTTTTCTTTTTCATAAGGGGTAAAAGGAGAAAAAAGCACCCAAAATTTGTAGTGTAATTTCTCCCGAGTACGGAGATACCCTATATGTGGCCCTAAAACAGTTTCCTTGAAATACGACAGGGCTCCGAAGTGAGAGAGTGCCATGCGCATTTGAGGACTAAATTAGGGATTGCATAGTGGTGGACATAGGGGTATTGTACACTAGTGATTCCCAAACAGGGTGCCTCCAGCTGTTGCTAAACTCCCAGCATTCCTGGACAGTCAGTGGCTGACCAGAAACGCTGGTAGTTGTTGTTTTGCAACAGCTGGAGGCTCCGTTTTGGAAACACTGCCGTACAATACGTTTTCCATTTTTATTGGGGGGGGAACAGTGTAAGGGGGTGTATATGCTGTGTTTTACCCTTTATTTTGTGTTAGTGTAGTGTTTTTAGGGTTCATTCACACAGGCGACGGTTTACAGTGCTAGGAGTATGCGCTGCGGCGAAAAAATTTGACTCAGCTCATACTTGAAGCAGGAAACTTACTGTAAACCTGCCCGTGTGAATGTACCCTGTACATTCACATGGGGGGGGTGGGAGGAGGGGCAAACCTCCAGCTGTTTCAAAACTACAACTCCCAGCATGTACTGACAGTGAATGCTGGGAGTTGTACTTTTGCAACAGCTGGAGGCACACTGGTTGGAAAACCTTCAGTTAGGTTTTGTTACCTAACTCAGTATTTACCAACCAGTGTGCCTCCAGCTGTTGCAAAACTACAACTCCCAGCATGTTCTGATCGCCGAAGGGCATGCTGGGAGATGCAGTTATGCAACAGCTGGAGGTACACAACTACAACTCCCAGCATGCCGAGACACATGTTTGCTGTTCGGGCATGCAGGGATTTGCAGTTTTGCAACATCTGGAGGGCTCCAATTTAGAGATCTCCAAACTGTGGACCTCCAGCTGTTGCAAAACTACAAATCCCTGCATGCCCTAACAGCTGTCTAGGCATGCTGGGAGTTGTAGTTTTGCAACATCTGGGGGGTTACAGTTTAGAGACCACTGTATAGTGGTCTCAAACTGTACCCTCCAGATGTTGCTAGGCAACTTACCGACTTCCGTCGGTTCCAGGGAGCCAGCCGCACGACATCGCCGGACTCAGATCTCCTTCACCGATGGTCGCCCGCAGCCTCGCCCACGGGGTAAGTGGACGTCGGCGCCAGTCCTCTGTCGGTTCCCCGTTCTGCCCCGCCTATTGTGGGTGGGCAGAACGGGGAAACCGAAAGTAAAGCCCCCCGCCCCTGATTTCCTATGCGTGGTCGCGTCTAGACGCGTTATATTCTGGGTCACCATAGACCCGTATGAACCGGAATAGCCGCAAATCGCAAGTGTGAATTCACTTGCGATTTGCGGCGATCGCCGACATGGGGGGGTCTGATGACCCCCCTGGGCATTTGCGCGAGGTGCCTGCTGATAGATATCAGCAGTCACCCCTGTCCGGTCCCCGCCCGGCAAGCGGCAGGGACCGAAATTCCCACGGGCGTACAGGTACGCCGTTGGTCCTTAAGTACCAGGGAGCAAAGGCGTACCTGTACGCCCTTGGTCCTTAAGGGGTTAAGGATCCGAACATTTCTTGCACATCTGACCACTGTCACTTCAAGCATTAATAACTCTGGGATGCTTTTACTTATGAATTTGATTCAGAGAATGTTTTTTGGTAACATATTCTACTTTATCATAGTGGTAAATTTTTGTCGATATAATGTCCAGCTCCCCTATGCCCCCTGAATTCCTCACAGCATCCATCGTAGTTATTCCCAAGCCCAATAAAGATCCCCTGCTCCCCTCTAATTATCGTCCTCTCTCTCTCATTAATCTAGACACCAAACTGTCCACCTCTATTTTGGCCCATAGACTAAATTCCCTGCTCCCAGGACTAATTCATAATGACCAGGTGGGGTTCATTCCGGGACGTCAGGCACCCGATAATCTCCGCAAAGTGTTGGATGTTATACACTAGGCCTCCACCCCCCTGACACTTCCTGGTCTCGATATAGAGAAAGCCTTTGACTCGGTTTCTTGGTCCTATCTGTTTAGAGTCCTTCAGTTCATGGGTTTCGCAGGTCCATTCGTAGAGGCCCTCCGCTGTCTTTATTCCACTCCCTGAGCCTATTTGAAACTTCCAACCCCTTCTCCATCTCTCATAGTTATAGAGCGGGTTACTCGCCAGGGCTGCCCACTCTCCCCAGCGTTATTTGCCCTGGCTATAGAGCCCTTGGCGAGTGTCCTGCGAGCTAACCCAAATATTTCAGGAATATCCATAGCTAATTCGGTCTATAAAGTTAATTTGTTTGCCGACGATCTCTTACTTACATTAACTAAACCTCTTACATCCCTTCCTAATCTATTCTCAGTCTTAGACAACTTTTCCGCCCTCTCGGGCCTGGTGGTTAACAGGAGTAAGTCAGAGGTGCTATTCTGCAATACCCCCCCCCAGAGATATGAGACCTGATCCTTCTCAATTTTGATCTTAAACCCTCCTCTTCTCATCTTCCTTATGTAGGTATGTCCCTTCCTACTCATCTTTCCTCTCTTTACAAGCTTATCTACCCCCCACTGTTTAAAAATATTCGGGCTGATCTTGCAAGATGGACCCTTCCCCATATTTCCTGGTTGGGCCGTCTACATTCGGTCAAGATGGTGATCTTGCCCAGTCTTTACTTTTTTAGGACCCTTCCTATCCCAGTGCGTCTGGCTGATATTAGGGCACTCCAGGCTGACCTTTTTAGATTTATTTGGAATGGCTCACACCCGAGAATCTCCCACAACATTATGTATTTCCATAAGGGAGTCAGGGGTCTTTCAGTCCCTAACCTCATGAAATATTATAGGGCTGAACGCATAGCTCAATTGTTGCTCTGTAATATTAGTTCCTCGGGCCCTAGATGGCTAGCTAGTTCTTGAAAACGCTCTACTTTCGCCCCACACCTTACGCTCTCTTATGTGGTCGTCCAGTCCAATCTGTTCTTTTCTACCTCCGTCTACTCTCCTTTCCCGCTACTCTATTCTTCTCTGGCGCTCTGTTAGGTTCAAATTTCACCTTCAATCCCCCCATTCTCCTGCCATGCCACTCTTTCATAACCCTTCTTTCCCACCAGGCTACTTTTGGGGCTGCCCCGAGACGGGTTCAATGTTGCATACATGGTGGTCCTGTCCTTTGGTTGCTGCTTGTTGTGGACCTCATATCCTCGGTTCTCGGTGGACCTTTCCCCCTCTCCCCGGAGGTCTGCCTTTTGGGTAGTAAGCCTTCTATGCTGCCATATGCACCTTTTAAACTGGCCCAACTTATATTACTGGCAGCACGCATACATGTTGCTTTTAAATGGCGTTCCCCTTCGCTTTCAGTGTCTATGGTTATATCAAGGGTCAACCAAATTCTAATTTCAGAGAGACTTAATGCCCTTAGGGCGGACACTATGGATCTATTTACTAAAACCTGGGAACCCTGGCTTTCCTCATCTCACGCCCCAGATATGTCCCACTATTTGACTCTCTAACCATGAGATTTCATTATGCTTGACGGATGTTTGACTGTTGATGTGTTGACTTATCAGGCTCTAACTGTACTTTCATGATGATTCTACCCCCCCCCCCCCCCCTTCAACCCCCCTTCCCCCCCCTCCCCTATACCTGTTTACGATACTATTTATGGGAACAACTGTTCTTTGTTGTTTTATTATGTACATTTCTTGAATTTACTTTACTGCAAATGCTGCGACATTTGCCGATGTACTGTTTTCTCCGTGTTATTACTTATTGTCAATAAATATATCTTTTTGACACTACATTTTTGTCGATACTTGCATCATTTCTTGGTGAAAAATTCCAATATATCATGGAAAATTAGAAATTCCAATATAACATGCAAAATTATTTGAAGCTCTCTGCTTGTGAGGAAAATAGACATTCCAATTAAATTATGTATTGATTCACAAATACAATATGTCTACTTTATGTTTGCATCATAAAGTTGACATATTTTTACTTTTGAAAGACATCAGAGGGTTTCAAAGTTCAGCAGCAATTTTCAAATTTTTCACAAAATTTTCAAAATTTTCAGGGACCAATTCAGTTTTGAAGTGGATTTGAGGAGTCTTCATATTAGAAATACCCAATAAATGATCCCATTATAAAAACTGAATGATATTCAGAATGTTTGTTAACCCTTTAGTTGTTTCACAGGAATAGTAGCAAAGTGAAGGAGAAAATTCAAAATCTCCATTTTTTACTCTAACATGTTCTTGTAGACCTAGTTTTTAAATTTTTACAAGGGGTAAAAGGAGGACATGCCCCCAAATAGTGTAACCAAATTTCTCTCGAGTAAGGAAATACCTCATATGTGAACGTAAAGTGCTCTGTGGGTGCACTAGAGGGCTCAGAAGCGAAGGTGTGACAATGGGATTTTGGAGAGAGAATTTTGCTGAAATGGTTTTTAGGGGGCATGTCACATTTAGGAAGCCCCTATAGTTGCATAAAAGCAAAAAACAAAAAAAAACACCTGGAACACTATTTTGGAAACCTCACCCTTCAAGGCACGTAAGAAGGGGTATAGTGAGACTTAACACCCCACAGGTGTTTGACGACTTTTCGTTAAATTCGGATGTGTAAGTGGAAAAAAATTTTTTTTCTCACAAATGCATTTTTTCCCCAAATTTACCATTTTTACAAGAGGTAATAGAAGAAAATGCCCCCAAAATTTGTAACCCCATTTTTTCTGAGTATGGAAATACCCCATATGTGGACGTCAAGTGCTCTGCTAGTGCACTGCAAAGCTCAGAAGAGAAGAAGGAGACACATTTGGCTTTTGGAAAACAAATTTTGCTGAAATTGTTTTTGGGGGGCATGTCCAGTACAGCAAAAAACAAAACACATGGCATACTATTTTGGAAACTAAAAACCTCAAGGCACGTAACAAGGGGTACAGTGAGCCTTAACATCCCACAAGTGTTTGACGACTTTTCGTTTAACCCGATAACGACCATGGACGTCTATACTCGCAGGCGTTAATAGCAGACATGCGGCGATCACCGCGGGCGGCTGTTAACCCTTTAGATCGCCTCTGTCAAAGTTGACAGCGGCGTCTAAAGGTGCCTGTATCCAGTCCCTGGTGGTCCAGTGGGGTGGATCGCACAGAGCACACAGATCAATGGGATTGTATGTAATACCATTGATCTGTATGAGGAATCAAATGATTCCTCCTAAAAGTCCCCTAAGGGGACTAAAAAAAAAAAAAAGTAAAAAAAAAAGTTTACACATTAACCCCTTCCTTATAAAAAGCTTAAATCACCCCCCTTTTCACAAATTCCATATAAAAAATATATAACCATAATAAAAATAAACATATATGGTATCACCACGTGTGTAAATGTCCAAACTATAAAAATATCTCGTAAATTAAACCACACGGTCAATGGTGTATGCGCAAAAAAATTCCAAAGTCCAAAATATCGTATTTTTGGTCACTTTTCATACCATAAAAAAATGATTAAAAAGCGATCAAAAAGTCTGATCAAAACCAAAATGGTACAGATTAAAACTTCAGATCATGGCGCAAAAAATGAGCCTTCATACCGCCCCATAGGCAGAAAAATAAAAAAGTTATAGGGGTCAGAAAAGGACAATTTTAAATGTATTAATTTTCATGCATGTAGTTATGATTTTTCCAAAAGTATGACAAAATCAAACCTCTATAAGTAGGGTATCATTTTAATTGTATGGACCTACAGAATATAGATAAAGTGTCATTTTTACCGAAAAATGTACGGGGTAGAAACAGAAGCCCCCAAAATTTACATAATGGTGTTTTTTCTTCAATTTTGTCGCACAATGATTTTTTTAACGTTTCGCCGCTGTCTGGGCATGCTGGGAGTTGTAGTTTTGAAACTCCTAGAAGCAGCAGTGAAGATCACTTTACAGCGATCTCTGATGCCGACGCTGCCGCTGCCTCCTCCACTTGCCTGCCGCCGGTCCCCAGGTATGTGCCCCCCTGCCACTTTGGCCCCCCGTAGCTCTCGGGGTCATTTTCCCCCGCTCTGCCTGGACTTCTAGGAGCGGGCAGAGTGGGGGATCTGAACTTCCACCCCCCCACCCCAGTCAGCTGAGACACTGTGATTGGTCCACAGGGACCGATCACAGCGATCGCTGACCAGGACCATTCACAGATGATCCTGGGGTGTGAACTTGCAGAACTTGTCTCCCGATGGTAACAGCGCGACTTCTGCCTGTTAACTAAATGACTTATATAAACGTCAGGATGCGCGAACTAGTTGCATAACCTGACTTTTATATAAATTATTCTGTGGGAAGGGGTTAAAAGGAGTTTGTGCTGGATAAAAAAACAAAAAAAAACAAAAACAAAAAAAAAACACATTTGTAAAATTCTTTGACCAAAGAAAAATAAGCATTGAAGAAAACATAAAACATCTTACCTGAATGTGCAGGAATGCCCAATGTTTTCCCATCAAATCTTATTGGAGTTGGCTTTATAATCTTGAAAAAAGGAAAAAAGAAACCCTTTAGAAATCTGATAAAGGCATCCAATCTTTACAGGAAACCTATAACTAAATTGTCACTCAATGAGTTGTGCCATAAGAGAGATTAATATCAAGGCATGGTAGGACACATGAAATGGCACACAACTTTTAACAATGTCACAGGGTGTGCCGCTTGCTGAAGTAGTCACACCAACTCCGGCTCTAATACCACCCATCTAGGTATGATTGGGCAGCTCAGTTAGGTCCTAATGTCAGTGCTTACAGTTTGGCTGTCAATCATGTCTGGATATGAGTGATTAGAGCCTGAATAGGTGTGATTACAGCCCGGGCGCCATGCCCAAGCGGCCCACCTGGTCACAAATTGAGCCTCAATCACCTACTTAGCTCTTCTGCTTGTTCTGACGTTGAGCGTGATGCTAAAGCACATTGGGTGGTACTGTTGCCAAGGCATCAGTATAAGGTTCAGGGTGTACTGTGTATGGGTCCTAATAATTCGAAAATGACCACTGCACATCATTTGCTTAGCTGCATGTGGTTGCCTTGGCACCTGTCCATGCCTAATGTCTGATTGGATGGGAACGTTTAACAGGAGGAACACTTAAATATAGTATTCTACTACTTGTCCCTAAAAACCAAAGTAACTGATTATATGTATTTCTTAATTATCTGAACTATTTCAGTCATTCAACAGCCATCAACACTGGCTTCTCAAATACCTTCTAATATAAAAGTCTTGTAAAACATATTAAAATAAGTTACCTTTGGGTTATCTATAATAGGTGACACAACAAGATCAGAGTCTGTGAATATAAGGCTCTTTATCTTCTTTTCCAGATCCTCCTGGTCTGTGCACATACTCTCCACCTAAAATATAGATAAATATATGTTACTGTCAAAAATGAATGGTGTAAAATTAAATTTATTGTTCTAGCACAGCATAAGAAGATAGCAGAATAAAATCTAGCTGAGGGTAAGAAGTGGCTATGGTAAGGGTTGTAACAGTTATGAGCGTAGGAAGTGGGGTTATTAGTAGATTTATTTCCAAAGCAACCAATCAGATTGCTTTTTTCATTTTTGAAAAGGAATTGCTATGGGCAATTTGTCAACTTTTCCTGTGCAAGATTTTGACAAGTCTTGGGCAGTGTTACGCCGAGCGCTCCGGGTCCCTGCTCCTCCCCGGAGCGCTCACGGCGTCTCTCTCCCGGACAGCGCCCCGGTCAGACCCGCTGACCGGGAGCGCTGCACTGACATTGCCGGCGGGGATGCGATTCGCATAGCGGGACGCGCCCGCTCGCGATTCGCATCCCGAGTCACTTGCCCGTCCCGGTCCCCGGCTGTCATGTGCTGGCGTGCGCGGCTCCGCTCTCTAGGGCGCGCGCCAGCTCTCTGGGACTTAAAGGGCCAGTGCACCAATGATTGGTGCCTGGCCAATTAGCCCAATTGGCTTCCACCTGCTCCCTGGCTATAATACCTCACTTCCCCTGCACTCCCTGGCCGGATCTACTGTCACGATTCGGCTTACAGGTTGTGGATCCACTGTGTCAGCGAGGGATTGGCGTGGACCATGCCGGTGGACCGGTTCTAAGAGGCTACTGGTGTTCACCAGAGCAGAGGAATCGCCGTAGGGAAGAAAATCTTTGTCTGTACTGTGCCAGTACCGAACATTTCTTGGTGGATTGCCCTATTCGTCCTCCACGTCTAGGAAACGCACGCACGCACCCAGCTCACGTGGGTGTGGCGTCTCTTGGTACGAAGTCTGCTTCTCCACGTCTCACGGTGCCCGTGCGGATTTCTCCTTATGCCAACTCCTCCCTCTCAGTCGTGGCCTGCTTGGACTCTGGTGCCTCTGGGAATTTTATTCTGGATTCTTTGGTGAATAAGTTCTGCATCCCGGTGACCCGTCTCGTCAAGCCGCTCTACATTTCCGCGGTCAACGGAGTTAGATTGGATTGCACCGTGCGTTACCGCACAAAACCCCTCTTAATGTGCATTGGACCCCATCACGAAAAGATTGAATTTTTCGTCCTTCCCAACTGCACCTCTGAGGTCCTCCTCGGTCTGCCGTGGCTCCAGCTTCATTCTCCCACCCTTGACTGGACCACCGGGGAGATCAAGAATTGGGGCTCTGCTTGCCACAAGAAATGCCTCTCCTCCCCTCCCAGTCCCGTCAGGCAAGCCTCAGTGCCTCCTCCTACACCTGGTCTCCCCAAGGCTTATCAGGACTGTGCCTTGCCTCCTCATGGCCCCCATCCTGGTGACACCCTGCCCCGTGCCAAGCTTCACCCTCTGCCCTCCCTCCCCATTCCCACTCCTGCTGTACTGCCTGCCTTTGAGGAAACCCTACAATCACTCCCGGTGTCCTCGTCCCATGTGAAGCAGTTGTCGGATAAAAAAAGGGGGAGACCTAAGGGGGGGGGTTCTGTTACGCCGAGCGCTCCGGGTCCCTGCTCCTCCCCGGAGCGCTCACGGCATCTCTCTCCCGGCAGCGCCCCGGTCAGACCCGCTAACCGGGAGCGCTGCACTGACATTGCCGGCGGGGATGCGATTCGCATAGCGGGACGCACCCGCTCGCGAGTCGCATCCCGAGTCACTTGCCCGTCCCGCTCCCCGGCTGTCATGTGCTGGCGCGCGCGGCTCCGCTCTCTAGGGCGCGCGCGCGCCAGCTCTCTGAGACTTAAAGGGCCAGTGCACCAATGATTGGTGCCTGGCCCAATTAGCCTAATTGGTTTCCACCTGCTCCCTGGCTATAATACCTCACTTCCCCTGCGCTCCCTGGCCGGATCTTGTTCCCTTGTGCCAGTGAAAGCGTTTAGTGTTGTCCAAAGCCTGTGTTACCTGATCTCCTGCTATCCATATTGACTACGAACCTTCTTGCCGCCTGCCCCGACCTTCTGCTACGTCTGACCTTGCCTCTGCCTAGTCCTTCTGTCCCACGCCTTCTCAGCAGTCAGCGAGGTTGAGCCGTTGCTAGTGGATACGACCTGGTTGCTACCGCCGCAGCAAGACCATCCCGCTTTGCGGCGGGCTTTGGTGAACACCAGTAGCCTCTTAGAACAGGTCCACCGGCACGGTCCACGCCAATCCCTCTTGCTGACACAGTGGATCCACAACCTGTAAGCCGAATCGTGACAGGCAGCATGGTGGCTCAGTGGTTAGCACTGTTGCCTTGCAGCGCTGAGATCCTGGGTTCAAATTCCACCAAGGACAACATCTGCAAAGAGTTAGTATGTTCTCTCCGTGTTTGTGTGGGTGTCCTTGCACACTTAAAAAAAAAAAAGAAATACGGTATATACTGATAATTTGAATGTACAACACTGCGTAATCTGTTTGCGCTATATAAAGAAAAGAAATACATCTTCCCAAATGTTTGCAATGCACAGCATCGCTTCCAACCGGCTAAAGATTTTGATGGAACTTTGACATGTTCCTTATATGTGAACAAAAAAATATAGGAGAGTTCGCGCTCTTATTTTTTTTTGCTTCGACTCAAGGCTCAAAACACAATTTTTTCCCCAATACACCCACATCAAAAGTCCTTTAACCACAATCTCTTCACCACAGCTCAGCCCCATAATCTCCACAAATTCCTCATCTCCACGTGAATGTGTTGGTCCGGCTTGCAATCCATGCTCCTCGCAAGCTCATGCTCAAGCTCATGCTCCCCGCAAGCTCATGCTCATGCTCCCCGCAAGCTCATGCTCAAGCTCATGCTCCCCGCAAGCTCATGCTCCCCGCAAGCTCAAGCTCATGCTCCCCGCAAGCTCATGCTAAAGCTCATGCTCCCAGCAAGCTCATGCTCATGCTCCCCGAAAAACCACATCCCTTTTTTTCAGTCTGCAACCTCTATCACCTTAGGAGGGGATAGGAGGTCCAGATATGAAGTTAGGTTATTGAAGCTGTCAATATTTTTTGCAGGGGAGATTTATCAAAACCTGTGCAGAGGAAAAGTTTCCCAGTTGCCCATAGCAACCAATCAGATAGCTTCTTTCATTCTGCAGAGGCCTTGTTAAAAATGAAAGAAGCAATCGGATTGGTTGCCATACACAACCGGGCAACTTTTCCTCTGCACAGGTTTTGATAAATCTCCCCTTGTATTTGTTGTTTTTCCTCTCCCACAAGGTTTAGTTACGAAGATCGGGCAACATCGGTACTCTGCTAGTTATAGATACAAAGCAGATCTATTCCAGAAAGAAATGAGCTTGCATAGTGAAGCACAGTGGAATTTCTGTGCTTCTGCTTAGATTCCTTTCTGCCAAGCTGGCATCGGAATTTTTGCAATTTTGCGGATTCTGTGCGGAATTTGTGTGGAATTTCTGCAAAATTTCTTCTTGTGCTCAACACACAGATTCTGGAAGGAATTTAGAGTTCTGAACTCTGAGGAAGTCTGCAAAAAATATTCACAGGTTCAATGTCTTTGCAGAATTTCTGCGGTGGAACATTTGTTAACTTCATGTAGCAGAATTTGCAAGCTAAATCTTTCCTCCAGATTCTGCATGAAAATTCTGCCATGTGAACAAACAACCCTTTTTTGTGGGGGAAAGCTACTTTGTATATAATTTCTTCCCAAAATTTCCAGTGAAGCCCAAATGGCCTATAAGTCTCCACAAAATATTGGGTGCTCTCTTCAAGGAGAATAATACATCATAATCAGCTTTAGGTTGTATAAATTACTAATGTAATTCAATATACTAGGAACAGAAGGATCATTCATTTTCGAGATTCCGTAATGGTGTCTGTTAAAAATGATCTTACTAAATACGCTACTAGGGGGATCAGACACATAGTACCTTATATTGTATATTATAAATAGCAGCTTATGCATCTCTGTAACACTGCTTGATACTAGGCTGAACTAAAGGGACATTTTATTTTTTATTTTTTTTAACTTTAATAACCATGTCAACTTATGTGTATTTAATGTTTTTCTGTTTTAAAACAAAAGGAATTTGAGCCCAACACTAACCAGGAAGAGTGTTACAAAAACATTGTCTGATATTAGCAGTTTCAATCGCTTCATATTTTAAAATCACAAAATCACAAAATAATTTAGAATCAAGCAACGTACATTCATGTATGTATTTGAGATATACACACAAATGTGTGCGTGAGCGTGTAGATCTATATTTATTTACAAATAAAAAAAATTAAGCTGTCCCTATTTAACATTGCATAAAGCATTATAGATAGTAAACGGCACAACAGTGACACCTGCAGCACAAATAAAGGTACTGCTAATACCCCACCCAAGTCACTCCAAAACACTATCACTCTCAAAATACCTTAATGGATCAACCGCCCCCCACTCCCCACACACACACACACAAAAGATAAAACTAACAAAAAACAACAACATTCATAATAGCCTGAAGTTTTATTTTATGAGTTTTTCATTCTTATGTAGCTGTAGTAAAATTGCTGAAAATAAGAATTGATGCCTGGATAGTTCTGTGGATTTGCAGCAGGCTGAAGGATTGATATCAGAGGGTTGATGTTTATGGTGCATATCCTAAGCAGAGACTGGTTACAAGTGGCCAAACAACTATAGGTTGGCCAATGAACAAATATAGAGGTATCAAAAACTACGAACACTATGAGCCCAGGGGGTAAACCTCTATATAAACATGTGCTCTATTAAAATATAAAACTTTTATTACAAATTATATAAAAAGGTAAAAAAAACACAATTAAAAACACTTTCCCAGTTACATCATAGTTGTCACTACATGTGCTTATGTACACACACTTCGTGAAGATTGTTATAATAACGTCTCGAATACTGCCACAGTGGATATTGAATGAGCCAAAATATATTAGGGGTATACGTTCACCCTTAATGCTATTCACTCACCTATCTGCTCGATATTGGAGCTAGGCTAACCCTTATTCATACCACTAGTGGCAGGATATATACTGCAGTATCTGGATGAATCTGCAGAACACTACTGAAAATGAATCTGCCAAGTGATGGGACCCTTAGGTTATTCAGTATTGTACAACTGTGTATCCCTTATTCGTGGCTGCTACCCTGCTGTGCACTGCGGGTGCGGCCCAATATTTATATGGCTATCCAGCCATAAAATTGTTAGAGACACAATGTGGAAACTATATATTATTTTAGATGCAATGGGACAGTCATTTAGAAGATATAACTGTCACACCCCGACATGTTTCGCCACTCGGCTTTATCAAGGAGAATGACTGACAGCATTAAGTGTCAGTTTCTAATGAGCCTCTTTTAAATGTAACTAGAGTGACCTCATCATCAGGCTAAACCAATAGAGGACCATCCAATAACAACCAATGGCACCTCATTACCGGCCCATTCGTAGCCAACCATAGTCCACCATCATTAGACCTCCCTCTATTATACAATCTATAAATCGGAATGTACAGTGATGTCACCCACCACCGGCAATCCTCCTTAACCCGACGCAAATGGGAATTATCCATTCATAAGCCAATGCCTTGCTAGGACGATTTAAAAATCCGTGGACGTCATACCAGGCACGCGTTGACTATACTCACCCCGTGTCAGCTGCTCTGCCTGGGTCATTTGACTAGTCCGGCTCACATGACTCTACTCCGCAATCGCATCCGAGCGCTGAATCGCTGTGCACACAGAACGCTGGATGACTGTGTAGCTGTGCACACGCGCACAAAGCAAACTACTAACACCAGAGTCTCGAGTCTTTCTGCACATGTGCTGTGTCAGTGTCTACTCCAGAGCTATTAAATCTATTTTACCTGTTTATCACTGGCTGTTTATGAACCCATAATCCTCAAACATCTATTCTGGCTAATGGCTCATCATATCATTTCGGTACCGATTACCATATAGGCATTCTTCACAACACAAGTGTATACAATTTTTGACAACAGAGAAATATATACCCCAATTAGCGATACCATCCATAGGTGACAAAAGATTTGCATGATGGGATAATGAAATATAAAAAGTATAAGTATAATCTAAGGACAGTGATCACAAAGGTCTTCATGATGATGAATATAATGGTGTCATACATTTTACAATATAATCCTAGAGGACACCATTGTCCAACAACCGCACAATCACTTGTAGTCTATGAGGATTATTATAATTTGTTTAATTTCATAACTGTGGTTCTTTACAATGGTGCTCAATAGCCTGATTGTAGGTCAACACTCATGAATTAGCAAACTAGCTACCATAAAATTACTAGTAATATTGATCTGCTGTTACATATTCAGGTATGGAACTGGTAATACAACTCTGTTATATAAGTGCCGTGTACATAAACCCTTCATTTAACCCATGGGGGTTTAGTTTTTAATCGAAAGATCATTTTTGACTCCTCCCTTAGGAGGATGCTTTCCAAGCTGCCACCCCCCTGGACCAAGTTTGATCTGCTTCAAACCCCAGAATTTCAGATTGTTCAGGCCACCCCCATGCATTTCCCTTATACCGTATGTCGGGCAATCTATATATCTGCACCCATCTGGATGCCACTAAGATGTTGAGAAATAAGTCAGCGAAATTCTTGCAAGGTTTTCCATACATACAATTTCGGGCATGTGCATGCACAAGCATACACTATACCCGCACTCTTACAATTGAAGTTGTATAGTTTGTACACTTAACCATCCGCCACACTGGTGAACTCTTTTCGGCATGGTACAAATGAGCAAAAAGAACATTGGCCATACGGGAATGTGCCCACATTTGGACACCTTAGAAATAAGTTTACGTATGTGGGTGCGCATACCGTGCCAATGGCCGACCATTATCTGGAGGTAAAATTTACCATTAAATGTGAATAAATTATGTGTGAGAAAAAAAACGTAGAAGTGACAAAACAAATTCATCGTGTACATAGAATTGTGTACCCTTAGTGCTCAAAAAGTGAGTTACTGACTTAATTCCCAATTCGTGTGTAATGTTGCATTTACACACTGTCTTTTGTGTTCCATAAGTACAATGGCAAACTCTGAACGAAACAAGAAGGAGTAAGATTGACATAGCGGCTGCACTGCCTAGTTAAATTGTCATTCCCTAACACAATAGGCCTCACCGGATTCATCCATGATGAGGAGATTCTCTTTGGCTTCTGTTAACAAAAGTTTCAATTCTGCCTGATATGCCTTCGTTGGATTTGAAGTTAAAACTTCATACATGGTAAAGTCTTGGAGAAGTCGCAAGGCCATGGCAACGTAGTCATCCTTATCTAGGACAACCACGTGGCCACCCTTGTCTGCCTGTTTGATTTCAATTGTCTGTAGGGCCTGAAGGGCCTCCCACTCGCATGAGGTCAGATTTCTTGGTCTATTTCTCTTATTCGACCTGATTTGAAGTCTTGGATGACCAGCTGTACCAAAGACTCGATGTTGCTATATAAGCTTAGGAGGTGGGGTATTTTTACTTTTAACCTTTAGGTTTGTAAACTGTGCCATTGGTTGGGGTGGACCACTGATATTATAAAGCTGCTAGATCCCCAACTACTTGTTTATCCCTCTGGCACATTTCCATCTCAGTCGGTGCCTGGGTAGTATGGTATTTATGCAACGCCAATTTGAGTGCGAACAAATTGACGTCTTTTACCCAGGAAAAGAAGTCATAATTGGGAGTACATAAGAACGAAGGTCCAGCGCAGAAACTTGTGCAAATAAAAGCTGATTATTTCCACCACAACATGACAGGACATAAGTAACACGTTTCAGCAGGTCTTGCCAGCCTTACCCATGAGTAAGGCTGGCAAAACCAAATGAAAAGTGTAAATTTTATCCTGTCATGTCATGGTGGAAATAAAGAATCAGCTTTTATTTGCACAAGTTTCTGCGCTGGACCTTCGTTCTTCAGTGTTGGAATTACCGGTGTTGGTTCACACAGATCCGTGCGCAGAGCTCTCGCGGTGAGCTGAGGCACTCCTTCACTTATTTTCTATAATTGGGAGTAGGTGTAAATTATAAGCCTTTCAAAAGTAAAGCAATCTGTGCTTCAGTTATATTCTTACTCGACAAATTAATAATCTGCAATTTATCACCTTTAATGCCCCCTCAATTTCTATTTCCGTATCCCTAAAAAAGTGGCTGGGAAGGGATCAATGCCTAGTCACGCAAATTATTGAAACTGTTCAAGGACAGAGGTTATCCGAAGAACTGCCTCCAAAAAGCCCTTCATAAGGCAAGGAACACATCTAGAACCGACCTACTGCAAGACAGGACAAGATCAGGAGGGGATAAGACTCCGGATGGAAGTCACGGCAATGAGGAGGGACACCTTCCAAGAAAGAAAATGGAGAGAGATGTCCCGGAAAGGTTGAAACGGGGAGCATTGTAAAGCGCCAAGAACCAAATTCAGGTCCCAAGGTGGAATGGGAAACCTGTAGGGAGGAATCTCATGTGCCACCCCTTGTAGAAAAGTGCGAACATGCGAATCGGACGCCAAGGGGCGCTGAAAAAGAATGGAAAGCGCAGACACCTGTCCTTTGAGGGAACTGCGTGCCAACTGCGTTTCCAGCCCTGATTGTAAAAACACAAGCAGGTTTGGTACGGAAGAATTAACAGGAGACAGAACGGGCCTCGCACCACCAAAAAGGACTGTTTACGCACCTTAAGCATGGTGCAAATGACCGGGGGAGAGAAACCCCGAGCCTCTAGAACCGCGGTTTCAACAGCCATGCCGTCAAAAGCAGTGGCAGTGAACTGGGGTTACAAAGAGGACCTTGAGAAGGTCAGGCCGATCAAGAAGCCGAAAGGGGACGTTCGCTACGAGACGAACCACGTCGGCAAACCACGAGCACCTGGGCAATCTGGCGCCACCAGAATTGCCGAGACGCCTTCCACCTTGAGCTTCCTCAGCACCCTGGGCAGAGGAGGGAGCGGAGGGAATAGGTAAGGCAGGGTGAACTGTGACCAAGGAACGACAAACGCGTCTACGGCTAGAGCCAGAGGATCATGGAACTTTGTCACGAAGGCTGTAACCTGTCGGGTCAGGTGGGACGCAAAGAGGTCCACGTCCGGCATCCCCCAACGGTCGCAAATGGTCGCGAACACCTACGGGGGGAGAGACCACTCCCTGGGATTGGGTGAGGAGCGACTTAGATCGCCGATATGGAGGAAAAGTGGAGTTCCGCCCAAATCAGAAACTTGGACACCTCGGCCATGGCAGCGGGGCTGCGAGTGCCCCCTTGCAGACTGATGTAAGCCACAGCCGCGGCGTCGTCTGGCTGAATTCGAACCGGACGGCCCCGGAGAATCGACTCCCAGTAAAGGAGACAAAAGGAAGATGGCCCGGAGCTCCAGCACATTGATGGGCAGATGAGCTTCCTGAGGGGACCAGCTGCCCTGTACCATCCGGTCCTGAAAAACGCCTCCCCAGCCGAGGAGGCTCGCGTCGGTCGTTAAAACCTGCCAATGCAGTGGAAGGAACAAGCGACCCTCCCGAAGGAGAGGAAAGCGGAGCCACCAAAGAAGTGATTGACGGGTGACTGAGGAGAGACGGATCCGGCGGTGAAGGGATAGTGGAGACTTGGCCCAAAGAGTCAGGATGGTGCATTGAAGAGGATGGACAACAGATGTGGGCGAAGCAAGAGGTGGATCCCGAACAGAAGCGCACGCCTCTTGTCCGGTGGAAGAAGAACCAAAGCCTTCTCTGTGTCGAAGCGAAGGCCCAGGAAAACCAGAGACTGGGAAGGAGATAGATTGGATTTCTCCTTGTTGAGCAACAACCCAAAACTGGTCAGAGTCTCAAGTGTGATGTGGAGACGCTCTCTGTTTTGGGCCAAGGATGGGCCTTTTATCAACAGGTCATCCAGTTAAGGAAGCACTGACACTGCTCGGGAGCGGAGAATGGCGATCACCGCCGCCAGGACCTTGCTTAAGATCCTGGGGGCCGTGGCCAGCCCGAAAGGCAGAGCCACAAACTGGAAATGACCTGCCGGAACGGCAAACCGCAGAAAACAACTTTGGTGTGGCCAAAAAAGGTGGATATGCAGGTCCCGGATGTCTACCGACAACAGGAATTCACCCTTATCCATGGATGCAACAACCGAACGGAGAGATTCCATCCGGAAGTGCCGATGAGGAGCTTCAGATCGAGAATTGGACGAATCGTGCCCCACTTTTTGGGAACAACGAACAGGTTCGAATAGAAGCCCAAAAACGTTTCTGGACCGGAACCTGCACAATGACTCCCTGCGCCAGAAGGGTGTGAAGTGCTGACTGAAAGGCTGCAGCCATGTTCGGCGAGCAGGGAGGCCGGGACCTGAAAAAACGATCCCAGGGAAAATAACCAAACTCTATTCGGTAGCCATCGGAAACAACGTCATGAACCCAGGAATCCTGGACCTGCGCCAACCTGGTGTCCAGAAAGTGGGACAGGCAACTGCCCACCGGAGGAGAAGACTCGGGTGGGGGCGAAGTTCCAGGGTCCTGTAGGTGAAAAGTGTCCCGGACAGCCGACACCAAGCTGTCCACCATGTCAGACATGGATGACAGCTCTTCAGATTCCGATTGCGGATCAGAGTCTGAGTCCACCAGTTCCCCAGGAGACCGGGAACGAGCAGAGGAGGCTCCGGATCTTGGGGATGAGGATCTGGCTTGGTGGGCCGGAGATCGGGAACGGCCCAAGGGAGCGACCATGCTGCCTAGAGGATGGGGACCTGGAGCGAGATCGGCGAGGAGACCTACGCTCAGGAGAGGAATCAGAATAAGTGAACCTGGGACGCCGAACTCGCCTCCCGGGAAGGGGGATGCAAGGAAGAATGCTTTAAGGCAGTAGCCACCTCCCTGGAGACCTGTGCCAGATCAGAGATCATCTGAGACATAGAAGAAACCCAAACCGGAGGAGGGTCAGATACCACGCGCTCCAAGGAGCTATCCTGGGTGGGGGGATTGGGACGTGAGGCAGAGCAGGTGGACGCAGCCAAACCCCCTGGCAATTTAACGTTACATCCCGAGCAAGCATAGTAAGTGACCAAAGTGGAGACCGCCGGTCTGCTAGAGGGTTCAGAGCTGGGTACGGACATTGCAAGTCAGATAAGTCAGCTATCCCAGAGATTAAAGAGAAAAAAGGAACAAGCTCACCCAGGTTCCTGTGTCCTGAAGACGCAGTAGTCTTGCAGAGAAGATTGCAGCAACAGGAACAGCTTGCAGCAACAGGAACTTGCAACCACGGGAGCAGCTTGCAGCACGGAAGCAGCTTGCAGCAACAGGAGAAGGCACAGTAGTAGCAAACTGCAGTACTAGGAGCAGCTTTCAGCAACAGCCTAGCACGCGGGGGACAATGCAGTGAAGTAACTTGCTTACAGCACCAAACTCTCTCACTTGCGGAGCACATGACCTCTGCCGCCTTCCAGGGCCTCCTATAGGCTAAAGGATGGGGGGGGGGGGGGGGGAGGAGACTAGTGACCCCTGCAGCACAAACCACAGCAGGAGAGGGCGAGAATGACCTCTCAAGCACACGCTAGCAGGGGATTGGAAGCGGCCGTAATGCGCGCAAAGCGGGGGGTGGAGCAACCCGCGGACGGGGACTAGGCTGAAGCCACGGCCTAAAGTTATGGACGGCCGCCGGTCGCGACTCCCGTCACACGTGTATCAGGAAGTCTATACCCACCGAGCCAAGGGGAGCGCGGAGAGCCTGGCAGCGACACTGCCAGGATGAAAAAATGGTCCGCTGTCAGCAGAGAGCGGCTGCCAGCTGGGTATAAGGCAGGGCATAGAAAGAGTGACATGTGCCAGATCCCTATCTTTTTTTTTTTATATATATTTTTAATGCCCAGCTCCAAGACACAGGCTGTTCCAGTAAGATGTGTGCAGCTGTGGGAAAATCTATAAAATGGTCAGGGCAAAAGGGGGGACAATACTTACCTGATAGGTGATGCCCCATATACTCACCCCTGAAGTCTTCCTGCGCAAGTGGGGGGGGGGGGGGGGGGGGATCAGGTAGAGCCATGCTCCTGTCACCCCAACCTAGAAAAAACAACTAAGGAGAGAAAAATCTATACTCTAAAAAGCTAAAAAATTATAAAAAGAACCTGCGTCAGCCTCCTAGTGGCAGCAAGATATACTCACGGTTCCTGTGTCCCCCAATGGAGCCGAATGATAAAAGATGTTTCCAGCGCAGTACCCCTTTAATGCCAGGCATTAGCCATGGGTCCTGCTGCTGAGAGCAGATGGGACCAACCAGCTATGAAGCCTTCTAAGCTGCCCCTTTGTGCTTAAGGTGTTAAAAACAGCTCAGATAAGATAAGAATGTTAGATACGTGACACAGTACCTCGCATGGGGCACAAGGAGCACTAGGTACGCTTCTGACTGTAAACATGCTGGAAGAGAAGGAGGGACCAAAACCCCCGCAGAGCGCCATTAGGGAGGATCTGTCCCAGTTAACTCGCAGGCCTGAAAGCAAGTCATACTGGTCGAGGAGGTCTATAAGAGAGAGAGAGGAGAGCCCTACACGTCCGCCTAATACACAAGCGTATCATCCGCATACAGGGAAACCATTTTTACGATAGACCCTCCAGAAATACTACTAATAGAGGAGTCCGCACGGATGGCAGCTGCAAGAGGCTCTACCACAAGCGCAAAGAGGAGAGGGGATAATGGGCACCCCTGTCTCCTCCCCCAACCCAAAGGAAAGGAGGCTGAAACATCTTAATTAGTATATGAGCTCTAGGACTATCATAAAGAAGGCAGACCCAAGCAAAGAACCAGGGGCCAAAACCAAACGCACTGAGGACCTCCCACAGGTAATGCCACTCCACTGAGTCAAACGCCTTATATACATCAAGGCTAATCACAACCCCTGTAGAAAAACCCTCCTCCACTGCAGCGATATTAATTTGAAAGCGTTTAACATTAATATCAGTGGCCCTACCTGGCATGAACCCGGTTTGGTCAGGATGAATGATAGAGGTAATGATACCGTTAAGTCCAGTATCCATAATCTTGGCCATAAATTTGATGTCAAAATTAAGAAGTGAGATGGGACTATAAGAATCAGGCAACAGCGGGTCCTTGCCAGGCTTGAGGAGCACTATCAGCACTTCTCAGAGTCTGGAAGAGAGCCATTATCAGCCACAGTTTGAAATAACTTAAAGGAGTATAGGGACCAGCCTCTCCTCATTCATTATTTACCAATCCCCAATCATCCCATCCAACCCCGGAGTCTTCCTAGGAGGGAGATCCCAGATTGCCTGAGTCACCTCCTCAGCTGTAAAGGGGGAATCTATCACCTCGGCCTGTGTGCGACAGAGTAGGAAGGGACAGTCCAGCCAGAAAAGAAAGAAGCTCATTGCGACAGGAGAGAGACAGAGGAATATAGGGAGCAGTAGAAATCCCTGAAGACAGAGTTAATAAGCAGGGGATCTGACACTAATGACCCAGCACCGTCCTGTACAAAAGGGACTGAAGCTATAGGATGACTTGCCCTCGATAAGTAATCCAGGAGCTTCCCATTTTTTCCCCAAACTCAAAGAGGGACGCCTCCCTATCGGCCAACTTCAACTGGACCCTATCTCGCTGTATAATTAAAAGAGATCGCTGCGCCTTAACCCAGGTCCGCTCATTATCAGGGGTAGGGTCCCTAACATAAGCCACTTCCAAAGCTCCTAACTGTCTGCAATGCCCTCTCCCTAGCAGACCTTATCTTCCTCTGGCCTGCAACTCCTCCAATAAAAGCCCGCCGGTCCGTGGCCTTGTAAGCGTCACACTGAAACAGAGTATCAGGGTGAGAGGTGTTATGCGTCCAGTAATCTGCACAAGAAACCACCAGGGCCTCCCCGACAACCTCAGACTGCAAGGTCCATTTGATTTACGATGGTTCTGAAGGTACCATTTGGTTTTGGGACCAGGAATACACTAGGATAATGACCCCGACTCTGTTTTGACAAAGAAACTTTTGGAACAATTGCTCCCAGGACAAGCAGATCTTTTAACCCTAGCCAAAGACTATTGTTTAACTTTTCTGACCCTAGATCTGTAATAGAAAATCTTTGAGGAGAAAAGGCAAACTCTATTCTGTAACCCGGATTGTAAGGTGTTTAGGATACACAGGTTTTTTGTGATATTCGTCCACTGGTGACAGAAGAGAGATAGACTTCCCCTCACCTGAAGGCAGTCATTGTTTTTGTCATAAAAAAATAAAATAAAAAGTATATATATGGCATACATTTCTTTGCACATATATGTAAAGTGGTTGTCCTGCTCACACCTATTGTCTCAGAAGATGACAGAAGTAAGCTGGAGTAAGACCTGCAGGGGATCAGGGATGAGCAAGTATAGCCTTTTTTCTTTTCTCTACAGCCCCAGCATTATATTAAGATTTTGAGGACACTGGAATACCCCTTCAAATTCCCTCACACAATGTCTTCCTAATGTGTTAAATGATGTTGAAAATTCACTTCTAGAGAGTCAAATGTTCTTGACTGTACAATCAAAAAAATTATTCTGCCACTGCAAAGCATTTTAACCCCTACTATTATGAAACGCCTTCTGCTCATATAAGGGTTAATTTTGACCAAGGTAAGTGTTAGAGATGCAGTTCCATAATATACAACATGTGTTCACTTTTTCCTTCTCAAACAGTGAACCTTAGCTTTAACAATCAAATCCAAAAGACATCTAGTTTCTTATAATTATAGTAAAAAAACTGTCATATAGGGATATTTTAAGAGGGTCGATTTATTCTGGTACGTAAAAACGAAGTATACAGCAGCAGAAGGTGTAGTATAAACTCAACAATTTTTCAGGGTCACGGTTTGGACATCACTGTTCTAAGGTGTCTGTTACATGGGATGATCAGCTGAACAGGCCAAAACGGCCATATCCAATAGGTCAAGTAAACAGCCAATTAGCAAATGCTGGTTTGTTGGCTGATCAAATTGTTTTATTATCTTAATAAGTTCTTGCTCATTAGCTGCACTTCTCCATACATAATGAGGAATGTGCTAACAATGAATGATTGAAGTTAAGGCCCACAGAAGCACTTCAGCGATTGTTAGTGCAACCCTATCTGCACGAGCATCAAACCATGTAAAGACTTGAAACAGAACGTGTTAGCAATTGGCACATCTGAAATGGCCCTTATGCACATGGCTGTGTTGAACTGAACTATAAAACAGGGCACAATGCCTGTTATAATTACATCTTGTACTGCCAACCTAATATTGAAGCACTGTGAGGTTTTTCTGGATTAAAAAATAAAAAAAGTGAAGAAAATAGTATTACGCTCCAATGCATGCTGTTCTTTCCCATCATAGTATTGCTCAAGGAGAGAACACAGTGCCCTATTGGGGCACAATAGAGGTGTACAGAGTGTTTGTGTCAATAATATGGAGCATATGCCTTAGCAAAATCATTTATTTCTAGGAACTATGGGGGAGATTCATCCAAACCTGTGTAGAGGAAGAGTGGTGCAGTTGAACATAGCAACCAGATTGATTCTTTCATTTTTCAGAGGCCTTTTAAAAAATGAAAGAAGCAATATAAATGGTTGCTATGGGCAACTGCACCACTCTCTCTCTACTCAAGTTTTGCTGCATTTCCTCCCATTTCTATAAAAAACAAACATATTTCATGTAAAAAAAGGAAACCATACCATGACCTTTGGAACATCTGACGGTGCTAGCACAGACAGCTGTACTGTATTTCTTTGCTTTAGTAGTTTGCTCGCTTTAGTTGTAGCAGTGCTTGCTCTCGGAGTGGTATAGGAACTACAAAATATCCACAAATTATCATTTATTTAATCATTTAGAAAATCAAAAAAACAACTTGAGTTTACTAATTAACACAGTGCAACACATTATCAATAAACCATAGTTAGAACTATTGAATATATTGCATGCAATTATTAAAGTGAATAAGGGCAGCATAATCTGTGAGCAGGTTCCTTCTCCTTGTCTGGCTAATAGGAACAATCAGGTAATACAGTGGATAAAGTTAGCAGTCCACTGTATTCAAGAGAAGAGTGCTCTACCTTTGTAGAAAAGCAATTGTGTATCTTCATAAACAGCACCCAGCCCTCAGTCACCACTGAGGAGGGGGGCACTCCACTAAGCAGGGGGAGGACACTCCTATCTCTCCTAAAGGCTTTACAGACCCCTCCAGTCTGTTTGCGGCCACCAGAAGAAGTCAAAAAGCCAAAAATAGGTAAAAGCAGGTGAGTTAGGCAATTTGCCTAACTTCCATTGGCCTTAATGGGAGTTGAGCAAATAGTGTAACTCCCTGTTTAACCCCTTAAGAACACAGCCTATTTTGGCTTTAAGGACACAGCCAATTTTATTTTTGCGTTTTAGTTTTTTCCTTCTCGCCTTCTAAAAATCATAACGTTTATATTTTTCTCCACAGACAGATGTGAGGGCTTGTTTTTTGCGTGACCAATTGTACTTTGTAATCACTCATTTTACCATAAAATGTACAGCAAACCCACAAAATTATTATTTGTGTGAGGAAATTGAAAAAAAAAAAAAAGAAATTTTGCATATTTTGGAGGGTTTCTTTTTTGCACTATACACTTTATGGAAAAAATTACGTTTTATTTATTCTGTGGGTCAATATGAGTAAAATGACACACATTTTAAAATTTTTTATTATTATTATACTGCTATTAAAAAACAAAACACTTTTTTACAAAATAGGTTTGTTTAAAATTGTCCTATTTCGACCACCTATAACCTTCTCATTTTTCTGTATACAGGGCTGTATTTTTACATTTACGCCATTCACCACACGGAATCATTTACATTATATTTTGTTAGTTTAGACATTTACACATGCAGCAATACCAAATATATTTATTCATTTATCTATTTTTTACGCTTTTTGGGGGTAAAATGGGAAAAGGGGCGATTTATATTTTTATTGGGGAATAGCCTTTTTCAAATTTTTTGTATTTTTCTTACCTTTTTTATGGGGAACTCCGTCCGCCATATTGGCTGATAGGATCCCCACGGCCGTGCTGAGGGCAATCAGATCAGCCATTTAAAACTCTGTATTGCCACATTGTATTGATCACGGCATCTGAGGGATTAGTGGTGGACACCAACGCAATCGCTGATGTCTGCCATTACAGGCGGGTCCCTGGCTGCTGACAGCAGCCACGACCTGCCGTGCATGATGCGAGCACCGTTCCAGTGCTCGCATAATGTATAGGACCTAAATGTACGCCCTGGTGCTTTAAGTACCAGCGCATTAGGATGTACATTTACATACTATGTCCTTAAGTGGTTAAGAAACTCTGTGAATTACATAAAAATCCTAGCTTGTGGTGAGTAGGTTACTTGCACAACTCTCAAGTTAACAATAGTTATGGCTGTTTTCAGCTTTCCAACTATGGTACCTTTGGCAGCCACAAACAGACCACAGGAGGCCAGAAAGCCTTTAGGAGAGATGGAATTAAAAGTTTAACTTTTATATAATTGCAGGTTCTCACATCACTAGGATGTGAGTGAAGAAAATTGCATGTTCATATCAGAGGCGGGCAAATCACGGCCCAGCAAGCCAGCTCCCTGCCTACATTGCACAGAAGCGTTTTAGGGGCAAAACTTTGAAACTACTGGACCGATTCATATAAGTGACACACTCCTGTTCACGCACTATAACCCAGTGTATTAGGTTAAGAACAGATGAACAGGCTGTCAGTTTCCCTTTAAAACTGGTGATCTATGGTAGTGGAGAGGCTAATGTTACTAGCACTGGTGCTGCCAGCTTCTGTTTCCTAATAGTAAATAAGGGGTGTATAATCTCCTTAGTCACCAGGGATCTGTTCTACACTGTCCTAACAGCTAACAGTCAGAAAGTAATGTGTAGCTCCTCTTCCAGCACACAGCACAGACAGTAGACCGAGAGGCTGAAAACAGATACAGTTCTCTTTAGGACAGGAAGCTGAATGTGATGTGCATACAGATGACTGCTGGGCAATGAAAAAGAGGAGAAAAAAAAAAAAAGGGTGTTTTAGGATTGCTCTCCAGACCATAATGGAAGTAATCAGGGTGTCTAGCTCTGCCATGCCCAATTAAGCCGGAAAATAAATACTAGCCCGCAAAAGAGAGTTATGATCTGTTTCTATATTTGTATTCTGTAATTGCAGTTAAAAATCTAAAAACACCCTTTTTCCTTAATTACCTTAATGAGAAAATTGCCTCATTTGCTTCTCCATCTAGAGCACTTTTGGGCCTTAAATCTGCCGCATTTTCTAAACCGGAAATAAGGAAAGAAATACAAAATTAATATACAGATTAAAAATCTTAAAGGGGAACACCAAAGGGAAATTAGTCTTCAAATCAACTGGTTCCAGAAACAGATTACTTCTATTTAAAAATCATTAACTGCTGTATGCTCCAAAGAAAATTGTTGAGTTCTTTCCTGTCTGACCACAGTGCTCTCTGCTAACACCTTTTTCTGTGTCAGGAACTATCTGGAGCAGGAGAGGTTTGCTATGGGCATTTGCTTATGCCCTGGAAAGTTTCTGGTGACAGAGAGCATTGTGGTCAGATTGGAAAGAACTACACAACTTCTTGTAGAGCAGAATCGGCCAACATAAATATAAACCTACAAAAATCAGACCCCATAAATCAAAAAATTGAAATACACAACAAAATAATGAATCAATATCAAATTTTTATAAATACAGTAATGTATGTATATGCACAGAACAACAATGAAAATCCCACCCCATAAAAACCATATACCACACAGACAGTTTAAAAACATACGGTGGGGGAACACCAGATAAATGCAATTAATAATATTATATATAGATAGATATATAGATATATATATATATATATATATATATATATATATATATATAGTGACAAATTGATTAGGGTAATGCTAAATTGCAAAGCAATATACTATATGTTAGCTCGCAGAAAATACTGATGTACAGCATGCGAGTACATAATTAGTGCAGTATGTCACACTCCGTACCCTAAAAAGTACTGTAATGGTAACCAACACAAAATCACAGTGGACACAGGTATGCCCCAGTAAAGGAAGATCTAGTGCTCAGGTACTATATGGTAATGGACCTACATTGGCCTCCTAACCAATATAAGTATTGTCTCCAGCTCTGGTGTTCTAAAATATAAAACTCACATCAGATAAGTCAGCAACGTATGGATTTTCTGGACCTTAGAATATTGGTGGATGATTACGGAAAGCTGCACACTACCATTCATCGTAAGGACACAAGTGTGAACGCCCTACTTCACGCCCAGTCTTCACATCCACACCATACCATCAGTGCCATACCTTATGGGCAGTTTCTGAGAGCAAGAAACATCTGCAATGATGACGGTGAATTTGAGCGACAGGCATTTGATTTACAACAACGTTTCTTGTAGAGAGGATACTTACCTAAAGACATCTCAAGGGGATACGTGAGGGCAGAATCACAACAGTGACCGCAACTGTTATATTCCAGACCCAAGAAAAAGGAATCTAATGAAATCAGGCTGATTACAGATTACCACTGCAGATGGCAGGATATGATGAATTCCATGCAGAAATTTTGGCCAATACTCAAACAGGATCCAGATTTACGTAAGGTATTACCATCACAACCCCAAGAAACTTCTAGAAGGAGCAAATCGCTCAGAGACTTGTTAGTTAGGAGTCATTATGTTTCTCCAAGATCTTCATTTATTTTTTCCTTGACAGGCCCTAAGTGTGGATCGGTACCTTGTGGTGATTGTTCGTTGTGCAATCAAGTGGAAAGAACAGATAGAGTTCAAGATTCAAATGGAGAAATTTTTTTTTTGCATAGTGCATCACATAAACTGCAAGACAGTGGCAGTGATATACTATGCCAAATGTACATGGGGACTTATTTATGTGGGCATGATCTCAAGACAGATGAGGGTAAGAATACAGTAACATCTACATGGTATTAAATCAGCAATGAAAATTGAAATGACTGAAGGAATATACAAATTTTAAAACCCATCCCACGCCACTTTAGGACTGTATATAATGGACAGTGGAATTTACTGAAGTTTAGAGGAATTGATCGAATACATCTTGGAATTCGAGGAGGGGATATTCAGAAGCAGTTGGGACGATTGGAATGTAAGTGGATAATGTCTCTAAAAACCACATCTCCCTTGGGGCTGAATGAGAAAACTAGTTTGTCATGCTTTCTGTAGGTTCTTAAGTTTCTCTGGTTAATATATGCTTTTTTATCACACATTTTATTTATTTTTTGTATTTTTGATGTGGGGACAGACATGGGAGCAAGTGTAAAATCAAAAAGGGAGGGTTATGGGTGCTGGCCATTTCGTAAGTAATACTCTGGTTGATACACATAAGTAATATTGTTGTTTATTCTTTTCCTTTTTAAATATAGGTATGATACATTTCCTTAGAAGTTACCATCTGGAGTTGGTGCAGAACATTTTCCTTTGCTGCTTCATGATTCATATTTGGTTCTACAGAGACATCTCTATATTGCAGTATGATGATCTCTTCTCGTATGTCACATGAGCCCAAATATATATGTTTTTTATTTTATTTTTACACATTTTTCTTGACACTCAAGGCACAGACACCTACACCAAAGTGCACATTATTTGTGATATAGCATAATTTTGGCATATTCAGTTGTTAACTGTATATAATCACATATATTAAACCAAATTATGTTCATCACATTTCATTTACATACTTTATGAATTGTATTTATTTCATTTTTTCTTATTTATTATGGTGTTTTATACACTTATCTCCAATCATGTATTATTGTTTATGCACATATGCATTGAACTGGGCTCATTATCATGTACACTTTGGGTCATATTGTTTAGTCACACACATATTTATGTATTTGGGATAATTTTGGACATAATTTTTTTAATATATATGTATATTAATTTATCTCAACATTAGTATAACAATATTATAATTTTTTTGTGATGTAAAAAATTTTTTTTTTCTTTATGTATTTTTATTTATTTATTAATAAATTATTGTTATGCACTGGAATTTGGCATGTTTCAAGTTTTCACATTTTTTATTCTGCATGTTGTCACCATTTATTTAGCTCAAATTGTAGTGCTCATTTATCTATTTTTGGGGCACTTGTCTATATATGCACATCACTTTAACTTACATATTTAGGGATATCACCATACTGTCTAGTTCACATTTGCATATTTTTTCATCATCACACACTCTCACTCACTTCACAGATTTCTATTATTCACTTTTATTTTTCAATTTGTTATAATTCTTAGAGATATACTTATTAAATAATAGACATCAGTATAGTTATTTAAATAGACTGTATGTGTTTGATTTTTGGCCCCAGGGTGTTTGCATACCTACCTATTGCAGCAAGGCAGGGCTTTGGGGTGATCTGCCCGGACCTAATATGGTGGCGAGGCAGCCATGTGCTTGGGTGCGCATGCACGGGTCTCTTGCTGCGCTGGACCACATCCTCATGGCAGATACCGTGGATAGATGACGTGTTTCCGGCGATGCAGAGACGCCGGGCATGACATGGCAAGCGCCACAACAGAAGGCCCCAACGCAAGTTCTTCCGCAATTTGTCAGTACCGAGGGCCCCCCCCGGATATATATGGCTCCCGTTGTCTCCCCTCCTCATCACTCCCGGACAAAGTGGAGCAAAACGCGTTGGAGCGCGAGGTGGGGGAACACCGGAGCTGGAGACAATACTTATATTGGTTAGAACTCTGACAAATTTATGGTGACCATTATGCTTTATTATATGTGAGTGCTGCTTAGGAGGCCAATGTAGGCCCATTACTATATAGTGCCTGAGCACTAGATCTTCCTTTACTGGGGCATACCTGTGATTTTGTGTTGGTTACCATTACAGTACTTTTTAGGGTACAGAGTGTGACATACTGCACTAATTATGTACGCGCATGCTGTACATCAGTATTTTCTGCGAGCTAACATATAGTATATTGCTTTGCAATTTAGCATTACCCTAATCCATTTGTCACTCTATATATATTATTAATTGCATCTATCTGGTGTTCCCCCACCGTATGTTTTTAAACTGTCTATGAGGTATATAAATTTATGGGGTGGGATTTTCATTTTTGTTCTGTGCATATACATACATTACTGTATTTAATAAAATGTGATATTGATTCATTATTTTGTTGTGTATTTTTTGATTTATGTAGCTTTATATGATGTAGATTATCTACCCCTTATTTTGGATATTTTCTGTGCATTTATGGTCTTATTCATGTAGGATCGGCCAACATAAATCTAATAATTATGGTCAGCACTTGTCTTAAACAAAAGTCAAATCCTAGAAACCTCTACTGATACAGACCAATCTTAAATGACTTGTGGAAATTTCCTGGAGTTTCAGATCTGTCCTTGATGTCACTCTCATCAGCTTCTGTATTTATCCTGGAATGATGAAAGAGTAAACTATAATTAATCGAAATTATTTCAAGGAGTAGTGTAATCTCATGGAATAAAACTTATCCCCCATCTCCCATTAAGATATATGGAGGGGGGCGTGGTGGCCCCTGCTTTGGCGTCGCTCCAGGGGAAAGCTCGGGCTACATACAGGAGATCGCGGGGGGGCAGTGCTCGTACGCTAGGAGATCTAAAACATCCCTTATCCAGCCAATAGAGAATACGTTTTATTCAAAGAGATATCTCCTTTAATGACTCCGTAGTTTACAATGAAATCACAGAAATATTCCTTTAATCCAGCATCCTAAAATCCCCACATGTTGGCAGGAATACAAGATAACATGTTCTGAGTTATAAGCATTTAATATATGCTTACTCTATGCCTTTGTGACTTTTGTAAACCCAATGCGTGAGAGTTAATTGGCAATGAATCTGTGTATATTAAATGATCAGAAGAGTTATTGCTATGGACCTTAAGAAACTCATGAGAATCTACTTGGCAAGTCCATAACTGGCCCTTTTTTACTTTAAAACAGAGAGGTGATAGCAAAAGCAAGGAAACAATCCCTCCTTAAATTCTTGGCGATGAAATACAGAAAAACAGAAGGATAAGTGCATTTAGCCATTTTCAATACCCCCAGTGAAGGGATGCGCCTGCAAACAAGCCACAGGGCCACTTGATCACTTGAATAGGCATAACATAATATTACATTTTCCTGCAGCTAGATCAGTTTCCTTTGACAAAGTGGTTGTGGTGAGACAGTCAGTTTAAAGTGTTTGCTGCACTTCTACACATAAAATATCTCAGTTGATCATATACATGAAATTAAATTTGTCTGTGACAATAATCAATGTCATTATCCCTAATGGTACTGCTGGGTCTTTGGAAGCTTCACAGCATCTCGAGAATATCACAGTAGTTGTCATTAATAGCCACTAGATGGTGGTAGAATGAAGAAAAACAGTTTCTTTCGGATGTTTACGGTTCCTTGAGTCTAAGCTTCTCTGGACAATGTCTCTGCACAGCATAGCAAAAATAGACTAAAGTTTAACTGTGTTAGACTGCATACCAGGAAACATAGGAGACACAGACACATACAAGTGTTAACATTTATTTATAAAGTCTTCTATTTTTTCAAAAGTTTAATTAGCATCAGCTTTGTAAAAAGGGTTTATATTTTTCAACTATGAGAAGAATAAATTTACAGCAGTCTACAATCCCAGCTACTGACTCCAGCACTGAATCCTGGCCCCTGTAACCAGAAGAATTGTGTGCTATGGAATCTACAGCTCACACTACTGCTACACTGCAATGTGACTGACTTTGTCCTTTAGTTGACTATAGATATGTTCATGGCAACAGAAGCATTTAGAACAAAGAAATATATGTTGGTGGGAAAGATTTAGAACACAACTTACATTAATACCTGTCTATTAAACTTTGAACAGCTATCGATTAAACTTTAGTTAGGCTGGGTTCACACTGTGTTTTCGTTGTCATTTAATGTATAAAAGTTTTACACACCTCTAGAGGAAAAAATAGGATATATTAAAGATTACCTGTCACGAAATAAAAAAATATTTATATTGTGTTACTTGTGTAATTAGCAGACATAAAATTAGCAGACACTATCCTATTCACTTGCTTTTAAAATTATCAACATAAATATGTTTAAAATTTTATTTTAAAAATGGCCATTAGGTGGCTCTGTTCTGTTCCCTTCCACAATTAATACAGTGAGTTCTGTCTCCTCCTGGCCTAGCAGGAGACCAAACCCAGGAAGTGTTTCTCTGCATGGAGCTTGATTGTCAGCTGCACAGAAAGTGAAAGCTCCACAGAGTCTCACAGACTGACAGCTGAAGGAGAGCCTCACTGAAATCTGCACAGACTGAAACATGCACAGAGCCTGAGGTCTTCTATTCATCCCAATGATGCAACGATGTGAGGGCAGAAAAGGTCCCCCAGCAGGCTTCAATGAGGTCATGCCTGCTGGGAAAGGCCCACTTTCTCCTGCTGGGAAGTTACACTATGCGAGCAAGAAGAAAGGTAAGATGCACAGCTTTTTAAAGCTCTGAAATTGTTTTTAAGGGCAGGAGGGGTGATAGGAGTAGTTAGGGAACATAAACTCTTTTAAACTACCTCAGGCTATTTGGTGACAGGTACTCTTTAACAAATTCAAAAAAGGTTTATGCTGTATGCCATACAGCAAATTTTATTTTCCACTGACGGATACATTTAATTTTGCTGTATAAACTTATATTATTGACTATGTTTTGTATACATCAAAATAAAACTTACTGTTGCACAAACAGTGTGGACCCAGTCTTACTATAACATGGACACCTTCTCTTTATCCAATACCTATTAAGTCAATTTCCAATCTGTTGACCATCCAGCACACATTTATTGTTCTATACCTCAGGGTACTGATGTCTGGGATATCTCTGCCATCGCCAGAAAATGCATCTTTCCAGAAAGAATGGCTCAGCAATTCAGTCCAGGTAAATCTAAAAGACATTTTAGACAGCTGCAATACTAGATAAAGAAAATAATAATTGTATTTTTTTTTTTTAAGAATTACATTTTTGAAGAATGCTGTGTGATCCGAAAGATCTGATCTTGCTCCTCAACATCTCAGGCACTTTCACACAAAGCACCCACCACACAAATCAGCCAACAGAATATGGAGAGACCAACAGCAGTAGTGGTTTGTCCTAATAACCTATAAAACCATCCACCCCACCCCTTTCTCACTACTACATACTCCAATATCATAACTAATGAAAGCCTACCAGTCTTCGGCCCTTTTAATGTTAATGTAGTGTAACCCTAGTTTTCCTAAGAATACATGTACTTACCTTTTAAGAGGGTCCTTCTGAAGTAATCCAAGGAGTAATGATTGAAACTCTGGAGATGGCTTAGCAGATGATGGACCTGGGTAAAAATATTTAGAAGTAGCAAGAGGAAGAATAAAAAAAATATATATATAAAACTTAAAAACACAAAAACAGTATAAATGTATACCGATAAGCCATACTAAAACTGTGCCTAAATGTATGACCTGGCACCAAATATTTAAGCAGATTATTTAATACTGTAAGTTGCAAGGTGGGGCATCCAAGGATCTGCCTTTTTTCCCTAGCACATTCCACAAATGCTTGATCAGACCGAGATCTGGGAAACGTTGAGGCCAAGTAAAAAAACTGAAATCTTGCCATGTTATTTAATCTTATCCTAAATAATTTTTGCAGCATGGCAGAGAACATTATCCTGCTGAACAAGGCCACTGCCATTAGGAAATACCATACTTCCCAATATCCTCCCTAGGTAAGACATATGCACCCAGCCATCTACAGTTGCAAGAAAAAGTATGTTAACCCTTTGGAATTATATGGATTTCTGCACAAATTGGTAATAAAATGTGATCTGATCACAACAATAGACAATCACAGTCTGCTTAAACTAATAACAAACAAATAATTAAATGTTACCATGTTTTTATTGAACACACCATGTAAACATTCACAGTGCAGGTGGATAAAGTATGTGAACCCCTAGACTAATGACATCTCCAAAAGCTAATTGGAGTGAGGTGTCTTCCAACTGGAGTCTAATCAATGAGATGAGATTGGAGGTGTTGGTTACAGCTGCCCTGCCCAATAAAAAACACCCACCAGTTCTGTGTTTATTTTTCACAAGAAGCATTGCCTTATGTGAATGATGCCTCACACACAATAGCTCTCAGAAGACCTATGATTAAGAATTGTTGACTTGCATAAAGCTGAGAAGTGTTATGAAATATCTCCAAAAGCCTTGCTGTTCATCAGTCCACGGTAAGACAAATGGTCTATAAATGGAGCAAGTTCAGCACTGCTTCTACTCTCCCTAGGAGTGGCCATCCTGTAAAGATGAATGCAAGAGCACAGCGCAGACTGCTCAATGAGGTGAAGAAGAATCCTAAAGTGTCTGCTAAAGACTTACAAAAGTCTCTGGCATGTGCTAACATCCCTGTTAGCGAATCTACGATACGTAAAACACTAAACAAGAATGGATTTCATGGGAGGATACCACAGAGGAAGCCACTGCTGTCCAAAAAGAACCATTGCTGCATGTTTATAGTTTGCACAAGAGCCCTCGGATGTTCCACAGCAGTACTGGCCAAAGTTGAGTTGTTTGGAAGAAACACACAACACTATGGCCCACATTTATCATTGTCTTTAGACTGTTTTTTTGTGTCTAAAAAGGGGCAAAAAAGGCACAAGCAGGGTTTTTTGCGCCTTTTTTTGCCCCTTTTTGTTTACACATTTCTGCTGATTTTGTGTTGCAATCCACTGATTTTGGCAATAGACATGATATGGAAGGGATTTATCATTGCGCCTTTTTGCAAAATGGAGCAAAAAAAGGCGCAAAGCCACTGAAAAGTCTCTAAAACTACACCAGCCTAGACATGGTGTAGCTTTTTGGTGTATATGTAGACAGAAATTTCAGAAAATGTGACCTGCACAAAATTTATCAAAGCTCTTTTACCTTTTAATAAAAAAAGGTGTAAAAAAAAAGCTTCACTTGCACTGCAATGATAAATGTGGGCCTATGTGTTGAGAAAAAGAGGCACAGCACACCAACATCAAAACCTCATCCCAACTGTGAAGCATGGTGGTGGGAGCATCATGGTTTGGGGCTGCTTTGCTGCGTGGGCCTGGACGGATTGCTATAATTGAAGGAAAAATGAATTCCTAAGTTTATCAAGACATATTGCAGGAAAACTTAAGCTCAACAGAAGATGGGTGTTGCTACAGGACAACGATACAAAGCATAGAAGTAAATCAACAACAGAATGGCTGAAACAGAAGAAAATACGCCTTCTGGATTGGCCCAGTCAGAGTCCTGAACTCAACCCGATTAAGATGCTAAGGCACGACCTCAAGAAAGCGATTCACACCAGACATCCCAAGAATATTGCTGAACTGTAACTGTTCTGTGAAGAGGAATGGTCAAGAATTACCAGTTATTAAATCCAAGGTTCACATACTTTTTCACCTGCACTTTGAATGTTTAAATGGTGTGTTCAATAAAAACATGTTAACATTTAATTCTTTGTGTGTTTAAGCAGACTGTGATTGTCTATTGTTGTGACTTAGATAAAGATCAGATCACATTTTATGACCAATTTGTGCAGAAATCCATATAATTCCAAAGGGTTAACACACTTTTTCTTGCAACTGTATATAATGTAAAAAAAAAAAAAGCAAAAAAACATTCATCAGACCAGGACATCTTATACCATTGCTCCATGGACCAGCTCTAATGCTCATATGCCCATTGTAGGTCATTAGGGTGGACAGGGGTCAGCATGAGCACTATGACTGGTCTGTGTGTTCCGAAACCTTTGTACTCCTGCAAGCATGTATTTTTAAAGCAATCTGAATAATAATAGTGGGACTTAACCTTGACTTGTATCCATAAGCCTTGAGCACCCATGACACTGTTGCTAGTCCTGCCATGGACCACTTTTAGTAAGTGCTAACCACTGCATACAAGAAACAGTCCACAACTCCTGCTGTTCTGTCTAGTAGTCTATCCACTTATTACAGTTTGACTGACTCTCAAATATGCTCCGAACCGTTGTATCCCACCCCTTGTCACGTGCTGCTGGCATGAGAAGATGTTATTACTTTACTTTTATTTACTGATTTTTTTGGGATGGCTGACCAGTATACAGATGAGTCTGTGCTATTTTTGCCATGTTCTAAAATGGAGTGACTACCTTTCACTACTAATAACTTCGAATGAACATTTAAAAGGCCACCAAATAATATTAAAAAGAATGTTTAAAATATAAAACTTGTATATAACAATAAGTCATTTTTTGATGCTAACAGTTTAAATAAAAAAATAAAAAAAAATAACTCAAAACCACCCAAACTGCACAAATTGATAAATTTGGGCTTTTCTACAAAGAATCCACGTAAAATTTTGCACAGTAAAGTAGTAGAAAAATACAGTAACTGACATAAGATTACCTCTTGGTAGACTAAAATCTTCATTTACAATTTTCTCAATTAGTTCAGAGAAGCTTTCAGAGAAAAATGGAGGCCGCCCTGCAAAGTAAATATAGAACATTAAATTGTTAGAAAGCTATAAGACGACAAACAAAATGTGCGTACTGCAAAAAGATTGATATGTGGGTTTGTACTGCCGGTCAATACAGTGACAAAACCTATCCATATACTTGATATAAATTGTTGGGTAAAGATATCATGTGAATGCAGCCCACTGGTACCTCAATGTCAAACATAGGGAATAGCAACCTCCAAATACTCTCAAGGGACTTCAATAGGCGCAGAAAGGATGAGGAGTTATAGATGTATAGGCGATATCATTTATTTGGTTCTGCAAATAAATGATATCGCCTATACATCTGTAACTCCTCATCCTTTCTGCGCCTATTGAAGTCCCTTGGGAGTATTTGGAGGTTGCTGTTACCATTACACATTTGTGGTGGTGGGACTGGCTGCATTTTGGAAACTCAACAGTGTTGTGCCTGGTACACTAGCACAACTTACCGGGTAAGCGCTTCTAGTAAACTACTGTGAAATCCCACTTGCCCGGGTAATGCACTATGGAGCGCTTCTCTTTCTTTTGTATTTAAACATAGGAAATAAACAAATAAAGATGTAGGACTTTAACATGGCTAATCCTCCATAACCCCCAGAGGTGTCTAGTAGTCGTTTATTCCCCATACCTATTCTATTAACCCCTTAAGGACCAAGCCCATTTTCACCTTAAGGACCAGAGCATATTTTGCACATCTGACCACTGTCACTTTAAGCATTAATAATGCTTGGATGTTTTTACTCATGAATTTGATTCAGAGATTTTTTTCGTGATATATTCTAGTTTAACATAGTGGTAAATGTTTGTTGATACTTGCATCATTTCTTGGTGAAAAATTACAAAATTTCATGAAAAATTTGAAAATGTTGCATTTTTCTAACTTTAAAGCTCTTTGCTTGTAAGGAAAATAGACATTCCAAATACATTTTATATTGATTTACATATACAATATGTCTACTTTATGTTTGCATCATAAAGTTGACATGTTTTTAATTTTGGAAGACATCAGAGGGCTTCAAAGTATAGCAGCAATTTTCAAATTTTTCACAAAATGTTCAAAATCAGAATTTTTCAGGGACCAGTTCAGTTTTGAAGTGGATTTGAAGGGTCTTCATATTAGAAATACCCCAAAAATTACACCATTAAAGCAATTGCATCCTTCAAAGTGTTCAAGATGACATTCAGAAAGTGTGTTAACCCGTTAGGTGTTTCACAGGAATAGCAGCAAAGTGAAGGAGAAAATTCAAAATCTTCGCTTTTTACACTCGCATGTTCCTGTAGACCCAGTTTTTGAATTTTAACAAGGGGTAATAGGAGAAAAAGCCACCCAAAATTTGTAACCCAATTTCTCTCGAGTAAGGAAATACCTCATATGTGTATGTTAAGTGTTCAGCGTGTGCAGTAGAGGGCTCAGAAGGAAAGGAGCGACAATGGGATTTTGGAGAGTGAATTTCGCTGAAATGGTTTTTGTGGGGCATGTGACATTTAGGACGCCCCTATGGTGCCAGAACAACGAAAAAATATAAAAAAAACACATGGCATACTATTTTAGAAAATAGAACCCTCAAGGAAAGTAAAAAGGGGTCCAGTGAGCCTTAAAACCCCACTAGTGTTTGACGACTTTTCGTTAAAGGCGGATGTGTAAATGAAAAAAAAAAAAAGTGATTTTTTTTCCAAAATTTTACATTTTTACAAAGGGTAATAGGAGAAAAAGCCACCCAAAATGTATAACCCCATCAGGAAATACCCCATGATAGGACGTAAAATGCTCTGCGGGAGCACTACAATGTTCAGAAGAGAAGGAGTCACATTCGGCTTCTGGAAAGCAAATTTTGCTGAAATGGTTTTTGGGGGGCATGTCGCATTTAGGAAGCCCCTATGGTTCCAGAACAGTAAAAAAAAAAAAAAACAACACATGGCATATTATTTTGGAAACTACACCCCTCAAGGAACATAACAAGGGGTACAGTGAGCCTTAACACCCCACAGGTGTTTGACGATTTTTGGGTCAAACACCTGCATTGACTCCCACGCTGAAAAAACATATACGACACAGTGTATGTTTTTATACTGGATTTTGCTATTTGTAACAGAGCAGCGGTTTGCACTATTCCATCCAGCAATTAAACAGTAAACATTTAAATGGAGACTAAAATGACACTTTTCATATTCACAGTGTTATGTAGGTCTATGGCATTTGCCGTATATGTCAGGAGATTTCAAATGTGGTATGAAGACAGCCTTGTATTGTTAGTAGGAAAAAAAAATAGCAAAAAACTCAAAAATGTAATTTGTTCTTTATAAAAGTGTTTGACACCACTTACCAGTGAACATTTCATATAAGATACATCCAAAAGACCAAAAATCACTTGATATAGAGAAATCTGCTCCCTTGATTATTTCGGGTGCAGCATAAACTGGAGAACCTAGAATAACAAATTTATTACATACATTTCAGTATAACTTATAAAAAATAAAAAAATCTGAGCAAATAAAACCATTAAGGATTCAACTATGTTCAAAATGGAACCCTCTGTTGGTAACAGGCATATGTTCATCCCTGCATCATGAAGGGACGTCATAGTATCACAGTAAAATGGCAAAAGGGTCAGAAGAACCATAAACATCATGCACACGAGATGTGTGAGGACCAGTGTTTATTGCTGCAATTTTGTAGGAAAACCAGAGCTGCCAGAAGTTTGCTGTTAGTAAAAAGGAGTAAACAAAAAAATCCATCCTTAGTTACGTTTCTTTTTCTTTTTTTCACACCCTACATTACTACATAGTAACATAGTTCATAAGGTTTCAAAAAGACCAGGGTCAATCAAGTTCAACCTATAACCCTAATGAGACCCTACTGAGCTGATCCAGAGGAAAAAAAAAAAAACTCATACTAGAGGTAAAAATTCCTTCCCGACTCCAAATATGGCATCAGAATAGATCCCTGAATGAACCTTCTGTCCTATAGATCTAGTATCGATAACCTGAAATGTTATTATTCTCCAAAAATGCATCAAGACCCCTTTAAAATTCTTTTACATAGTTCACCATGACCACCTCCTCCGGGAAAGAATTCCACAGTCTCACTGCTCTTACAGTAAAGAACCCCAGTTGTGCTGGTGTAGAAACCTTCTTTCTTTCCTCTACACGTAGAGGATGCCCCCTTGTTATAGATAGTTCTGGGTATGAATAGATCATGGGAGAGATCTCTGTACTGTCCCCTGATATATTTATACATAGTTATTAGGTCACCCCTAAGTCTTCTTTTTTCTAAACTAAACTAAACTAAATAACCCTAAATGTGAAAATCTTTCTGGGTACTGTAGTCCTCCCATTGCCCGTATTACCCTGGTTGCCCGTCTTTAAACTCTCTCCAGCTCCACTATATCTTTCTTGTACACAGTATTCTATGTGTGGTCTGACTAGTGATTTGTACAGCAGTAGAATTATTTCCTTGTCATGGACATCTATGCCCCTATTGATGCACCCCATGATTATATTTGCCTTGGCAGCAGCTGCCCAACACTGATCACTACAGCTAAATTTACTGTGAACTAAGACTCCCAAGTCCTTTTCCACGTCAGTCGTCCCAAGCGTGCTCCCATTTAATACATAATTCTAGCCTGGATTTTTCCTCCCCATGCACATTACCTTACATTTATCAGTGTTGAACCTCATCTGCCACTTCCCAGCCCAAACCCCCAACCTATCCAGATCCATTTGTAACAGTGCACTGTCCTCTACTGTTTACCGCTTTACAGAGTTTAGTATCATCTGCAAAGATTGCTACTTTACTATTCAACCATCTACAAGGTCATTAATAAATATATTAAATAGAACAGGACCCAAGACTGACCCCTGTGGTACACCACTAGTAACAGTCACCCAATCAGAATAAGTACCATTAATAACCACCCTCTGTTTCCTATCGCTGAGCCAGTTACTTACCCACTTACACACATTCTCCCCCAGCCTGTTCTTTCTCATTTTATGCACCAACCTTTTATGTGGCACCGTATCAAATACTCTAGAAAAATCCAGATATTCAACATCCAGCGATTGCCCTTGGTCCAGTCTGGAGCTCACCTCCTCATAAAAGCTGATCAGTGAGTTTGACAGGACCGATCCCTCATAAACCCATGCTAATATGGAGTCATACATTTATTTTTATCAAGATATTCCAAAATAGCATCTCTTAGAAAACCCTCAAACAATTTACATACAAAGGAGGTTAAACTAACAGGCCTAAAATTCCTGGGGGTCACCTTTTGACCCCTTTTTAAATATTGGCACCACATTTGCCATGCACCTGTCCTGAGGAACAGTCCCTGTTACTATAGAGTCCATGAATATTAAAAATAGGGGTCTGTCTATTACATTACTTAATCCCTTAACGACGCAGGGCGTAAATGTATGTCCTGTGAGCTGGTACTTAACGCACCAGGATATACATTTACGTCCTATACATAACGCAGCGAGGGACCTGCCAGTAATGGCAGACATCTGCGATCGCGCGGATGTCCAACATTAACCCCTCAGATGCCGTGATCAATACAGATAACGGCATCTGCAGCATTGCCGACACTAAAATGGATGATCTGTTCGCCCGCAGTGCTGCCGCAGCGATCAGATCATCCAGCATGGCAGCCGGAGGTCCCCTCACCTGCCTCTGCTGCCTTCCACGGGTCTTCTGCTCTGGTCTGCGATCAACTATTAAAGTGTAAAAATAAAAGTAAAAAGTAAAAAATAAAAATAAAAATTGAAAAACCCCCTCCCCCAATAAAAACGTCAATTGTCCCATTTTCCCTATTTCACCCCCAAAAAGTGTAAAAATAATTTTTATATACATATTTGGTATCGCCACGTGCGTAAATATCCCAACTATTAAAATAAAATGTAAAAAAAAAAAAAAAAAATTCCCCACACAAATCGTATTTTTTTGGTTGCATCATACATTTTATGGTATAGTGAGTGATGGCATTACAACGGACAACTGGTCGCGCAAAAAACAAGCCCTCTAGAAAATATAAGAGTTATGTTTTTTTGAAGGCGGGGAGGAAAAAACGAAAACGTTAAAATAAAATTGAGTCCTTAAGGCCCAAATGGGCTGAATCATTAAGGGGTTAATTCCATTAGAACACAAGGGTGAATGCCATCTGGACCTGGTGATTTGTCTATTTTGATTTTTGGTAGGGGGCACTGTACTTCTTCCTGAGTAAGGGTGGGTTCACACTACGTTTTCTCCCATACGGGAGCGCATACGGCAGGGGGGAGCTAAAACCTCGCGCTCCCGTATGCCACCGTATGCGCTCCCGTATGTCATTCATTTCAATGAGCCGGCCAGAGTGAAACGATCGGTCGGCTCATTTTTGCGCCGTATGCGCTTTTACAACCGGACCTAAAACCGTGGTTGACCACAGTTTTAGGTCCGGTTGTAAAAGCGCATACGGCGCAAAAATGAGCCGACCGGACCGAACGTTTCACTCCGGCCGGCTCATTGAAATGAATGACATACAGGAGCACATACGGTGACATACGGGAGCGCGAGGTTTTAGCTCCCCCCTGCCGTATGCGCTCCCGTATGGGAGAAAACGTAGTGTGAACCCAGCCTTAGACAGGTGACCTGTACTGGGGAGTTTACCTTATCACACTGTATTTCACCTGACATTTAATTTTCCTCAGTGAACACAGTGAATTAGAATTTGTTAAATATATTTGCTTTTTCCTGATCCCAGTTTATAATTTCTTCCTCATAATTTTTTAAGGGGCAAACACTTTCATTTTTGACCTTTTTGCTATTTATATAGTTAAAAAAACATTTTGGGGTTAGTTTTACTCTCTTTGGTAATGGTCTTTCTGTCTCTATTTTTGCGGCTTTTATCAGTTTTTTACATTTTTCTCTATAGCTTTTTAATGCTTCTTCACTGCCGTCCTGTTTTAGTAGTGTAATATTGTTTTTCTTTTATTTCTGACCCTTTTATTCCCATAAGGTATATACATCTTACACTGAGAATTTAAGATATTTTTAAAAGTCTCCCATTTAGTGTCAGTATTCTTGTTTTTGAGGACATTATCCCAATTTATAGTGTCAAGGGATTCTCTGAGCTGTTCAAACTTTGCCTTCCTAAAGTTCATTGTTTTGTGGCCCCTCGAGAGATTCCCTTATTGAAGAACAAGTTATAATGTATTATATTATGATCACTATTTCCTAGGTGTCCTTCTGCTTGCACATTAGTTACTCAGTCAGGTCTGTTGGTTAATATTAAGTCCAGTGGGGTGCCCCCTCTGGTCGGGTGCTGCACCATTTGGAACCAATAATCGTGTGAATTGTGTGAAGTTTTACACAGAATATTTCTCTCATATATTCCAAATTTCACAAAAAAAAAATTATGAGTCAGATAGCACTGTCAGATATAAAAACTTTTTATATGTTGTACATCTTGGCAAAACAATAGTTTTTCTAATATATTTTTTAAAAATGTTCACATTTTATTAAAGAAAACTGCCTTTGAAAATCCCACCACTAGGGGTCCCTACACCTCCTGGGGCATTGTTCAGTCCCACAGCAGCATGAGAGTGTCCAAGGGTCATGGACACAAGATGGCTGATTGACAAGGCTGCAGGAGGAACACAGCCTGCAGCAACACTGCTGTAACACAGATTTTTACCAATCATGTGCCTCCAGCTGTTGCAAAACTACAACTCCAAGCATGCCTGGACAGTCAATAGATGCCTGGGCATGCTGACAGTTGCAATTTTGCAAAAGCTGTAGGCACACAGCTGAATGCAACACAGCTGCAAAAAAAAAAAAAAAAAGTTACCCAAACACTGTGCCTCTAACTATTCCAAAACTACAAGTCCCAGCATTACAGGACTGCCAAAGGATGACACACATGAATGACATGGGAAACTACTGTACTTTTAGCACTTATCACTTGCACTAATTTAGGAAGATGTAAATTATACACTCACCATATTGTCTTTGGTAGAGTACAATACACACCAAGGAAAAGAATTTGCTACATAAAGTGCACACCCCAAGAGTATAATGTCTGTATTAATATCAATATCAACTTAGGAAGACAAAATACATTTTAAAACAATTAAAAAGGCTCAATTTAGAGCCAGGCAAAACTGGGGGAGGGGCCATGAACCCCCTAACCCCAAGAAAATAAAGAAATTAATGCAATAATTAATATGATTTAGTACAAGGAATGCTGTTCAAAAAACCCAAATAATAAATAATAATAAGGAGAAAAATATTCATAAAAAAGCAAACAATAAATGTGGCTGACTTAATGTCTCATGCTTATACGTGGATAATGACAGGGCAGGGAGACTGGAACCCCACTCGTTCCGTCACTCTGAGGTGATTTCCTCAGGGGTGTTGTGAGTTGGGTGTTTGGTAGAGTACAGGCACCTCCAATAATCATTTTGTGTGTGCATACAGCATAAAACCAGAGAGGAAAGGGTTACAGAGCAGGGCTGCCAGGCTCAAGAGCAGAGTGAGGGAGGGGGAGGAGTCATCCTCTGGAAAGATGAAAGACATTGAGCAGCTGTAATATGCTATTTGTTAGTGAAATATTGGTGATAGATACACAAAAATTTTTTGTACATGATCAGGATGAGGAACTGAGTAAGATATTAAAGTTTAGTTTTTTGTGGGATCTGACAGGTACGCTTTAAGTACTAGTAAATGCATGGATACAGAAGACTATTACACAATATTGCACCACAAATGTGACTGACTTAATGTCTCATGCTTATACATGTGTCTCATGTGTATAAACTGGATGCATTAACATAAGGATTGTGCCCTCCATGATACGCATACCACATGTCAGCATTATTTCAAATTGGGATGCTGACATATAAACGGATGGACAGGCATGGGCCCGATAAACTAGTAGCCTGAACACAGTCAGCTAATGATTATGTTTCTGCCAATTTTCTGAACATATAATTGTTTTCAAGTGGGCCCTATAGTGCAGCATGCCATGCTTTAGGGTCAGAGCACAAAAACATATAAGTTCAGAAAGTGACCAAAAAGTAGCCATTAACTGACTGTTTGTGCCACTAGTCTATGAGGCCCATGCCTGTCTAAGCTTGCTTAGGTCAGTATCCCACTTTCACCTAATGTCAACATATAATTATAACGAATGGCACGATTGTGATGTGAACAAAGCCTAAGTTACAATATTTTCTTAATGTGGATACATCAAGCTTATAATAAACAGATTCCATAGGGACCAATATCTTTTTTAGTATTTTACCCTAAATGACTCTCCATAAAATCCCCCTACTAAAACCTGAAATAGGTTTATGCAGTTTCTCAAGTTACAACTTAAACTCTTGACAGAAAAATGCAGGAAGAACACAGAACAACTTCTGGACATTTATTCAATATATTAAATGACATATTATATCAAGCTCCAATGAGGAGAAAATCAAATGGCTTTAATTCACCTTTAATGTGGTTCCTCAGTTTTCGCCGAGGTGTAGATTCCCCAGAATCGCCCGAATTTTCCTCTGATCCAACCATTGCAAAAAATTCTTCTAAGTTTTCACCTTCAGCCTTTGAAAAGCTGAAGTTGGTTAGTTTTAAGGTGCCTGGTCCATCCAGGAGAATCTTTCAACATGTGAAAAAGAATAAAAGGAAATAATAGATGCCACACTCTGGTTATAGACATAAGATTAACTGTACTAGTATTACAGAAAATACATGTTGGAATATGTAACATCCTTTCTAAGAATGATTTAATGATGTCCGATTGGCTTCACATAGAACATAACCTACAGGCACTGTATTACGCAATGTTACAGTTGTGTCACATCTAACGTATAAAGCTAGCCAGAACACACTGTTTACATTTTGGGATTGCCTGTATATTTGAGAGGATTAGAATACCAAACACAACATGCCTGTATTGAGGATTTATAAGCAGGATCCAGAACAGCTATACTGTAAGGTAAAAAAAAAGTCTGCTTCATATATGAGGCAAAACTCAGTTGATGCTTTTGAAACACAAAATATGGCATTAAATAGATCCTGAATACATTGCCTATAATGTTCTACTAGACCTCGGTGTGCCACTGTGAGAAATAAATTAGTGGCATATACATGCCACACAGGGGCGCCCAGAGACTATAATATGGCTTCTCACTGCAGACCCACACTGACACTATCTGCATAAAGAATGTTTCTAGCAGTAGGGATGGTTGGTGGGATAAGAAAGCTTCCTATGCTTATTAAATTGGTTGTGAAACCCATAACCCATCTCTATCTCAATGCTAACAAACAGGAAACTAAAAGAAGATTTTGTACATCATTTTCTCAATGACCTTACTGTGCTGTAAACAAAGATCTGGTTAAAGTACGCCCTTTGGGATAATCTGATGTCCGTTCCCAAGCAAAGTGCCAGTATTACAGAGATATATATTCCAGCTGTTGTCCAAGTGAAGAAATACTAACAATTTAAAGGGAGTTTTATCACCTGTTGTCAAGTATGGCATTCAGCTATGTCTGTCAGCCCAATAAACCATATGTGAATTGGTATCCTGCACTCACCGCAACAGTACGGATCAACCGGCGACTCTTCGGGACCTCCAATAGACAGGCAGACAAGGCTGGTGTGGGGCGCTCAGAGGCAGAGCCTCTGAGCGCCCCACACCAGCCTTGTCTGCCTGTCTATTGGAGGTCCTGAAGAGGAGCAGGTTGACCCGTACTGTTGCGGTGAGTGCAGGATATATTTTTTGCTGTTACTATTGTTACTTATGAATGCTGTCTATTACCGTACTAACACAACCGCTGGTCATTTGCCCCAAGTACCCGCTGGAATTGGTACTGCTGAAACATACAAGTTGCGGTGCTGCTCTAATCTCTACTGTGTGGTCAATAGGTGAAATGATACTGCATGCTGGACCGCCACTCCATTCAAACACCTCTTCACTAGGGGTGTGCAGTGAGGAGAAACCTCCAGCATTTGTGCAGTGTTAAAATTGTCCTATGGAGAAACGATATGTTCTATTGAGAAGTCAATTGTTGGAAAACTCCTTTAACCCCATAAGGACACAAAACATTTTGGCCTTGAAAATACAGGAAATTTACATTTTTGTGGCTTCTTATTTCCTCCCGCCCTCTAAGAGACAAAACACTTATTAATTCATCCTCAGACTTGTATGAGAGCTTATTTTTTTTTGCACAACTAATTGTACCTGATGTGTACTTGTAATAACATGTTTCATTTTGCCATAAAATGTAGGCCGCAACCAGAATTTTTTTTTTTTTGTGGGGGAAAATTTAAAATAAAATTGCAATTCTGCACTTTTGAGAAGGTGGGGGGGGGGGGGGGCAGGTTGATTTTATACAGTACACTTTACGGTAAAACTAACATGTTCTCTTCATTCTGTGGGTCAATACAACCCAAAAATCATACCCACATGCTTATTTTTTTAAATTATTGTACTACTTTTAAAATAAGGCAAACTTTAACTAAAGAAGTATGTTTAAAATTGCCCTATTCTGACCTCCTATAATTTATTTTTCAGTATAAGTAGTTGTATGAGGCTCATTTTTTGTGCTGTGATTTCTAGTTTTTAATTGGTACTACTTTTGCGTATATGTGAATTTCTGATCACTTTTTCTCCCTTTTTGGGATGTGATGTGACAAAAAATCAGCAATTTTACACTTTGGTATTTTTTTTTTTTTATATTGATGCTGTTCACCAATTTTTTGCAAACATGTTGATTTCTTTTTTACCGTAACATTTTTTTTGTCAAATTGGAAAAGGGGATTTTCATTTTTTCAAATTCAACTATTTTATTAAACAGGTAAGTAAAATCAGGGGTAAGGAATACAAAACAGGGAACGGGGAACAAAGAAAATGTTTGGGGGCCAAGTAAGAGAGGACCTCCTCATGAACAGAAGGGTATGTAAGAATCAAGAAGGACATAGGAATGCGCCAAACATAACAGCAAAATCAAGCACGAGAGCTCTGTGAGTAAAAGAATGGGTATTTTAATTTTTTATTGGGGTGGGGCCTATTCACTTTTGACTGCTAATACTGATTAGTGCTGTGCATAGGCATAGCACTGATCAGTGTTATCTGTGCTCTACTTCTGTAGTCTGCCAGAAGGCAGACCAGATGAGCAGAGATTGCAGAAGCTGGCTGGAAGCAGGTGAGAGGAGCTAAAGCGACCATCTTTACTCATTACTGGTGGGTCCCTGGCTGCTGATAGCCATCTGGACCAGTGGTCCATGAAGTTAGCGGAGAATCTGTGCTCACTTCATAGATGGGAGGAGGCTTAAGACATACCTGTAAGTAATAAATAAATATGTAGTTTCTTTTTATTTTTTAGATAGTCTTGAGAGTCCTGATTTAAAAAGAGGTTTTCATCCTGTTACATAGATATAGGGATTTTACTATCAGGTTGACTATCTGCACTTTTCCCTGAATAGTGGTGGAAACTTTATTTTTAAAAGTAGTGTGAATGAAAGGCTCAGGTGAATGGGAGTCTGCATGTCATGCAATCAGCTTTATATTTACTCTTCCCAAGTCTGACTTGCACCCCTCAGCCTCATATTCACACAGTTGAAACCGGAATCACACCCCCTGGACCGCATATTTAGACTCCCCAGAGCCTAGCACAGTTGTCTTTTAAAATACAGTTCTCAACTATCTAGTTAGGAGAAAAAATATATAATTAAAAAACACTGCAGCACTCCAATCCAGTGAAAAAGTGAGTAGCGTTTATTCCATTAAAGCGTCAGGCAGAAGTCTTTTTTACTGGATTGGAGTGCTGCAGTGTTTTTTTTTTTTTTTCATTATACCTGTTTGGAACCCCTAACCAGGGCTCCCAACTTTTTTTTTGCTTGGGTGTGCTGCTGCTTCTTCTATTTTTTGAAAAAACCAAATAGTTTAACTAAATTCACTTCAAGAGGTAGAATTTAGACATCTTCTATTTCCACGCAAGGGCAAACTAACAAACTATTTGACTTACCTTTCGAGGGGTCAGATCACAGAACAGTATTCCAAGTTCATGGATATAGTGGAGTCCGTAAATAATATCCACAGCAAATTCTCGAATGGTGTCTTCAGGCAAGTGCTCATCCTGGCCAATGACAGATTCAAGTGAACCTCCTGTAATGTATTTCAATGTGATTCACAAACAGGGCACATACAGATTTTAATTCAGCATTGCAAAACTAACATGAACATATTATTAATAACCCAATACATTTACATGTGTACCATTTGTGGCTTTTATTTCTGCACATTCCACTTGCTCTGTATAATTTTTAATAACTTCAACTTTTGATATTTAACTACATATTACGACCATGTTCCATTGTTTCACCAGATGTCATGCAAATCCATCCTCATTATTTCATTACCGAGCTCCGCCAACACCGATATTATATTAATAATTCCACCTGAATCACATACATGCTCATTTAGCCCCACTACTTTGTACAACATATGCCATATACAGCCACATGTCATGTCCTCCTGGTTATTGCCTCCCTTTCACAACTTAGCCACATCTCATGCAGTATCTAGAATCTACAGCTGTGTGCAGCATAAACAACACTTGTGGTTATGGTAATACCACAATGTGCACTACTTTATTTTTTCAGATTTTTTACATAATGCATTATTTTTTCATTTTTTTCCCTTTTTTGGTAACTTGTTCATGTTTGCTGTTTTAACAATGCAATGTAGTATCCCTGTTGAAGTAATAGTGACAGGTATCCTCTGACACAACAGGAGAACATTGACTTTGAGGCCATCGCTATGTTGAGTACAGTGCCAATGGGGGAGATTTATCAAAACTTTAGTAGAGTGAAAGTAATGCAGTCACCCCTACCAACCAGAATGCTTCTTTCATTTAAAAAAAAAAAAAAAGCCTCTGAAAAATGAAAGAAGAAATCTGAAGCAACTGCACCACTCTCTCTCTGCACCGGTTTTGATAAATCTACCACAATGTAACGTGAACAGTTTATTGCAAACATACCTGGCAAAATAATATGTATAAGCATCATACAAAGCAAAGTAAATATGACCATACAGTGTTCAATCAACACCAACGTCTACATAGATAGAGGGATCCACTGTGCTCACAAATGTATAAAACTGCTATTTAAATAATATAAAGATTCATGATGGTCACAAGCCGTGGGTGTCAAATCACCTCTGGGTATCCTTCAGTAGAAGTACCCTGTGCTTCCACATGACACCATCCCAAAGACTGGACCTGTCTGTGTCCAACATATGATTGCTTGCTACGCTAATAGATCGTATAATGATGTCTGGGTTTTGATGGCAAATTGTATTAAGCTGCCATTAACTTCATCGGGTTGTCACAGTGAGTGTGTAATGCAGTTATGGGATGATACAGTGTTACTGTACAAAGTCCCCAGTCAGAAAAGCTTTGAAACATAGCAGTGCTGCATTTCTGTTCTTTAATGTGAGGTAGTTGTAGGATAGCCAGCAATGTCAGTAATCAGGTTGTGAACTACATTCACAAAATAACCCATTTTGGTCTATTCTTGTGTCCCTATCAGCTCATATGCCTACCTTTAAGCCTAATGGTCATTTAAAAATGTTATGGAGCCAGCCTCCTGCAATGAATTGGATTGAGTCAGATTGAGCGACAAGCTTGGGAGTAAAGCACACAGCACATGCTTTTCCCAGCTATATCTAGAGATCAGAGGAGGGTCTTAGTGCTGAGACTACAAGTGATCTAAACATTTGACATGACTGTGAGACTAAGTGTTACCATCATTTATAAAAATAAAAAACTTCTTAAGTCAAACCTTTTGATTCATTGAATGCTTAGACCAATCCCTTGAAAGAACAGAGAGAAGCCAATAATAAGATGTAGGATGAATTCTTGTGTATCATGGAGTCTGAGGAGAAGGCTAGAAGCAGCAGGAACACCGGGTGTTGCAACACTAAGGAAAACCTTTGGATTTGCTAATGTTTAAGAGAAGCATAATGTATAGTGTAACCAAACCATCATACAGCATAATACAACACCCAGTAAATGATGCTCTGTAGTACATGTAGGATATGCCAAAGTGACACAGTGCCCAAATAAAGTCATTATAAAGAAAAACAAGAATATAAGAAGAAACAACAAACTTGCTGCAGAATATGCTGAAACATGTAGTTTCACAGGCCACCAGTCAGTGATGGAATGATAGTACAATGCTCTGTAGATCATTGGATGTATAGTACTACAGATTCCAGAATATGGTTGCAATGTCCCTGAGAAGTAGGGGCCAGTGCCTTTACCACATAATCACTGATCAGCCCACTCCCATCTAACCTTACCAGACATTGTCATCTTCAGACTAAGGAGGTCAGGACTTTCATGAATCTACCGCCTCATTGCAGCTCCTGACAGCCTATGACGCTCTCAAAATAGAGGCTGTATTAGAAAATCTCTATTTTGAACACACATGAACTGTGGTCCACCTCCCCTATGGGCCTTTGGGTAGTACCCATATGATCAGACTGCAGCTTCTTCTGCCACTAGTCATTTTAGTCAGCTTCTTCTCTCTACCACAACTGGTTAAATTGGCTGCATGTACACAGCCGCAGGGTTCTCCTTTACACCTGGACCTTCTTTCTGACCACTGACCCTTCTTTTAGTGCAGACCAAGCACCTATTGGAATCTGCCTGCAAACTCCGTTGCTCTGCTGAAAGGCTGTAAAGCCTGAAAAACATGTGGCCCAGTGAAGAGATCAATGGAGGCTGGGTCCACCAGAAGAACAGGGCATGTTCCAGTCTGACACTGTACTCTATTAGTCCTGTCTACATAAATACACACATAAACATGTCCAACATTACTGTCTACTGAAAATCACAATGTTCACGTGTGCAACCAATTTATAAGACAACTTGGCATTGCCTTTATTGACCATAAAATTCAATCTTCATTTACAGTAAATACTTGAAGTGAAAATAATCAAGAGATCAAGCTCTGCCAGCAGTCCTGCCCCCTCTCTGGGCACTTTATAGCTAATTCCATTATTTCCCTCTCAGTTCACACGAGTTGATTCTGGGAACAGCACCAAATGAGACAAAAGTATTATCACAAAAGTAATAGAATATTAATAACCCAGACAGTAAGTTTTCTAGAACTCAAGTACAACAGAATCACATTGTAATGATCTTGATGACAGGTTACAGATGGAGGACAAAACCTGCTCTTACCTGTGCAAAGCTCCACAACAAGCCACAGATGGTTACTAGTCTCATACCACTCCTGAAATGCCACCACATTCTTGTGCTTAATATGGTGTGTTAAACGGACCTAAAATAAAAAAGATTTATACAGAAAATCAATTGACAGAACATATTTTATTTATGTAGTAATAGCATATTCCCCAAAATCAGTAGAAGCAGTATAAATTAAAATATAACAGACATTAGAAATAGGACTACAATATTTAACAATGAACATATGAAGAGAGGGGCAGATGGGCACACTACTATAACAGGACATCATTAACGATCAAAGTAAACCCGCAGCTTTACAACATGTCCAAAGTTTTATAAAGAGATCGTTACTATCCCTTTATTAAAAAAACTTTGGATATGTTATAGAAACATGTCAGAGATGTCGACCAGTGAGGGTACAGTCGCTCATACACCCACCAATTGCTAAAATGAACAGAGAGAAATGCTTAGCTGAGCACTGTGACTGACTGTATGTATTTATAGATAAGATCACAAAAACATATTGTAACTGTTGCATCATATTCTGAAGGCCATAACTTTATTTTTTGACAATGGAGCTCTGTTAGACATTATGATTGGCAGTCTATTAGGACGAGGCCTAATCTGGCATGGCTTAATAGGCAAAAGCCAATGGAAAAACTGGAGGCCTTTGTCAGGTCCCCAGCTGCCATGATGAGCATCAGCACGCCACAATCTCCCTGCGGAGTTCAGATTGAAAGACAGAGGCATCTCTCTCCCTGTTAAATACCTTACATGTCGCTATTGATCAGGGTATGTAAGGGGTTAAACTTCCGGTTTACTTTGATCATTAAATTGGCCACATAGGGGGAGATTTATCAAAACCTGTCCAAAGGAAAAGCTGCTGAGTTGCCATAGCAACCAGATAGCTTCTGTAATTTTTGATAAGGTCATTGAATAATGAAAGAAGCAATCTGATTGGTCGCTATGGGCAACTCAGCAACTTTTCCTCTGGACAGGTTTTGATAAATCTCCCCCATATTCCATATGACCTTGGCAGTCAACTGGCAGACCACAGTCCACATCCGGACCGTGGTCGCCAATCATCCGGAAATCTGTCTGCTTCAAGAAATCTACCAAAGGACGCATCTGCTCTACCCGTATTCTTTTGTAACAGTGTCTTTAACCTCCTGAGCGGTAATCCCGAGCGTGAATTGGGGTTAATTTTCCCTGCCAGGATCGGTAACCCCGAGTCACGCTCGGGGTAGAATTGCAGAGTTGTCGGCCGGGCTGCACGATATATCGCAAAAGCAATGCGATATAGCGATGCGGCCCCCGGGAAAACATGCGATTATCTGCTCTGGTCGGCTCCCGTTGCGGGGGCCGGCCAGAGCAGGTAAAGAAAAATACTTAAAGTCAGTGTTTCCCTACCAGGGGGCCTCCAGCTGCCGCAGTGGTGTAAAGCCTGTGATTGGCTGAAGGGGAAAGGACTTGTTCTGCAGCAAATGTGACAGAGGGGGAAGAATGTGACAAGGAGGGGGAAGAATGTGACAAGGAGGGGGAAGAATGTGACAAGGAGGGGGAAGAATGTGACAAGGTGGTGGGGAGAATGTGACAAGGAGGGGGGATGTGAAATGGGCGGGGGGAGATGTGAAATTCAGTGCAAAAAAATTGTACCGCTTTTGGTACAAATTTCCAGACAGAATCATACCGCCAGGGAGGTTAACACACTGATACAAATAAATAGCCAAGCGCCGCAGGAGCCAGGGAACATTCTACTCCCTGCCCAGCCACCTTGCACTTCTATGATGTAGTGGCGCAATTGTTGCTGCATGCATTGTCCTACTCTAGCTAGGCCTAACTAGCAGAGGCCATGAGGCCAGGTTCATATCACATTTTTCCCAAAACGGGACCACATACAGCTGGGGGGAGCTTAAACCGGGCACTCCCGTATCCCTGTCGTATGCCACCTGTATGTAATGTATTTCAATGACCCAACCGGAGTGAACTGGTCGGCTAATTTTTGCCCATATGTGGTTTTCTACCGGACCTAAAACCGTGGTTGACTTCGGTTTTAGGTCCAGTGGAAAAATGCATATGGGCAAAAATGAGCCAACCGGTTCACTCCGGTCGCCTCACTGAAATACATTACCTACGGGCGGCATACAGCAGGGATACGGGAGCACCTGGTTTTAGCTCCCCCCAGCCGTATGCGGTCCCGTATTTGGAAAAACGTGATGTGAACCCGGCCTAACAGAGGCACAGCCCTGGGCCTTGGGAGAGATGAGTATTCTCAAGTGTTTCCCATAGTGATACAATTCATATGGGGGCATGCATAGTGATACAGTTCATATGCATAGTGGCACAGTTAATTAGGGGGCACAGTGGCAACATCCATTGAGGGAGCACAGACACCTTGTTTTTTGTTTTAAAGAGACACTGAGGTACAATTCAGATCAGGGCCTAGCATTTGGCAATAATATACTCTGGAGCTCAGCATGTGTCAGTACAAGAATATGTTAACACTGTAGAAAATATGCGGCCATTTTCTACACATTTCAATGTTTCAACAGAGCTAGGACTGCTTATAAAATGTGCAGTCTCCATATAAGGCACTGCATTTCCGAGCCAAATCCTCAAACAATGAGCATGGTCATTGTTTCTGCGGACACTGAAATTGTGATTTCTATAGCAGAAACATCTGCCGTGGAAATTTCACCATGTGCACAGTGCAGCAGAATCCCATTAAAAACCCTGTTGAAGCGGAATTTCTGAGTGGGATATCTCCACAGAATTCTGCTCAGAAATTCCACCATGTTAACACGTGGCCTTATACTCAGGAGCACAATGTGTGGCAGTATTACACTCAGGAGATTCTGTGACTCCACATTCTAGTAAAGCGGAGTCACAGACAATGAATATGTAAATTGAGCTGGTGAAGTCCCGCCCCCAGCGCGCAATTCACTGAATTCAGCAGAGGATCTTCTGGGGGACATATCTCAGGGCCTAATGGACATATTTAAGCAAGTGACCCCCTCGGACTCACGTTCACCCACACTATAACCCAGCGTTTTGGGTTCAGTGTGGGTTAACAGACTTACAGTTTACCTTCAACCATTTTGCTGACTGACATAAAAGGAGTCTGCAGATTCAAATAAGGTGTCCATTGTCTTGAAAGGAATAATGCTTTTGTTTACAATAAAACCCGCTATGTGAACAAGGTCAACGAAGAAAGTAATGTCGCTTATTTTCGCTGTGACATTTTAGAGAAAAAAAATAAAATATCTTACCCAGTTTGTAATCTCTGCTCTCTTGCCTTTGTCTATACAAAGAATTGCCACAAAGTTGATCGTACCCTTTCTTCTCCCTTTGTACACAATAGACTTGCTTCCCTTCCCAACTTCTTCATAAAGAATGTAGTTTTCCATTACAGCAGATTTAGAACCTGAAAAAGTATAAAATAAAATTAACCTAAAAAAAAAAAAAAAGTAAAATGAAAAAGGAGTTGTCTGGAAAATAACTTTTACAATTAAACCTGACTGAGGTGGAGTAAAAGCAATAATAAATCCCTGGTTTCAGTTTCAACTGTGGCTGAGCAACACTTAAATGTGACAATAACTAAGGGTACGTTCAGATGAGCGGATTTACAGCGGATCCCCCACTGAAGGACCTCTGTATGCTGCCTTTACATGTGCCTGCTCGCAGTGACAATACGCCACAACGTGCAGACACACTGAAGCGATGTGCATGTCGCCACGCATGAGCGGTGTACTCGCACACATCGCGGCCGCTCCCCCTTCTCTATGAGCTAGGCCGAGAGCTGCCACGATGTGCGAGTATACTGCGCATGCACGAGGAGACTCGCACATCGCGGTGTGTCTGCTCGTAGAGGCGTATTGCCGCTCCGAGCAGGAACATGTAAAGGCAGCATACAGAGGTCCTTCAGCGGCGGATCCGCAGCGAATTACTCGCTGTAAATCTGCTCTGTAAATCCTCTCGTCTGAACGTACCCCTAAACGAGGAAATTAAAGGGATACTCTGCCACTAGACATCTTATCCTATGCTTTGGCTAGGGGACAAGGTGTCTGATCGTGGGGGTCCCAGCGCTGCACCCGCCATTCATTTAGAGCATCAGGTGCAATGCTGGAGGCTCGCAAGTCACAACCACCCCCTCAATGCAAGTCTATGGTGGGGGGGCTGTCACGCCGCCGCCCCCATAGACTTGCATTGAGGGGGCGTGGCTGAGACTCCACCTCGCATCGACAGTCATCCGGCACAGAGCGAAGTTCGCTCCGTGCACCAGATGTGTGGAGTGCCGCAGCTGAGATAAGATGTCTAGGGGAAGAGTATCCCTTTAAGTAAGACAGAGCTCCATTTGAACCGTGGGGGAGTCAGGCAGGTGAATACTTTTAATTATTATTATTATTCATAATATTTTGACATAGAATTTTGGTCCTTATTTGGTCAATATTTTTACCAAACTAGAATGAAACATTAATATATTATTATTATTATTATTACTAATAATAAATAATAATATTGTAAAGAGTTGCACTTTTCTGTGCGCTGGACCTACTTCAGGTTTTGGTAAAGCTGCCCCATCTGTGCCGAAAAGGCAATTTTGCTAAAAAAAAAAAAAAAAAAAAAAAAATCACCATAACTGCGGTAAAATGTGTGACTAAGCATTTGCACCATTGGCGCAGCTTAGTAAATGTCCCCCATGGGTTGAACTTGGGCCTTAAGGACTCGTTTTTTACCTCCTTGCCTTTGAAAGATTATATCTCTTACATTATTATCCACAGACGAGTATAAGGGCTTGATTTTTTGCACGATCAGTTGTCCTTTGTAATGACATCACTCATTTTACCATAAAATGTATGTCGCAACCCATAAAAGGAGATTTTTTTTTGGACTCCCCGTAAAATCTCTTTATCGTAGCCTTCATTGGGGAACACAGAGACCATAGGTATATGATGCTGCCACTAGGCAAAAAAAGAAGTCGGATCCTTTCAGCAGGATATACCCGCCCACTGACTCTGAGCTAATCAGTTGTCTCACAAAGCAGTAGGAGAAGCCAAACAACAAAAGGAGATCTGTCCGAAGGACACCAGAAAGAAACAACAGGAAACAAACAACTTGACTTGGAATAGTAAATGGGTGCTGAGCTCCCCAATGAAGGCTACGATAAAGATTTTACAGCGAGTACAAATAAAAAAAAAATGAAAAAATAAAATAAATAAATTTCCTTTTCTCGGTTGTCTCATTGAGGAACACAGAGACCATGGGACGTACAAAAGCAGTCCCTGGGGTGGGAAAAACAACCATCAGAGAAGGGAAGGTCAGTCCAGAGACTGAAAAGAGCCATCTGTAGGAGGGATGTGGACGAGGCCCAGAGGAAACGGATCCGACAGCCGACCAAATACAACGAGTAATGGTTGCCCTGGCAGGAGATTGGAATCTACTTCCGACAAAAAGACAGAAAAAGTAGGACTACCAAGGACTGGTAAAAACGCAGAAGAGAGCGAAAAGAAAACCTCAGAGATACATACAACCAAAGCGAACATGGCGAGGAAACACCAACCACCATGAGAATGGCATAAGAAGGCTCGAAGGGAAAGCCCTATTAGACGGCCAGCCTCAACGGCAGGACTTAGGCTGTGGAGGGAGAGTGACCAGAAAAAACTGCTGAGCACGCTCAGCAAGAAGGCTAGAACTCAGAAGGCAGAAACCAGAAGCCGCTGGAAAAGGATTAAGAGAAATCCAACACAAGACCCATGTCCAGACTGAGGCACAAGGATGAGCTGGCCAGGAAGAAAGCTAGGGCATGGACCACATGGATTCACACTTCGGAATTTGTGAACGGAAAATCCGCTTGGAAATTTCCGCCTGAAGAAAGGCGTTGCTCTTTCTTCAGGCGGAAATCTGCACGGAACACATTGCATTCTATTGGAGACTGCAGTGTCTGCGCGGTCCTAGCGCCGACTGATACAGTCAGCGCTGGCCGCACTCAGCATCTACGGGCGGAAATTTTCTGCCCAGAGATTCCGTAGTCTGAACCTAGCCTAAAGAGTACGCCGGAAGATGAGGGAAAATGCATGACGAGAAGGACTATGCCACAGCTAGGAAGGACGTACTGGCCAGAAAGGAGCAGTTAGGATGACCGAAAGGCCCTAAGCCACAAGGGCCGCATAGCCCTGGAGGGAGGCGAAGGGACGCAAACCCGCCGGTGAGAAGGCAAGAGCTGACTGGCAACACCGGTGCAGCCGCCATCAGAACCAGAGTTTCCCAGCTCCGGAAAAAAGATGAGGGACCCACACCAGCTGATATTGAGCAAACCCAAGTCGGAGCGAAACGCCTCAGGAAATGTGTTCCAGGCAGAGACAGAAGTAGAAGAGGTGGATAAAGGCCACCCCATACAGGAATAGCAGAGAAAACAGAACCAAAACCCCGCCAAGGAGGAAGTATCAGGAAAACCATCCAGAAGAACGAGACATGCAAGTCACTTGTAAGGTAGCCCAAAACAAGGAGGTCCTGAAAATGTAGCATCATGAGGGAGAGGGTCCCACACGAGTCTGGAACCACAAGGGAAAGAGTCCTATACCCTATGTGAGAAGGTGAAAGGCATTGTGGTTGATGGGCGGTATGTGTCACCAAGGCTCCTGGCCTTGATGAAGTAAGAGCCGATAATTATCCAGTGTCTGTGCTGCAATGCAGACTGACACTGTTGCTATAGTATGGCTGGAAGGCCAGTCAGGGACGGCTCTTACTGGGAATGGTCAAGTGTTGTGTGGGGGCCATTCCCCACATTCCAGGTAACCTTTTGTTGGCCTTCACGTCAGCCTGCTTCATTAGCTGCAGGGGATTTGCTAGTTGCAGCTCACACTGCCAGAGAGAGCTGAGTGTGGAGTTCTTCCCTGAGAGTTTTGAAGCTGGTCAGCAGACTGCCTGGAAAAGACTTGCTTGATGTCGCATGGCATGGACTTTTTCCTTTGTTCGGGATTTAAGACTGTTTGCTGTGTGCCAAGTGTAAATAAAAATACTTAACTTTGATATGAAGAGTCCTGTTTCCGTACCTCTATGCTGCCACCGCACCTGTCTGCAAGAGCGAGTCACCACATTTGGTGGAGGATGCAGGCAACGCAGTGAGGTTAGCGATTGAGTTGCAGCACACTGTTGTTAAGACCCAAGCCTGGCATAACCCATCAGAGTTGTTGCTAGGGGCAATGATCCTGCAGACAAGTGACTGTCAGAATGGCGGGAGCATTTTCTCCAGTGAGTGAAGGCAAAGCAGTGTTCCAGTGACCGCAGTGTTGCCAAAATGGAGGCTGTCATAAAAGCGCTCATGGAGGCCAACTTGCAACAGCGGGAGACCAACAAGTCCCAGCAGGAGTCCACCAAATCAACAACAGGAGTCCAACAAGCATCAGCAGGAGACTAACCAGCTACTGTTGCAGCATATAATGGCGTTACAAGCCGAAGTGTAACCCCGGACCACCCTTGACGGACGGAAAGCGATGAGGATGGCGATACCCAAGATGACCCCCTCGAATGATGTCGAGACCTACCTGGCGGTCTTTGAAAAAGTGGCCATGAGGGAGAAGTTACCCTGGGAACAGTGGGCTGAGGTCATCGCTCCGTTCCTGACGTCGGGGTCCCAGCAGGTGTACTTTAACTTGTCTGATGTCCAGGCTGCTGATTAGGACACCATAGAGGGTGAGATCCTGGCAAAATGTGTGGGTCTGGGCCCAGCGGGTAAGGCAGTGGGAATACAAGCCGGCTGAGCCTGTCCGACCGCAATTTTAAGAAATGGCTGCAGCCGGAGGTGTTGAGTCCCACTGTCATGCTGTACCGTCTCCTGGCATTTTGGAGGGCTCTGCCTTACTCCCTCCAGAGCTGGATTGGCCAGGAATGGTAGACTTCGTAGAAAGGTTCAAGGTTACCGTTAAACTGCGGGAGGGGTGGTTAAACCCAGGAGGTCCCCACCCTTGCCCAGGCGGCTGTAAAAGCCCTAAAAGACCCATCCCCTTGCTATGTTGGGACTGTCACGAACCGGGACATGTTAGGGCTAGTTGTCCCCAGCGGCAGGAACCAATGGACACTAATTATGCACTCCGGTCGTCCCTGTATGCCCAGAGACTGTGTGCCACTGGTATCCCCAGGGCAGGAGACTTGGATCACCTCTGCCAGGTGAAGGTGGGAGGTAGTGTCATGGAGGCGTTGTTGGATTCAGGGAGTATGGTGACCTTCGTGAGGTCCAACCTGGTGCCGCCCACGGACTACACGGGACGACAGGCTGGAGTGTTGTGTATTCATGGCGACTTAAAAAAGACTATCCCATCGCTCTTGTGACTGTGTCAACCATAATCGGCCTTTGGACTCATGAGGTGGCCGTTGCCACAAAGTAACCACATGAACTGATAATTGGAAGAGACTTTCCGGGGTTTGTGTCTTTGTGGCCCCAGATAAGAGTTCCCCAGAACTGCAAGGCAGGAGTGTCCCCAATAGATTGGCCCTACTCAGGGGTGAACCCGGAAACCTAGGAACCTGAGTTAGAAGCAACAGCACTTGGGGTGACCACCTCTACGGTGGAAGAGAAGGAGTCATCTCCACTGAATGTAATGGTAGGAGATGTGGAGGAGCTGCAGTCAGGACCGAAAATTTCGGTAAAGCACAGGTTCGGGGTGAGAATGTGGAACAATTGGTGGTGCCTAAAGCATATCGGAGACTGGTGTTAGAATTAGCCCATCAACATGTTCTAGGGGGGCACCTGGGCCAGGAGAAGACGCAGGATCAAATTTTGCAGTGCTTTTACTGGCCCAGTGTGTATAAAGAGGTCGAAAGGATATTGTACCCAGGCCACATTGCCGGTATGCCTCAGCCTATCTGGACGATATCATCATTCACAGTACAGACTGGAAAAGTCACCTTCCAAAAGTACAGGCAGTGGTAGACTCCCTTATACCAGTATGGATTTTTGCCCATACCGCTATACCGGTCGAGCCCCTCCCCCACCCTCCGAGTCAATAAAAAAAATTTAACTTACCTGTAATGGGGGTGGTCCGGGCCATCCATCCTTCCTGTAGTGTGCGGCGGCATTCCAGGTGGAGGGTGAACCGTTCCGGGCTGTCCTTCTCCTGGGGTCATCTTCTTCACTCCGGGCAGGCTCCAGCCTAGTACGCTGCATAGACGCCGCTACGCCGTGACGTCAGGTGCATCGCTGCGCACGGGCGTCACTGCGCAGCGGCGTCTATGCAGCGTACTAGGCCGGAGCCTGCCTGGAGTGGAGAAGATGACCCCCGGAGAAGAAGGACAGCCCGGACCGGTTCACCCTCCACCCGGAATGCCGCCGCACACTACAGGAAGGACGGATGGCCCGGACCACCCTGACAGGCAGGGGGAGAGAAGCGGGTGGTGGCGGCGGCCTATGGCACCGCAAAAGCCACTGCAGTGCATTGATTTAAAGCACCCGCTGCAGCGGTGTCACTAGGGGGGGGGGGGATAAATAGCCGATAACTTATACCGGAATATCGGTATAAGTTATCGGTTATCGGCCCTAACCTCCACCGATTATCGGTATCGGCCCTAAAAAAACGATATCGGTCAATCCTTACTGCTAACCCCCAAAAATGTGCTATTGGGTTGGAAGAGACCAAATACATTGGGTATGTTATTGAACATGGAGTTGTCAAACCCCAGGTAAACATAATAGAGGCCATCTGGAATTGGCCCCGAGCTGTCACTACCCAACATGTGAATTGTTTCTAGGAAAGGTGGGTTACTATATGAGGTTCATGCCCCATTTTTCTACAGTGGTTGCACCCTTAACAGACCTCCAGAAGGGACGCAAGTCTGTAATGGTACGGAATGAACAGGCAGAGGCATTTTCCGCTTTGTGGGTCTCCGGTGTTGGTGACACCCGACTTCAAAAGGGAATTTGTGGTACAGACCGATGACTCTGAGGTAGGTCTCGGTGCTGTACTCTCCCAGGAAGTCAACGTGGAAGAGCTTCCCGATGTCTCTCAGCCGCAAGCTGACCCCCGCTGAGACCAGGTAAAGTATAGTGGGGAGAGAGTGCCTGGCCATTAAATGGGCACTCGAGTATCTCCGCTATTATCTGTTGGGGAGGAAGTTTTATCTCGTGACGGATCATTCCCCCACTTAAGTGGATGTGCCAAGCAAAGGACAAAAATGCCAGGGTCACCAGGTGGTTTTTGTCCTTACAGAATTTTAAAGTTTAGGGTTGAACACAGGGCGGGTCTGTTGCTAGGCATAGCTGATGCCCTATCACGAGTCTACTTTTACACAAGTATTCACCCCCCTCAGGGTTGAACAAAGGGGGGGGGGGGGGAGATATGTGAGAAGGTAAAGGGCATTGTGGTTGATGGGCGCTATGTGTCACCAAGGCTCCTGGCCTTGGTGAAGTAAGAGCCGATAATTATCCAGTGTCTGTGCTGCAATGCAGACTGACACGGTTGCTATAGTATGGTCCGGGATGGCTCTTACTGGAAATGGTCAAGTGTTGGGTGGGGGCCATTCCCCACAATCCAGGCAGCCTTTTGTTGGCCTTAAAGGCAGCCTGCTTCACCAGCTGCAGGGGATTTGCTAGTAGCTCACACTGCCAGAGAGAGCTGAGTGTGGAGTTCTTCCCTGAGAGTTTGGAAGCTGGTCAGCTGAAAGCCTGGAGGCCTGGAAGAGACTTGCTTGATGCCGAATGGCATGGACTCAGGTGTGAATAAACATCTAAGGAACGCAGGTGGACTTGTTACTTTTTCCTTTGTTCGGCATTTAAGACTGTTTGCTGTATGGCTAGTGTGAATAAAACACTGAACTTTGATTTGAAAAGTCCTGTTTCCGGGCCTCTATGCTACAACCGCACCTGTCTGCAAGAGCAAGCCAATAGGACAGACAAGTCCAAACAGGTACCGGATCCCAACAGTCAAAACTGACCAGATGACTCCGTGAGGAAACATTCTGGAAAAACTAAGTGACAGAGAGGGCGACAAAGGGAACCCAGCTGAGGCGTCAGCCCAGCCAAAGTTAGACGGTGCCAGAACAGAAGGCACGGTCTGAACGTGGGAGGTCGTACAAGCACAGAAGAACCGACTGTCACTAAGCAGGAGGATCTACATAGTCGACAGTCCACCAAGCTACCCAGCAGCGGATGGAAATGAAGAGAAGAAAAATAGAAGGGGTCATAAAAGGCTCACAATACCTCCCCTAGAGCGGAGAAATGCAATGACCACATGAGAAATAGTAGACAACCTACAACACCCGCACGTACGCCAAGGGAGCGAACAACGACTACATGAGTAATCGTAGGCATCCAACCGTCATTAGTAGCAGGTAGCAAGACCACAAATTCACTCTGCAAGGAAGAAAGAAAGATGAAACCCACCGGAGCAGAAAGCGTACTTAGCTCACCATTATGCCTCTGCTGAGAAGGGGAATGTGAAGACTGGACTAGCCAGAACCAGAATCAACAAAACACTGACATGAATTCACCCTCGCATCAAAACTTTGCGAAAAACTACATGTATAAAATAGATCATAAAAAGATGGTAAAATAAAATGTAATATGTATGCGCCATATACAAATAACCACAAGCATATGACTATAACCAGTATCAGACAGCGAAATGCCCAATGTAAAAACGTCTATAAGCCACAGTATTGCATCCAGCACCTCAGAATTCAGCGAACGTTCTCTATGGTCTCATTCAAACCATGAGGCACTAATGTAGACATCTTAAATATCCAGAATGACTCACGATTAATAAGTCGTTGATAACAGTTTGGAGTGCCCTTGGGTACTGTTTCCAGGATGATCAAGCGTAAAGATGAAATATCATTTTTATGAATTAAAGAGAAATGTCTAGAAACACTGTGCAGTGCCAAGCTATTTTTAATATTAGATCTATGCTTGCACATCCGTGAAGGCAACGTCTGTATAGTGCATCCAATATATTGAAGGGGACAACTACAGAATAATACACTGCATATTGGGTGTCGCAATTTAAGGAATGCGTGATAGAGAACTTTTTTTTGTTTGATACGATTCAAATACATCTACATGGTTACCAATCAAATTGCAACAAAGGCAACGTTTTTTGTTGCATGGAGAACAACCTTTTACCATAGGGGTTGGAGCTAAAATGTTCTGTAAGTTTTTAGATCTCCTGAAAGCTACACCCGGGGTACTTGGTATTATATCTTTCAATATTGGATCGCTCTGAATAATATGCCAGTTAGGTTTAAGAACCATTGTTATTTCTTTGCTCCACAGTTATAATTCGTAATAAAATTATATATTAACCTGTTTTCATTAGCATTTTTATTGTGTTTGTTTTTTTCCCTCTCTTTCCTCTCTTTACTCCGGCCGTAAGACATCTTATCCCCTATCTAATGGATAGGGAAGAAGATGTCTGATCGCGGGGGTCCCACCGCTGGGGACCCCCGCAACCTTTCCTGCGGCACCCCGATATCATCAGCCTCCATAGCGGGTCTGATAAATCACGATCACAGGGCCGGAGTATCATGATGTCAGGCCTCCTCCCCGTGTGACGTCACGCTCCACCCCCTCAATGCAAGCCTATGGGAGGGGACGCGACAGAGGATAGTGGAGGACCCGGACCCATGATACTAACGCCAGGCGCTGGCTGTTGGCGAAAAGGGATTGGTGGCCCATACTCTTATGCACCATGCCCTTTAGTCACATTTAGGGGCGATCAGGTAGCGCCATGCTCCTGTCGCCCAACCTAAAAAGAAATACAGGCCCTAACTAGAAAGCAATAATAAAAGACTAGATCTGGAGAGAACTCCAGACCTGTGTCTGCCTCCTACTGACACTAAGCTAAAATGGATTAGCTCAGAGTCAGTGGGCAGGTATATCCTACTGAGAGGAGACAAACTTTTTTTTACCTAGTGGCGGCAGCAGCATATGCCCATGGTCTCTGTGTTCCCCAATGAGGTGACCGAGAAATACTATTTGTGTGGGGAAATTAAAAAGGAAACCGCAATTTTGCTAATTTTGGAGGGTTTCGTTTTCACGCTGTACAATTTACAGTAAAAATGACAGGTTTTCTTTATTCTGTGGATCAATATGATTACAATGATACCAATGATAACATACGTTTCTATTATTGTACTGCTTTAAAAAGAATTCCAAACTTTTTAACCAAATTAGTAAGTTTAACCCCTTAAGGACATAGGGCATACAGATACGCTCTGACGTACTGGTACTTAAGGACACAGGGCGTACCTGTATGCCCGTGTGAATTTCAGTCGAGCGGGGACCGGAGCGGCATGCCTGCTGATATCGATCAGCAGGCACCCTGTGAAAACCCCTGGGGGGGGGGGGGGGGGGGTACTGCCACCCCACCCATGTCAGCGATTGCCACAAATTTGCGGCAATTACAGGTGTTGGGTCCCTGGTGACCCGGAAAAAAAAGGGTGAATGGGGGGTGGGGCCAATCCGAGACAGCGCCATTCACCTAGTGCTGGGCGTTATGACCAAAAATGAGTATCGCAGTATTTTTGTAAAGTATCACAATATTTCACGGTATTTTTTTTTTTTCATGCAGGACTGGGGGTTAACCTAATTTTCTAATAATTTAGACATTACTGCAGTAAATTGCCGTACAGTTACCTATTTTACTGTAATAAGTACTGAATATTGTAGGAAACTATACAGGTGGGTTATGTGCAGAGCATCACCCTGGGAGGACGGTTGCCAACTCACAATCACATGATTTATTCAAGGGTGCAGCAAGGGTCCCCTCAGGTGCAGCGGGGGGGGGGGGGGGGGGACAGGAGCAGCAGGATCAGTGGCAGAAGCGGCGGTGGTCCAGACAGCAGGATACAGCAGGAGGTGAGGCCTGTTCACCTCCTGCTAATGTTTAGCATACTTGTTTTGCAACAGTTGGAGTTCCAACTACAACTCCCAGCATTCCCTTTGCTAGTCTGTGCATGCTGGGGGTTGTAGTTATGCAACAGTTGGAGACTTTTTCTATGAAAAAGTGTGCATCCAGCTGTTGCATAACTACAACTCCCAGCATGCACAGACTACCAAAGGGCATGTTGGGAGTTGTAGCAGTGTTACTACAGCTGTTGCAAAATTACAACTCTCAGCATGCCCTCCGACTGTCAATGCATGCTGATTGTTCCAGTTTAGCAATAGCTGGAAACACATTGGTTGTGAAACAGAGTTTGTGTCCTAACTCAGTGTTTCGCAACCAATGTGCCTTCAGCTGCTGTAAAAATACAAGTTGCAGCATGCACTGAGAGACTGTACATGCTGGGAGTTCTAGTTTTGCAACAGCTGGAGGCACACTGGTTGTGAAACACCAAGTATCAGTGTTTCACAACCAATGTGCCTCCAGCTGTTGCATAACTACAACTTCCAGCATGTATTGTCTGTCAATGCATGCTGGGAGTTGTAGCTTTGCAACAGTTGGAGGTTTGCTCCCCCCATGTGAATGTACAGGGTACATTCACATGGGTGGGTTTACAGCGAGTTTTTCGCTGCAAGTTTGAGATGCGGCAAATTTTCCACCGCAGCTCAAACTCCCAGCAAGAAACCCACTATAAACCCGACCGTGTGAGTGTACCCTAAAAACACTACACTACACAAATAAAACAAAACATCTTGTACGGCACTGTTTCCAAACGGAGCCTCCAGCTGTTGAAAAACAACAACTTCCAGTATTCCCGGCCAGCCAATGACTGTCAAGGCATGCTGGGAGTTTTGCAACAGCTGGAGACACCCTGTTTGGGAAACACTATCGTAGGGTATTTTTGTGGCGGATGCAAATCCCCAATTTAGGCCTCAAATGCGCATGGCACTCTCTCGCTTTGGAGCCCTGTCGTATTTCAAGGCAACAGTTTAGGGCCACATATGGGGTATTTCCGTACTCGTGAGAAATTGCGTTACAAATTTTGGGGGCTTTTTCTCCTTTTACCCCTTATGAAAAGGTAAAGTTGGGGTCTACAACAGCATGTTAGTGTAAATATTATTATTATTATTTTTTTTTTTTTTTACACTAAAATGCTGGTGTTGCCCCATACTTTTCATTTTCACAAGCGGTAAAAGGAAAAAAAGACCCCCATAATTTGTAATGCAATATCTCCTTAGTATGGAAATACCCCATACGTGGGTGTAAAGTGATCTGCGGGCGCACAACATGGCTCAGGAGTGAGAGCGCACTATGTACATTTGAGGTCTAAATTGGTGATTTGCACAGGGATGGCTGATGTTACAGCGGTTCTGACATAAATGCAAAGCAATAAATACGCATTTTGGAAACTACACCCCTCACGGAACATGACAAGGGGTATAGTGAGCCTTAACACTCCACAGGTGTTTGACGAATTGTCATTAAAATTGGATGTGAAAATGAAGAAAAAAAGTTTTTTTCACTAAAATGCTGGTGTTACCCTAAATTTTTCATTTTCACACAGGAGAATAGAAAAAAGCCCCCGAAAATTTGTAACCCCATTTCTTCTTAGTATGAACATACCCCATATGTGGATGTAACGTTCTCTGCTGGCGCACTAAAATGCTCAGAAGATAAGGAGTGACATTGAGCTTTTGGAAAGAGAATTTGGTTGGAATAGAAGAAGTCGGGGGCCATGTGCGTTTACAAAGTCCACCGTGGTGCCAGAACAGTGTAAACCCCCATCCTCCCACATGTGACCCCATTTTGGTAACTACACCCCTCACAGAATTTAATAAGGGTTGCAGTGAGCATTTACACCCCCACTGGCGTTTGACAGATCTTTGGAATCAAGAGACTTAGCACAGCATATTCACTTTCTGTGACTCCACATCCTAGTGAAGTGGAGACACAGACAATGAATATGTAAATTGAGTCCGAAAAGCCCTGCCCCCTTCGCACAATTCTGGGAAACATATCTCAGGACATATTTAGGTAAGTGACCCCTCATCGGTCTCCTGTTCACCCACACTATAACCCTGTGTATTGGGTTTAGTGTGGGTGAACAGGCTGACAGTTTTCCTTTAAGGAATGTAAAATGGGGTGCAGTGAGCATTTCTACAGCCCATTGTTCCAAAAATCTTGGAATCACTGCACCTCTACAACTATCAGCCATTGAAGAGCAAATAACCAATTTATTCCTCAAATGCACATGGCGCTCTCTCCCTCCGAAGCCCTGTTGTATTTCTAGGCAAGTTTATGTCAGCGCTGGGACTGTCGTATAGTAAGACACAGCGGTCTGCAGCGCATGCACCCCTGCTGACTCGCACACGCCGGTAATGTACAAGTTTTCTGGGATTCTTTACATCAATGGCGCACGCATGCGCTGTGGACTGTGGAGGGGATAGGTGTGGTGGTGGCAAAACTCCAAGCCACGCCTATCCGACTGTGCATGACTTTGGCTAAAAGCAGTTTTTGCAGTCATAAAGACAGCGATTACACAATAAAAGGTCTCCATTACTGTGCTATATAGGTTTTACATGCTGTGAATAACTCTAGGGGTAAATATTGATGACAGTAGCGCCTTAATGTGGCATTACAGATACACCATAGCTAGCGGTGCTTTCACACTATAAAATTCATCCGTTAAAAGATCCGTTATAAACGTCCGTTACAAAATCTCATTCAAGTCTATGGGATTTTTGATTATCCGTTATGACCCGTTATAGCCCGTCATGAATAACTGACATTAGTTGTGACAGAAGAATTAACGGAAAATGCACTAATTTTTCTTCCGTCATAAGAAACGGATAAATTAACGTCCGTTATTGAACATTGAAGTCTATGGCAAAAGGATGAGCCTTTATGTCATCCGTTTGCACCTGGTTTATAATATCCATTATTACTTCTGAGCATGCTCAGAAGAGGTGACATCAGAAGACTCCTGCAGTGCTGAGGGACTACTACTACTCCCATCATGGAACAGACTTCTTTCCATGATGGGAGTAGTAATTCCCTGGCTGCAGGAGTCTGCAGACAGCTGGAGAGGCTACAATAGTGTTTGTACTACTACCCCCGATCATGGAACAGAGTCTGTTCCATGATGGGGGTTGTAATACAGGGGCTGAGGGATTGATCGCACCAGGTTTCACTTCTGAGACCCGATGCGATCAGAAGTTATTAAGCAGGGGAGCGGGCGGCAAGCTCCGCAACTCTGCGATGTATGGTGTATTTTTACTTTCATTTTTAAATCCCCCACGGGGATCCCTGAATGCCCGGTACTGAGGAGCCAATCAGGGCTCTCTGCGGGGTTTTTAAAATGAACATTGTGAGTAGCAGGGGGCCATATGTATAATAAAAGTGCTGTGGGGGGGCAAGATATATAGCGCTGCAGAGGGGGGCAGACATATAGCCTATATATCTAGCCCCCCAGCGCATTTATAATATGCCCCCCGCAGCGCATTAATAGAGATATGACCCCCACCAGCGTATAAATATATATACCCCCCGCAGCGCATCTATATACATATGCCACCACAGCGCTATAGCGCTATATGTGAAAAGCATTCTAGCAGCAGCATTGGCCGGCCCGATGTATGTATGAAATACTTTTCATACATAGTGCTGCGGTGGCATATGTATATAGAAGCGCTGTGGGGTGCAGATAATGCTATATGTCTGCCCCCCAGCACATCTATATACATATACCCCTGCAGCGCTATGAAAAGTATTTCTATTAGCAGTGCATAGTGCCGGCAGACGGCTCCAGACACTATGCACTCCTTAAAGAAATACTTTTCATTCATAGCGCTGCGGCGGCACATGTATATAGATGCGCTGGGGGGGGCAGATAACGCTATATGTCTGCCCCCGCCAGTGCATCTTTATACATATGCCGCCGCAGCGCTATGAATGAAAAGTATTTCTATCAGCATCATCGGGCTGGCCGATGCTGCTGCTAGAATGCTTTTCACATATAGCGCTGCGGTGGCATATGTATATAGATGGCTGCGCTGCAAGGGTACATTATACATGCGCTGCGAGGTGCACATTATAAATGCGCCAGCGGGTGGTATATATTTATTAATGTGCCAGCAGGGGTCATATTATAAATGCGCTGGGGACCAGATATATAGGCTATATATTTTGTCCCCCACAGCACTTTTAATATACATATGGCCCCGCTGCCACTCACAATGTTAATTTTAAAAACCCTGCGGAGAGCCCTGAATGGCTCCTCAGTACCGGCCATTCAGGGCTCCCCGCAGGGGATTCAAAAATGAAAGTAAAAATACACCATACATCGCAGAGTTGCGGAGCATGCTGCCCGCTCCCATGCTTAATAACTTCTGATCGCATCAGGTCTCAGAAGTGAAACCGGGTGCGATCAATCCCTCAGCCCCTGTACTACAACCCCCATCCTTGAACAAACTGTCCCATGATGGGGATTGTAGTACAAACACTAATGTAGCCTCCCCAGCTGTCTGCAGACTGCTGCAGCCGGGGAACTACTACTCTCATCATGGAAAGAAGTCTGTTCCATGATGGGAGTAGTAGTAGTCCCGGCTTTGGGAGTCTATAGGCAGAGGTGTACGGCCATACATGAGGGATGTTATTTATTCAGCCGATAGCACCGTTATTATACAGCATTTTTACACAGAAAACGGACGTGTAATAACGGATGAATGCTCATAGTGTGAAAGGAGCCTAACTTAACCTCTGTTTTTAGCTTCTCCACAACTATATGAACCAGAAGGGGGCTCCTCACTGATGAGGTGGGTGCAGTGCACTGAGGTGGGACCCTCACCTATCAGAAGTACATATATCCAGATGGGAACACCACTTTATGTTTACTGACACACAGGTAATGTAGAACAGCAAATGCTGCACTAGAAAGAACTTGCAAGTAACAGTAAACAATGTAACTAACTACAAAGACCTAGAGGAAAAGAGCCATAAAGAAGAATGAGAGCACCCACCTGAGACCCCGCACTGACAGACCCGCTCTGAACTGCTGCGTCCTCTTCACCTGACGTCACGTGTCCATCCCCGGTGCCCACCTAGTCCACGCTGCTAACCAGTGGATGCTTCAGGGCCAACCGTCCTGAGACTAAACTATTACATTCATCGGGGGGGGGGGTATAGAACTGACAGTAAGAAAATCATTTCTTACATTAGCTACTTTCATGCACCTACCCATGTTTTTTTTTATTTCTTTTTTACAGGACTGTTACAGTAAGACCTGGCATTTCCTACGCTTAAGGAGCGTACCCAACACACAATAAAGTTTATACCACCCGCGAATGCATTGGACTGATCCGTTACCTCGGTAACGAATACATAGAATAGAACGCTCGCTATAGCTAAAGTCTAGCCTGCTGAAGGACCTTTCATGACGTTTTCACCATGTGATCGGTAAGGGAGGAGTTAGGCTCTTTGTTGAGTTGCTGTAGTGGTTAGATGTGTAAAGTAAGCACAGGGTGCAGTAGGGTTGTTCTCTCAGATGACTGTATCGGCTGGAGAAGTGTGTGTAATGTGTATGAAGCAGAGCTGTGTGTGTGTGTAGTGTAAATGCAGCACTGGGTAAGTGTAATGTATATGAAGCAGAGCTGTGTGTGTAGTGTACATGCAGCACTGGGTAAGTGTAATGTGTATGAAGCAGTGCTGTGAAGGTGTAATGTGCATGAGGCAGAGCTGTGTGTGTAGTGTACATGCAGCACTGGGTAAGTGTAATGTGTATGAAGCAGAGCTGTGTGTGTAGTGTACATGCAGCACTGGGTAAGTGTAATGTGTATGAAGCAGTGCTGTGAAGGTGTAATGTGCATGAGGCAGAGCTGTGTGTGTAGTGTACATGCAGCACTGGGTAAGTGTAATGTGTATGAAGCAGAGCTGTGTGTGTAGTGTACATGCAGCATTGGGTAAGTGTAATGTGTATGAAGCAGAGCTGTGTGTATGAAGCAGAGCTGCGTGTGTAGTGTGTATGAAGCAGAGCTGTGTGTATGAAGCAGAGCTGCGTGTGTAGTGTGTATGAAGCAGAGCTGCGTGTGTGTAGTGTGTATGAAGCAGAGCTGCGTGTGTGTAGTGTGTATGAAGCAGAGCTGCGTGTGTGTAGTGTGTATGAAGCAGAGCTGCGTGTGTGTAGTGTGTATGAAGCAGAGCTGCGTGTGTGTAGTGTGTATGAAGCAGAGCTGCGTGTGTGTAGTGTGTATGAAGCAGAGCTGTGTGTGTGTAGTGTGTATGAAGCAGAGCTGTGTGTGTGTATGAAGCAGAGCTGTGTGTGTGTGTAGTGTACATGCAGCACTGGGTAGGTGTAGTGTGTATGAAGCAGAGCTGTGTGTGTGTAGTGTGTATGAAGCAGAGCTGTGTGTGTGTAGTGTACATGCAGCACTGGGTAAGTGTAATGTGTATGAAGCAGAGCTGTGTGTGTGTAGTGTACATGCAGCACTGGGTAGGTGTAGTGTGTATGAAGCAGAGCTGTGTGTGTAGTGTGTATGAAGCAGAGCTGTGTGTGGTGTACATGCAGCACTGGGTAGGTGTAATGTGTATGAAGCAGAGCTGTGTGTAGTGTGTATGAAGCAGAGCTGTGTGTGTGTAGTGTGTATGAAGCAGAGCTGTGTGTGTAGTGTACATACAGCACTGGGTAAGTGTGATGTGTATGAAGCAGTGCTGTGAAGGTGTAATGTGCATGAGGCAGAGCTGTGTGTGTGTAGTGTACATGCAGCACTGGGTAAGTGTAATGTGTATGAAGCAGAGCTGTGTGTGTGTGTGTAGTGTACATGCAGCACTGGGTAAGTGTAATGTGTATGAAGCAGAGCTGTGTGTGTAGTGTACATGCAGCACTGGGTAAGTGTAATGTGTATGAAGCAGTGCTGTGAAGGTGTAATGTGCATGAGGCAGAGCTGTGTGTGTAGTGTACATGCAGCACTGGGTAAGTGTAATGTGTATGAAGCAGAGCTGTGTGTGTAGTGTACATGCAGCACTGGGTAAGTAATGTGTATGAAGCAGAGCTGTGTGTGTAGTGTGTATGAAGCAGAGCTGTGTGTGTAGTGTGTATGAAGCAGAGCTGCGTGTGTGTAGTGTGTATGAAGCAGAGCTGCGTGTGTGTAGTGTGTATGAAGCAGAGCTGCGTGTGTGTAGTGTGTATGAAGCAGAGCTGCGTGTGTGTAGTGTGTATGAAGCAGAGCTGTGTGTGTGTAGTGTGTATGAAGCAGAGCTGTGTGTGTGTAGTGTGTATGAAGCAGAGCTGTGTGTGTAGTGTGTATGAAGCAGAGCTGTGTGTGTGTAGTGTGTATGAAGCAGAGCTGTGTGTGTGTAGTGTGTATGAAGCAGAGCTGTGTGTGTGTAGTGTACATGCAGCACTGGGTAGGTGTAGTGTGTATGAAGCAGAGCTGTGTGTGTGTAGTGTGTATGAAGCAGAGCTGTGTGTGTGTAGTGTACATGCAGCACTGGGTAAGTGTAATGTGTATGAAGCAGAGCTGTGTGTGTGTAGTGTACATGCAGCACTGGGTAGGTGTAGTGTGTATGAAGCAGAGCTGTGTGTGTAGTGTGTATGAAGCAGAGCTGTGTGTGTGTAGTGTACATGCAGCACTGGGTAGGTGTAATGTGTATGAAGCAGAGCTGTGTGTAGTGTGTATGAAGCAGAGCTGTGTGTGTGTAGTGTGTATGAAGCAGAGCTGTGTGTGTAGTGTACATGCAGCACTGGGTAAGTGTAATGTGTATGAAACAGCTGTGTGTGTGTAGTGTACATGCAGCACTGGGTAAGTGTAATGTGTATGAAGCAGAGCTGTGTGTGTGTAGTGTACATGCAGCACTGGGTAAGTGTAATGTATATGAAGCAGAGCTGTGTGTGTGTAGTGTACATGCAGCACTGGGTAAGTGTAATGTGTATGAAGCAGAGCTGTGTGTGTGTAGTGTACATGCAGCACTGGGTAAGTGTAATGTGTATGAAGCAGTGCTGTGAAGGTGTAATGTGCATGAGGCAGAGCTGTGTGTGTAGTGTACATGCAGCACTGGGTAAGTGTAATGTGTATGAAGCAGAGCTGTGTGTGTAGTGTACATGCAGCACTGGGTAAGTAATGTGTATGAAGCAGAGCTGTGTGTGTAGTGTGTATGAAGCAGAGCTGTGTGTGTGTAGTGTGTATGAAGCAGAGCTGTGTGTGTGTGTGTAGTGTACATGCAGCACTGGGTAGGTGTAATGTGTATGAAGCAGAGCTGTGTGTGTGTAGTGTGTATGAAGCAGAGCTGTGTGTGTAGTGTACATGCAGCACTGGGTAAGTGTGATGTGTATGAAGCAGAGCTGTGTGTGTGTAGTGTGTATGAAGCAGAGCTGTGTGTGTGTAGTGTACATGCAGCACTGGGTAAGTGTGATGTGTATGAAGCAGAGCTGTGTGTGTGTAGTGTGTATGAAGCAGAGCTGTGTGTGTAGTGTACATGCAGCACTGGGTAAGTGTAATGTGTATGAAGCAGAGCTGTGTGTATGAAGCAGAGCTGTGTGTGTGTAGTGTGTATGAAGCAGAGCTGCGTGTGTGTAGTGTGTATGAAGCAGAGCTGCGTGTGTGTAGTGTGTATGAAGCAGAGCTGCGTGTGTGTAGTGTGTATGAAGCAGAGCTGTGTGTGTGTAGTGTGTATGAAGCAGAGCTGTGTGTGTGTAGTGTGTATGAAGCAGAGCTGTGTGTGTGTAGCGTGTATGAAGCAGAGCTGTGTGTGTGCTGTGTGTGTAGTGTGTATGAAGCAGAGCTGTGTGTGTGTAGTGTACATGCAGCACTGGGTAAGTGTAATGTGTATGAAGCAGAGCTGCGTGTGTGTAGTGTGTATGAAGCAGAGCTGCGTGTGTGTAGTGTGTATGAAGCAGAGCTGCGTGTGTGTAGTGTGTATGAAGCAGAGCTGTGTGTGTGTAGTGTGTATGAAGCAGAGCTGTGTGTGTGTAGTGTGTATGAAGCAGAGCTGTGTGTGTGTAGTGTGTATGAAGCAGAGCTGTGTGTGTGTAGTGTGTATGAAGCAGAGCTGTGTGTGTGTAGTGTGTATGAAGCAGAGCTGTGTGTGTGTAGTGTGTATGAAGCAGAGCTGTGTGTGTGTAGTGTACATGCAGCACTGGGTAAGTGTAATGTGTATGAAGCAGAGCTGTGTGTGTGTAGTGTACATGCAGCACTGGGTAGGTGTAGTGTGTATGAAGCAGAGCTGTGTGTGTAGTGTGTATGAAGCAGAGCTGTGTGTGTGTAGTGTACATGCAGCACTGGGTAGGTGTAATGTGTATGAAGCAGAGCTGTGTGTAGTGTGTATGAAGCAGAGCTGTGTGTGTGTAGTGTGTATGAAGCAGAGCTGTGTGTGTAGTGTACATGCAGCACTGGGTAAGTGTAATGTGTATGAAACAGCTGTGTGTGTGTAGTGTACATGCAGCACTGGGTAAGTGTAATGTGTATGAAGCAGAGCTGTGTGTGTGTAGTGTACATGCAGCACTGGGTAAGTGTAATGTATATGAAGCAGAGCTGTGTGTGTGTAGTGTACATGCAGCACTGGGTAAGTGTAATGTGTATGAAGCAGAGCTGTGTGTGTGTAGTGTACATGCAGCACTGGGTAAGTGTAATGTATATGAAGCAGAGCTGTGTGTGTGTAGTGTACATGCAGCACTGGGTAAGTGTAATGTGTATGAAGCAGAGCTGTGTGTGTGTAGTGTACATGCAGCACTGGGTAAGTGTAATGTGTATGAAGCAGTGCTGTGAAGGTGTAATGTGCATGAGGCAGAGCTGTGTGTGTAGTGTACATGCAGCACTGGGTAAGTGTAATGTGTATGAAGCAGAGCTGTGTGTGTAGTGTACATGCAGCACTGGGTAAGTAATGTGTATGAAGCAGAGCTGTGTGTGTAGTGTGTATGAAGCAGAGCTGTGTGTGTGTAGTGTGTATGAAGCAGAGCTGTGTGTGTGTGTGTAGTGTACATGCAGCACTGGGTAGGTGTAATGTGTATGAAGCAGAGCTGTGTGTGTGTAGTGTGTATGAAGCAGAGCTGTGTGTGTAGTGTACATGCAGCACTGGGTAAGTGTGATGTGTATGAAGCAGAGCTGTGTGTGTGTAGTGTGTATGAAGCAGAGCTGTGTGTGTGTAGTGTACATGCAGCACTGGGTAAGTGTGATGTGTATGAAGCAGAGCTGTGTGTGTGTAGTGTGTATGAAGCAGAGCTGTGTGTGTAGTGTACATGCAGCACTGGGTAAGTGTAATGTGTATGAAGCAGAGCTGTGTGTGTGTGTGTGTAGTGTACATGCAGCACTGAGTAAGTGTAATGTGTATGAAGCAGTACAAGCCCACTCGCCACGACAAGACCACCAATTTAGAGTGGGTTCCTAACGTCCCTAGCATAAAATGGCGCAGCACCGGGTGGCGACCACCACCGCCGCGACACCAGTGTCCACGGGGGGGGGGGGGGAACGACCCACTGGCAGAGCGGCCCCAAAGCCACTCAAACCAGTCTATGGGCCGCAGACACGGCGCCACGGCAGCAGCGGACGCCGCACAGCACCACACCAGTGTGAACAAGGTGCAATAGCTCACTTACCATGCTCTCCCAGTCAGACTGAGAGGCTGCTAGGAAAGAAATGGCCCATGTGTAGCTAATTACTACTTATATAGGGTTGGGCTGAAGCAGAGCTCTGTGTGTGTGTGTGGTGACTATAAAAGCAGAGCTGTGGAGGCGCAAAGTGTATGCAGCACGGCTGTATTTGTAATGCAGTGTTTCCCAAATTCCCAAGAACACTGGTGTAATGTATATGAAGCAGAGCTGTGTGTATGTAGCAGAGGTGTAAAGTGTATGCAGTACGGCTGTATATGTAATGTGTATGAAACAGAGCTGTGTTGGTGTAGTGTGTATTAACCTGTTGGGGACGGAGGGCGTATTGGATATGCCTCCGCGTCCCAATACTTAAGGTCGGAGGCCGTACCTGTACGCCCTCCGTATTTCAGATAACCGCAGCTCGCCAGGCGGTGATCGGAATGGGATGCCTGCTGAAATCATTCAGCAGGCATCCTGTGCCAATGCCCAGGGGGGTTCTGAGACCGCCCCCCCCCCCCCATGTCGGCAATCGCCGATGAATTCACACCGGCGATTTGTCTCGTTGACCCGGAAAATAAGGGGGATCGGGGTTGTCCAAGGCACCCCCAGTCCACCTGAAGGGATAGGAGAAGCTATCGACCAATAGCAGATCAGGGGAGGGGGGATTAAAGTTCGGTTCCCCCACTCTGCCCACCCACTGTTCTCCGGGCAGAGCAGGGGAACCGTCTGTGACCAGCGCTGGAGGTCACTTACCATCGGCGGCAGCGGGCGGCGACGACAGGCTGCTCCCTGGTGCGGCGATGACGTGCAAACTACAGAAGCCGGTGAGTTGCCTAGTAACAGTATATAAAGTGGTCTCTAAACTGTAGCCATCCAAATGTTGCAAAACTACAACTCCCAGCATGCCTAGACAGCTGTTTGCTGTCTGGGCATGCTAGGATTTGTAGTTTTGCAACATCTAGAGGGCCACAGTTTTGAGATCACTGTGCAGTGGTCTCTAAACTGTAGCCCTTCAGATCTTGCAAAACTACAACTCCCTGCATGCCAAAACAGCAAATGGCTGTCTCGGCATGCTGGGAGTTGTAGTTGCATACCTCCAGCTGTTGCATAACTATATCTCCCAGCATGCCCTTCGGTGATCAGTACATGCTGGGAGTTGTAGTTTAGCAACAGGTGGAGGCACACTGTTGGAAAATACTGAGTTAGGTAACAGAATCTAACTGAAGGTTTTCCAACCAGTGTGCCTCCAGCTGTTGCAAAAGTACAACTCCCAGCATGCACGGTCTGTCAGTACATGCTAGGAGTTGTAGTTTTTCAACAGCTGAAGGTTTTCCCCCCATGTGAATGTACAGGGTACATTCACCCGGGCAAATTTACAGTGAGTTTCCTGCTTCAAGTTTGAGCTGTGGCAAATTTTCAGCCGCAGCGCAATCTCCTAGCGGGAAACTAACTAACTGTAAACCTCCGCCCATGTGAATGTACCCTAAAAACACTAAACTACACTAACACATAATAAAGAGTAAAACGCTACATAAACACCCCCTTACACTGCCCCCCCCCCCCCAATAAAAATGAAAAACGTATTGTACGGCAGTGTTTCCAAAACTGAGCCTCCAGCTGTTGCAAAACAATAACTCCCAGTATTACCAGACAGCCACTGACTGTCCAGGCATTCTGGGAGTTTAGCAACAGCTGGAGACACCCTGTTTGTGAATCACTGGCGTAGAATACCCCTATGTCCACCCCTATGCAATCCCTAATTTAGTCCGCAAACGCGCATGGCGCTCTCTCACCTCGGAGCCCTGTCGTATTTCAAGGAAACAGTTTAGGGCCACATATGGGGTATTTCCATACTCGGGAGAAATTGCACTACAAATTGTGGGGGGCTTTTTCTCCTTTTACCCCTTATGAAAAGGAAAAGTCGGTGTACACCAGCCTGTTAGTGTAAAAAAATTAATTTTTACTCTTTAATTTTACACTAACATGCTGGTGTTGCCCTTTACTTTTTATTTTCACAAGAGGTAAAATTAAAAAAAGACCCCCAAAATTTGTAACGTAAAATGCTCTGCGGGCGCACAACATGGCTCAGGAGTGAGAGCGCACTATGTACATTTGAGGCCTAAATTGGTGATTTGCACAGGGGTGGCTGATTTTACAGTGGTTCTGACATAAACATTTTTTTTTTTTTCATTTACACATCCGACTTTAACAAAAAGTCGACAAACACCTGTGAGGTGTTAACCCCTTAAGGACCACGGGTTTTTCCGTTTTTGCACTTTCGTTTTTTCCTCCTCACCTTTTAAAAATCAGAACCCTTTCAATTTTGCACCTAAAAATCCATATGATGGCTTATTTTTTGCGCCACCAATTCTACTTTGTAATGACATCAGACATTTTACCCTAAAATCTACGGCTAATCTAATCTTGTAATTTTGGCGGCTTCTGTTTATACGCAGTACATTTTTCGGTAAAAATTACACCTTATCTTTATTCTGTAGGTCCATACGATTAAAATTATACCCTACTTAGGCTGCATTCACACTTCATTTTTACATTACGGGTGCCGGATCCGGCTGGGGAGGGACAAACCGGGCTCTCCCGTACGGACCAGCTCTCAACTCCATTTAGCATTTGACTCCAGTCAGCTCATTAAAGTAAATGGAGTTTAGCGCTGGTCCGGCTGGGACACCCGTAATGTAAAAACGAAGTGTGAATGCAGCCTTATACAGGTTTGATTTTGTTGTACTTCTGTAAAAAATCATAACTACATGCAGAAAAATGTATACGTTTAAAATTGTCATTTTCTGACCCCTATAACTTTTTTATTTTTCCGCTTATTGGGCGGTATGAGAGCCCATTTTTTGCGCCGTGATCTGAAGTTTTTAGCGGTACCACTTTTTATTCATTTTTTCATGATATAAAAAGCAAACACAAAAAAGGTTATTTTGGACTTTGGAATTTTTTTGCACATACGCCATTGACTGTGCGGTTTAATTAATGACATATTTTTATAGTTCGGACATTTACGCACGCGGCGACACCACATGTTTATATTTATTTTATTTACATGTTTGTTTGTTTTTTAATGGTAAAAGGGGGGTGATTTGAACTTTTATTAAAGGGGTACTCCAGTGCTTACACATCTTATCCCCTATCCAAAATTTGCTTTCCAAAAACCATATGTGACTCCTTCTCTTCTGAGCATTGTAGTTCGCCCGCAGAGCATTTTACGTCCTAACATGGGGTATTTCCATACATTTTTCTCCTATTACCCTTTGTAAAACTGGTAAATTTGGGGGGAAAAACTGCACTCAAGTGAATTTATTTTTTATTTTTTCATTTACACATCAGACTTTAACGAAAAGTCATCAAACACCTGTGAGGTGTTAAGGCTCACTGGATCCCTTGTTATGTGCCTTGAGGGGTGTAGTTTCCAAACTAGTATGCCTTGTTTTTTTTTATTTTGCTGCTGTTCTGGCACCATAGGGGCTTCCTAAATGTGACCTGCCCCCCAAAACCATTTAAGAAAAATTTGCTTTTCAAAAGCCAAATGTGACTCCTTCAATTCTGAGCTCTTTACTGCACTTGCCGAACACTTCACATCCACATATGAGGTATTTCCTTACTCGAGAGAAATTGGGTTACACATTTTGGGTGGCTTTTTTTTTTTTCCTATTACCCCTTGTAAAAATTCAAAAACTGAGTCTTCAAGAACATGGGAGTGTAAAAAATGAAGATTTTGAATTTTCTCCTTCACTTTGCTGCTATTCCTGTGAAACACCTAAAGGGTTAACACACTTACTGAATGTCATTTTGAATATTTTGAGGGGTGCAGTTTTTATAATGGGGTCATTTGTGGGGTATTTCTTAAATGAAAGCCCTTCAAATCCACTTCAAACCTGAACTGGTCCATGAAAAATTCCGTGAAATTTTGTGAAAAATTAGAAAATTCCTGCTATACTTTGAAGCCCTCTGATATCTTCCAAAAGAAAAAACATGTCAACTTTATGATGCCAACATAAAGTAGACATTGTATATGTGAATCATTTGATAATTTATTTGGTTATGTCTAATTTCACAAGCAGAGAGCTTCAAAGTTAGAAAAATGCAAAATTTAAAACTGCAACCTAATGTGGGGAACTATACTGCCAACCTAATGTGGGGGACTATACTGCCAACCTAATGTGGGGGAACTATACTGCCAACCCTAATGTGGGGGAACTATACTGCCAACCTAATGTGGGGAACTATACTGCCAACCTAATGTGGGGGACTATACTGCCAACCTAATGTGGGGGAACTATACTGCCAACCCTAATGTGGGGAACAATACCGCCAACCTAATGTGGGGAACTATACTGCCAACCTAATGTGGGGAATTATACTGCCAACCTAATGTGGGGGGCTGTGCTGCCAACCTAATGTGGGGGACTATACTGCCAACCTAATGTGGGGGACTATACTGCCAACCTAATGTGGGGGAACTATACTGCCAACCTTAATGTGGGGGAACTATACTGCCAACCCTAATGTGGGGGAACTATACTGCCAACCTAATGTGGGGGACTGTACTGCCAACCTAATGTGGGGGAACTATACTGCCAACCTAATGTGCTGGGAACTATACTGCCAACCTAATGTGCTGGCAACTATACTGCCAACCAAATGTGGGGGACTATACTGCCAACCTAATGTGGGGGACTATACTGCCAACCTAATGTGGGGGACTATACTGCCAACCTAATGTGGGGGACTATACTGCCAACCTAATGTGCTGGGAACTATACTGCCAACCTAATGTGGGGGACTATACTGCCAACCTAATGTGGGGGACTATACTGCCAACCTAATGTGGGGGAACTATACTGCCAACCTAATGTACTGGGAACTATACTGCCAACCTAATGTGCTGGGAACTATATTGCCAACCTAATGTGGGGGACTATACTGCCAACCTAATGTGGGGGACTATACTGCCAACCTAATGTGGGGGAACTATACTGCCAACCTAATGTGGGGGAACTATACTGCCAACCCTAATGTGGGGGAACTATACTGCCAACCCTAATGTGGGGGAACTATACTGCCAACCTAATGTGGGGGAACTATACTGCCAACGTAATGTGGGGGGGACTATACTGCCTACCTAATGTGGAGGAACTATACTGCCAACCTAATGTGGGGGACTGTGCTGCCAACCTAATGTGGGGGAACTATACTGCCAACCTAATGTGGAGGAACTATACTGCCAACCTAATGTGGAGGAACTATACTGCCAACCTAATGTGGGGGAACTATGCTGCCAACCTAATGTGGGGGAACTATAATGCCAACCTAATGTGGGGGAACTATACTGCCAACCTAATGTGGGGGACTATACTGCCAACCTAATGTGGGGGAACTATACTGCCAACCTAATGTGCTGGGAACTATACTGCCAACCTAATGTGCTGGGAACTATACTGCCAACCTAATGTGCTGGGAACTATACTGCCAACCTAATGTGCTGGGAACTATACTGCCAACCTAATGTGCTGGGAACTATACTGCCAACCTAATGTGCTGGGAACTATACTGCCAACCTAATGTGCTGGGAACTATACTGCCAACCTAATGTGGGGGAACTATACTGCCAACCTAATGTGGGGGAACTATACTGCCAACCTAATGTGGGGGAACTATACTGCCAACGTAATGTGGGGGGAACTATACTGCCAACCTAATGTGGGGGACTGTACTGCCAACCTAATGTGGAGGAACTATACTGGCAACCTAATGTGGGGGAACTATGCTGCCAACCTAATGTTGGGGAACTATACTGCCAACTAGAGATGAGCGAACTTACAGTAAATTCGATTCGTCACGAACGTCTCGGCAGTTGATGACTTATCCTGCATAAATTAGTTCAGCTTTCAGGTGCTCCTGTGGGATGGAAAAGGTGGATACAGTCCTAGGAAAGAGTCTCCTAGGACTGTATCCACCTTTTCCAGCCCACGGGAGCACCTGAAAGCTGAACTCATTTATGCAGGATAAGTCATCAACTACCGAGCCGAGAAGTTCGTGACGAATCGAATTTACTGTAAGTTCGCTCATCTCTACTGCCAACCTTATGTGGGGGAACCATACTGCCAACCTAATGTGGGGGAACTATAATGCCAACCTAATGTGGGGGAACTATAATGCCAACCTAATGTGGGGGAACTATGCTGCCAACCTAATGTGGGGAACTATACCGCCAACCTAATGTGGGGGACTATACTGCCAACCTAATGTGGGGGAACTATACTGCCAACCCTAATGTGGGGGAACTATACTGCCAACCTAATGTGGGGGAACTATACTGCCAACCTAATGTGGGGGAACTATACTGCCAACCTAATGTGGGGGAACTATACTAACAACCTAATGTGCTGGGAACTATACTGCCAACCTAATGTGCTGGGAACTATACTGCCAACCTAATGTGGGGGACTATACTGCCAACCTAATGTGGGGGACTATACTGCCAACCTAATGTGGGGGAACTATACTGCCAACCCTAATGTGGGGGACTGTACTGCCAACCATAATGTGGGGGACTGTACTGCCAACCCTAATGTGGGGGACTGTACTGCCAACCTAATGTGGGGGAACTATACTGCCAACCTAATGTGCTGGGAACTATACTGCCAACCTAATGTGCTGGGAACTATACTGCCAACCTAATGTGCTGGGAACTATACTGCCAACCTAATGTGGGGAACTATACTACCTACCTAATGTGGAGGAACTATACTGCCAACCTAATGTGGGGGAACTATACTGCCAACGTAATGTGGGGGGGGACTATACTGCCTACCTAATGTGGAGGAACTATACTGCCAACCTAATGTGGGGAACTGTGCTGCCAACCTAATGTGGGGGACTGTGCTGCCAACCTAATGTGCTGGGAACTATACTGCCAACCTAATGTGCTGGGAACTATACTGCCAACCTAATGTGGGGGACTATACTGCCAACCTAATGTGGGGGACTATACTGCCAACCTAATGTGGGGGACTATACTGCCAACCTAATGTGGGGGAACTATACTGCCAACCTTAATGTGGGGGAACTATACTGCCAACCTAATGTGGGGGACTGTACTACCAACCTAATGTGGGGGAACTATACTGCCAACCTAATGTGCTGGGAACTATACTGCCAACCTAATGTGCTGGGAACTATACTGCCAACCTAATGTGCTGGGAACTATACTGCCATCCTAATGTGCTGGGAACTATACTGCCAACCTAATGTGGGGGACTATACTGCCAACCTAATATGGGGGACAATACTGCCAACCTAATGTGCTGAGAACTATACTGCCAACCTAATGTGGGGGACTATACTGCCAACCTAATGTGGGGGAAACTATACTGCCAACCCTAATGTGGGGGAAACTATACTGCCAACCCTAATGTGGGGGAAACTATACTGCCAACCCTAATGTGGGGGAACTATACTGCCAACCCTAATGTGGGGGAACTATACTGCCAACCTAATGTGGGGGACTGTACTGCCAACCTAATGTGGGGGACTGTACTGCCAACCTAATGTGGGGGACTATACTGCCAACCTAATGTGGGGGACTATACTGCCAACCTAATGTGGGGGACTATACTGCCAACCTAATGTGGAGGAACTATACTGCCAACCTAATGTGGGGGAACTATACTGCCAACCTAATGTGGGGGAACTATACTGCCAACCCTAATGTGGGGGAACTATACTGCCAACCCTAATGTGGGGGAACTATACTGCCAACCCTAATGTGCTGGGAACTATACTGCGAACCTAATGTGCTGGGAACTATACTGCCAACCTAATGTGCTGGGAACTATACTGCCAACCTAATGTGCTGGGAACTATACTGCCAACCTAATGTGGGGGACTATACTGCCAGCCTAATGTGGGGGAACTATACTGCCAACCCTAATGTGGGGGAACTATACTGCCAACCCTAATGTGGGGGAACTATACTGCCAACCCTAATGTGGGGGAACTATACTGCCAACCCTAATGTGGGGGAACTATACTGGCAACCTAATGTGGGGGACTATACTGCCAACCTAATGTGGGGGATTATACTGCCAACCTAATGTGGGGGATTATACTGCCAACCTAATGTGGGGGAACTATGCTGCCAACCTAATGTGGGGGAACTATGCTGCCAACCTAATGTTGGGGAACTATACTGCCAACTAGAGATGAGCGAACTTACAGTAAATTTGATTCGTCACGAACGTCTCGGCTCGGCAGTTGATGACTTATCCTGCATAAATTAGTTCAGCTTTCAGGTGCTCCGGTGGGCTGGAAAAGGTGGATACAGTCCTAGAAAAGAGTCTCCTAGGACTGTATCCACCTTTTCCAGCCCACGGGAGCACCTGAAAGCTGAACTCATTTATGCAGGATCAGTCATCAACTGCCGAGCCGAGAAGTTCGTGACAAATCAAATTTACTGTAAGTTCGCTCATCTCTACTGCCAACCTAATGTGGGGGAACTATACTGCCAACCCTAATGTGGGGGAACTATACTGCCAACCTAATGTGGGGGACTATACTGCCAACCTAATGTGGGGGACTGTGCTGCCAATCTAATGTGGGGGACTATGCTGCCAACCTAATGTGGGGGACTGTGCTGCCAACCTAATGTGGGGGAACTGTACTGCCAACCTAATGTGGGGGAACTGTACTGCCGACCTAATGTGCTGGGAACTATACTGCCAATCTAATGTGCTGGGAACTATACTGCCAACCTAATGTGCTGGGAACTATACTGCCAACCTAATGTGGAGGAACTATACTGCCAACCTAATGTGGGGGAACTATACTGCCAACCTAATGTGGGGGAACTATACTGCCAACCTAATGTGGGGGAACTATACTGCCAACGTAATGTGGGGGGGACTATACTGCCAACCTAATGTGGAGGGACTATACTGCCAACCTAATGTGGAGGAACTATACTGCCAACCTAATGTGGAGGAACTATACTGCCAACCTAATGTGGGGGAACTATGCTGCCAACCTAATGTGGGGGAACTATGCTGCCAACCTAATGTTGGGGAACTATACTGCCAACTAGAGATGAGCGAACTTACAGTAAATTTGATTCGTCACGAACGTCTCGGCTCGGCAGTTGATGACTTATCCTGCATAAATTAGTTCAGCTTTCAGGTGCTCCGGTGGGCTGGAAAAGGTGGATACAGTCCTAGGAAAGAGTCTCCTAGGACTGTATCCACCTTTTCCAGCCCACGGGAGCACCTGAAAGCTGAACTCATTTATGCAGGATAAGTCATCAACTGCCGAGCCGAGAAGTTTGTGACAAATCGAATTTACTGTAAGTTCGCTCATCTCTACTGCCAACCTAATGTGGGGGAACTATACTGCCAACCTAATGTGGGGGAACTATGCTGCCAACCCTAATGTTGGGGAACTATACTGCTAACCCTAATGTGGGGGACTATGCTGCCAACCTAATGTGTGGGACTGTACTGCCAACCTAATGTGGGGGAACTATACTGCCAACCTAATGTGCTGGGAACTATACTGCCAACCTAATGTGGAGGAACTATACTGCCAACCTAATGTGGGGGAACTATACTGCCAACCTAATGTGGGGGGAACTATACTGCCAACCTAATGTGGGGGAACTATACTGCCAACGTAATGTGGGGGGGACTATACTGCCAACCTAATGTGGAGGGACTATACTGCCAACCTAATGTGGAGGAACTATACTGCCAACCTAATGTGGAGGAACTATACTGCCAACCTAATGTGGGGGAACTATGCTGCCAACCTAATGTGGGGGAACTATGCTGCCAACCTAATGTTGGGGAACTATACTGCCAACTAGAGATGAGCGAACTTACAGTAAATTTGATTCGTCACGAACGTCTCGGCTCGGCAGTTGATGACTTATCCTGCATAAATGAGTTCAGCTTTCAGGTGCTCCGGTGGGCTGGAAAAGGTGGATACAGTCCTAGGAAAGAGTCTCCTAGGACTGTATCCACCTTTTCCAGCCCACGGGAGCACCTGAAAGCTGAACTCATTTATGCAGGATAAGTCATCAACTGCCGAGCCGAGAAGTTTGTGACAAATCGAATTTACTGTAAGTTCGCTCATCTCTACTGCCAACCTAATGTGGGGGAACTATACTGCCAACCTAATGTGGGGGAACTATGCTGCCAACCCTAATGTTGGGGAACTATACTGCTAACCCTAATGTGGGGGACTATGCTGCCAACCTAATGTGTGGGACTGTACTGCCAACCTAATGTGGGGGAACTATACTGCCAACCTAATGTGCTGGGAACTATACTGCCAACCTAATGTGCTGGGAACTATACTGCCAACCTAATGTGGGGGAACTATACTGCCAACCTAATGTGGGGGAACTATACTGCCAAGCCTAATGTGGGGGAACTATACTGCCAACCCTAATGTGGGGGAACTATACTGCCAACCCTAATGTGGGGGAACTATACTGCCAACCTAATGTGGGGGACTATACTGCCAACCTAATGTGAGGGAACTATACTGCCAACCATAATGTGGGGGAACTATACTGCAAACCTAATGTGGGGAACTATACTGCCAACCTAATGTGCTGGGAACTATACTGCCAACCCTAATGTGGGGGACTATACTGCCAACCTAATGTGGGGGACTGTACTGCCAACCTAATGTGGGGGAACTATACTGCCAACCTAATGTGCTGGGAACTATACTGCCAACCTAATGTGCTGGGAACTATACTGCCAACCTAATGTGCTGGGAACTATACTGCCAAACTAATGTGCTGGGAACTATACTGCCAACCTAATGTGGGGGACTATACTGCCAACCTAATGTGGGGGAACTATACTGCCAACCCTAATGTGGGGGGGGGACTATACTGCCTACCTAATGTGGGGGACTGTACTGCCAACCTAATGTGGAGGAACTATACTGCCAACCTAATGTGGGGGACTATACTGCCAACCTAATGTGGGGGACTGTGCTGCCAACCTAATATGGGGGAACTGTACTGCCAACCTATTGTGGGGGAACTGTACTGCCAACCTATTGTGGGGGAACTGTACTGCCAACCTATTGTGGGGGAACTGTACTGCCAACCTAATGTGCTGGGAACTATACTGCCAACCTAATGTGCTGGGAACTATACTGCCAACCTAATGTGGAGGAACTATACTGCCAACTTAATGTGGGGGAACTATACTGCCAACGTAATGTGGGGGGACTATACTGCCAACCTAATGTGAGGGAACTATACTGCCAACCATAATGTGGGGGAACTATACTGCCAACCTAATGTGCTGGGAACTATACTGCCAACCCTAATGTTGGGGAACTATACTGCTAACCCTGATGTGGGGGACTATACTGCCAACCTAATGTGGGGGACTGTACTGCCAACCTAATGTGCTGGGAACTATACTGCCAACCTAATGTGCTGGGAACTATACTGCCAACCTAATGTGGGGGACTATACTGCCAACCTAATGTGGGGGGACTATACTGCCAACCCTAATGTGGGGGGGACTATACTGCCTACCTAATGTGGGGGAACTATACTGCCAACCTAATGTGGGGGAACTATACTGCCAACCCTAATGTGGGGGAACTATATTGCCAACCTAATGTGGGGGAACTATACTGCCAACGTAATGTGGGGGGACTATACTGCCAACCTAATGTGGGGGAACTATACTGCCAACCTAATGTGCTGGGAACTATACTGCCAACCTAATGTGGGGGACTATACTGCCAACCTAATGTGGGGGACTATACTGCCAACCTAATGTGGGGGAACTATACTGCCAACCCTAATGTGGGGGAACTATACTGCCAACCTAATGTGGGGGAACTATACTGCCAACCTAATGTGGGGGAACTATACTGCCAACCCTAATGTGGGGGAACTATACTGCCAACCCTAATGTGGGGGAACTATACTGCCAACCCTAATGTGGGGGAACTATACTGCCAACCTAATGTGCTGGGAACTATACTGCCAACCTAATGTGCTGGGAACTATACTGCCAACCTAATGTGGGGGACTATACTGCCAACCTAATGTGGGGGATTGTGCTGCCAACTTAATATGGGGGAACTGTACTGCCAACCTAATGTGGGGGAACTGTACTGCCAACCTAATATGCTGGGAACTGTACTGCCAACCTAATATGCTGGGAACTATACTGCCAACCTAATGTGCTGGGAACTATACTGCCAACCTAATGTGGAGGAACTATACTGCCAACCTAATGTGGGGGAACTATACTGCCAACGTAATGTGGGGGGACTATACTGCCAACCTTATGTGGGGGAACTATGCTGCCAACCTAATGTGGGGGAACTATGCTGCCAACCTAATGTGGGGGAACTATACTGCCAACTAGAGATGAGCGAACTTACAGTAAATTTGATTCGTCACGAACGTCTCGGCTAGGCAGTTGATGACTTATCCTGCATAAATTAGTTCAGCTTTCAGGTGCTCAGGTGGGCTGGAAAAGGTGGATACAGTCCTAGGAAAGAGTCTCCTAGGACTGTATCCACCTTTTCCAGCCCACGGGAGCACCTGAAAGCTGAACTCATTTATGCAGGATAAGTCATCAACTGCCGAGACGAGAAGTTCGTGACAAATCGAATTTACTGTAAGTTCGCTCATCTCTACTGCCAACCTAATGTGGGGGAACTATACTGCCAACCCTAATGTGGGGGAACTATACTGCCAACCTAATGTGGGGGAACTATACTGCCAACCTAATGTGGGGGAACTATACTGCCAACCTAATGTGGGGGAACTATACTGCCAACCTAATGTGGGGGAACTATACTGCCAACCTAATGTGGGGGACTATACTGCCAACCTAATGTGGGGGAACTATACTGCCAACCTAATGTGGGGAACTATACTGCCAACCTAATGTGGGGGAACTATACTGCCAACCCTAATGTGGGGGAACTATACTGCCAACCCTAATGTGGGGGAACTATACTGCTAACCCTAATGTGGGGGACTATACTGCCAACCTAATGTGGGGGACTATACTGCCAACCTAATGTGGGGGACTGTACTGCCAACCTAATGTGGGGGACTATACTGCCAACCTAATGTGGGGGACTATACTGCCAACCTAATGTGGGGGAACTATACTGCCAACCCTAATGTGGGGGAACTATACTGCCAACCTAATGTGGGGGGACTGTACTGCCAACCTAATGTGGGGGAACTATACTGCCAACCTAATGTGCTGGGAACTATACTGCCAACCTAATGTGCTGGAAACTATACTGCCAACCTAATGTGCTGGGAACTATACTGCCAACCTAATGTGCTGGGAACTATACTGCCAACCTAATATGGGGAACTATACTGCCAACCTAATGTGCTGGGAACTATACTGCCTACCTAATGTGGAGGAACTATACTGCCAACCTAATGTGGGGAACTATACTGCCAACCTAATGTGCTGGGAACTATACTGCCTACCTAATGTGGAGGAACTATACTGCCAACCTAATGTGGGGAACTATACTGCCAACCTAATGTGCTGGGAACTATACTGCCAACCTAATATGGGGAACTATACTGCCAACCTAATGTGCTGGGAACTATACTGCCTACCTAATGTGGAGGAACTATACTGTGAACCTAATGTGGGGAACTATACTGCCAACCTAATATGGGGAACTATACTGCCAACCTAATGTGCTGGGAACTATACTGCCTACCTAATGTGGAGGAACTATACTGTGAACCTAATGTGGGGAACTATACTGCCAACCTAATATGGGGAACTATACTGCCAACCTAATGTGCTGGGAACTATACTGCCTACCTAATGTGGGGAACTATACTGCCTACCTAATGTGCTGGGAACTATACTGCCAACCTAATGTGGGGGGAACTATACTGCCAACCTAATGTTGGGGAACTATACTGCCAACCTAATGTGGGGAACTATACTGCCAACCTAATGTGGGGGAACTATACTGCCAAACTAATGTGGGGGAACTATACTGCCAACCCTAATGTGGGGGAACTATACAAAAATATAAAATCAGTTAGTGCACTATTACGACTTTTGGGGCCCCATTTTTGATTTTGCCCAGGGCCACACTAAGCCTAAAACCGGCCCTGCATGCAGCACGACTGTACTGTACTGCAAAGTGTATGAAGCAGAGCTGTGTGAGTGTAGTGTGCCCCTCTATGGGCAGAGCTGGTAATAGCCGAGTACACTCACACCTCACATGGCGGCTACAGATCGTAGTAACAAATGATGTACTGTGAGTGAACACTTCACCGCCAGAGGTTGCTCGGTTACAGACGGGCGTGGCCTAGCTGCCTCCATGATCACGGCCCCGCCCCCTCCCCGCTGACAGGCAGTTGGCTGTGATGACGTCACCTCCCGCAGCATGTCCCGGTTGTGAGGCATGGAGACAGCGGGCTGTGCGCTCACATAGGAGTAGAGTCCTCTAGCGCTGATCCATGCGGGGAATCTATGTCCCCTCCCCCTCCATCCCGTACGGCCCCAGGGTGTGAGCTCACCATCCGGCGAGACGCCCCCTTTCCTCGGACTCCGGCATCCTGTTACTGCCAAAGGACTGAACAAGGGGCGGGAGGGCTGGTAGCCGAAATCATAGAGTAGCCGGCCGGCGAGACCCGGATTGTACCAGAGCGTGTGCTTATGCCGGGGATCAGCTGCTGCTCCGCACTCGTATTACAACATCACTGATCCCTGGGCGCCTCTTACTGCCAGATGTGACATTGTATGAAGAGCTCGTGCACTGTTCACACTAGCAAACCGCAGCGGCAGATGTGACCCGGTAAGTCCTCATCCCTATGTATGAGCAGGGACGGTCACGTCTAGGACTGTAGTTCTGTGTTCCATTCAGAGATCACTCGTCCCTGGGCTCAGCTGAGAGTTACAGTGTACAGTGCTGATAAACGCATCATACATAGCCTGACAGCGTCATGTCACCTGGTACATCACACAGCAGCATCAGCTGCCTGCCATGATATATATGTATACCATTACTCCGCTATATACCGTGTACTATGATGGAGTCTGACTGAGGCCTGTTAGGATCTACTGTGATCACCTTCTGTTGTGAAGGGCAGGGAGGATGTGATGAGGGATGTACAGCTCCCATTCTCCAAAAATGTCATGTGTATACACTCCTGAGATGTGCACTCTGTATATGTCATGTGTATATACTCGTGTACTCTGTATATGTCATGTGTATATACTCGTGTACTCTGTATATGTCATGTGTATATACTCCTGTACTCTGTATATGTCATGTGTATATACTCCTGTACTCTGTATATGTCATGTGTATATACTCCTGTACTCTGTATATGTCATGTGGATACACTCCTGTACTCTGTATATGTCATGTGGATACACTCCTGAGATGTGTACTCTGTATATGTCATGTGGATACACTCCTGAGATGTGCACTCTGTATATGTCATGTGTATACACTCCTGAGATGTGTACTCTGTATATGTCATGTGGATACACTCCTGAGATGTGTACTCTGTATATGTCATGTGGATACACTCCTGAGATGTGTTCTCTGTATATGTCATGTGGATACACTCCTGAGATGTGTTCTCTGTATATGTCATGTGGATACACTCCTGAGATGTGCACTCTGTATATGTCATGTGGATACACTCCTGAGATGTGTTCTCTGTATATGTCATGTGGATACACTCCTGAGATGTGTTCTCTGTATATGTCATGTGAATACACTCCTGAGATGTGCACTCTGTATATGTCATGTGATACACTCCTGAGATGTGCACTCTGTATATGTCATGTGGATACACTCCTGAGATGTGTACTCTGTATATGTCATGTGGATACACTCCTGAGATGTGTTCTCTGTATATGTCATGTGGATACACTCCTGTACTCTGTATATGTCATGTGTATACACTCCTGTACTCTGTATATGTCATGTGGATACACTCCTGAGATGTGCACTCTGTATATGTCATGTGGATACACTCCTGAGATGTGTACTCTGTATATGTCATGTGGATACACTCCTGAGATGTGTTCTCTGTATATGTCATGTGGATACACTCCTGAGATGTGTTCTCTGTATATGTCATGTGAATACACTCCTGAGATGTGCACTCTGTATATGTCATGTGATACACTCCTGAGATGTGCACTCTGTATATGTCATGTGGATACACTCCTGAGATGTGTACTCTGTATATGTCATGTGGATACACTCCTGAGATGTGTTCTCTGTATATGTCATGTGGATACACTCCTGAGATGTGTTCTCTGTATATGTCATGTGAATACACTCCTGAGATGTGCACTCTGTATATGTCATGTGATACACTCCTGAGATGTGCACTCTGTATATGTCATGTGGATACACTCCTGAGATGTGTACTCTGTATATGTCATGTGGATACACTCCTGAGATGTGTTCTCTGTATATGTCATGTGGATACACTCCTGTACTCTGTATATGTCATGTGTATACACTCCTGTACTCTGTATATGTCATGTGGATACACTCCTGAGATGTGCACTCTGTATATGTCATGTGGATACACTCCTGAGATGTGTACTCTGTATATGTCATGTGGATACACTCCTGAGATGTGTTCTCTGTATATGTCATGTGGATACACTCCTGAGATGTGTTCTCTGTATATGTCATGTGAATACACTCCTGAGATGTGCACTCTGTATATGTCATGTGGTACACTCCTGAGATGTGTACTCTGTATATGTCATGTGGATACACTCCTGAGATGTGCACTCTGTATATGTCATGTGGATACACTCCTGAGATGTGTTCCCTGTATATGTCATGTGGATACACTCCTGAGATGTGCACTCTGTATATGTCATGTGGATACACTCCTGAGATGTGTACTCTTTATATGTCATGTGGATACACTCCTGAGATGTGTTCTCTGTATATGTCATGTGGATACACTCCTGAGATGTGTACTCTGTATATGTCATGTGGATACACTCCTGAGATGTGCACTCTGTATGTCATGTGGATACACTCCTGAGATGTGTACTCTGTATATGTCATGTGGATACACTCCTGAGATGTGTTCTCTGTATATGTCATGTGGATACACTCCTGTACTCTGTATATGTCATGTGTATACACTCCTGTACTCTGTATATGTCATGTGGATACACTCCTGAGATGTGCACTCTGTATATGTCATGTGGATACACTCCTGAGATGTGTACTCTGTATATGTCATGTGGATACACTCCTGAGATGTGCACTCTGTATATGTCATGTGGATACACTCCTGAGATGTGTTCTCTGTATATGTCATGTGGATACACTCCTGAGATGTGTTCTCTGTATATGTCATGTGTATACACTCCTGTACTCTGTATATGTCATGTGGATACACTCCTGAGATGTGCACTCTGTATATGTCATGTGGATACACTCCTGAGATGTGTTCTCTGTATATGTCATGTGGATACACTCCTGAGATGTGTTCTCTGTATATGTCATGTGGATACACTCCTGAGATGTGCACTCTGTATATGTCATGTGGATACACTCCTGAGATGTGTTCTCTGTATATGTCATGTGGATACACTCCTGAGATGTGCACTCTGTATACGTCATGTGGATACACTCCTGAGATGTGTACTCTGTATATGTCATGTGGATACACTCCTGAGATGTGTTCTCTGTATATGTCATGTGGATACACTCCTGTACTCTGTATATGTCATGTGTATACACTCCTGTACTCTGTATATGTCATGTGGATACACTCCTGAGATGTGCACTCTGTATATGTCATGTGGATACACTCCTGAGATGTGTACTCTGTATATGTCATGTGGATACACTCCTGAGATGTGCACTCTGTATATGTCATGTGGATACACTCCTGAGATGTGTACTCTGTATATGTCATGTGGATACACTCCTGAGATGTGTTCTCTGTATATGTCATGTGGATACACTCCTGAGATGTGCACTCTGTATATGTCATGTGGATACACTCCTGAGATGTGTTCTCTGTATATGTCATGTGGATACACTCCTGAGATGTGCACTCTGTATATGTCATGTGGATACACTCCTGAGATGTGCACTCTGTATATGTAATGTGATACACTCCTGAGATGTGTACTCTGTATATGTCATGTGAATACACTCCTGAGATGTGCACTCTGTATATGTCATGTGGTACACTCCTGAGATGTGTACTCTGTATATGTCATGTGGATACACTCCTGAGATGTGCACTCTGTATATGTCATGTGGATACACTCCTGAGATGTGTACTCTGTATATGTCATGTGGATACACTCCTGAGATGTGCACTCTGTATATGTCATGTGGATACACTCCTGAGATGTGTTCTCTGTATATGTCATGTGAATACACTCCTGAGATGTGCACTCTGTATATGTCATGTGGTACACTCCTGAGATGTGTACTCTGTATATGTCATGTGGATACACTCCTGAGATGTGCACTCTGTATATGTCATGTGGATACACTCCTGAGATGTGTTCTCTGTATATGTCATGTGGATACACTCCTGAGATGTGCACTCTGTATATGTCATGTGGATACACTCCTGAGATGTGTACTCTTTATATGTCATGTGGATACACTCCTGAGATGTGTTCTCTGTATATGTCATGTGGATACACTCCTGAGATGTGCACTCTGTATATGTCATGTGGATACACTCCTGAGATGTGTACTCTGTATATGTCATGTGGATACACTCCTGAGATGTGCACTCTGTATACGTCATGTGGATACACTCCTGAGATGTGCACTCTGTATACGTCATGTGGATACACTCCTGAGATGTGTACTCTGTATATGTCATGTGGATACACTCCTGAGATGTGTTCTCTGTATATGTCATGTGGATACACTCCTGTACTCTGTATATGTCATGTGGATACACTCCTGTACTCTGTATATGTCATGTGGATACACTCCTGAGATGTGCACTCTGTATATGTCATGTGGATACACTCCTGAGATGTGTACTCTGTATATGTCATGTGGATACACTCCTGAGATGTGCACTCTGTATATGTCATGTGGATACACTCCTGAGATGTGCACTCTGTATATGTCATGTGGATACACTCCTGAGATGTGTACTCTGTATATGTCATGTGGATACACTCCTGAGATGTGTTCTCTGTATATGTCATGTGGATACACTCCTGAGATGTGCACTCTGTATATGTCATGTGGATACACTCCTGAGATGTGTTCTCTGTATATGTCATGTGGATACACTCCTGAGATGTGCACTCTGTATATGTCATGTGGATACACTCCTGAGATGTGCACTCTGTATATGTCATGTGGATACACTCCTGAGATGTGTACTCTGTATATGTCATGTGAATACACTCCTGAGATGTGCACTCTGTATATGTCATGTGGTACACTCCTGAGATGTGTACTCTGTATATGTCATGTGGATACACTCCTGAGATGTGTTCTCTGTATATGTCATGTGGATACACTCCTGTACTCTGTATATGTCATGTGTATACACTCCTGTACTCTGTATATGTCATGTGGATACACTCCTGAGATGTGTTCTCTGTATATGTCATGTGGATACACTCCTGAGATGTGCACTCTGTATATGTCATGTGGATACACTCCTGTACTCTGTATATGTCATGTGGATACACTCCTGAGATGTGTTCTCTGTATATGTCATGTGGATACACTCCTGAGATGTGTACTCTGTATATGTCATGTGTATACACTCCTGAGATGTGTTCTCTGTATATGTCATGTCTATACACTCCTGAGATGTGTTCTCTGTATATGTCATGTGGATACACTCCTGAGATGTGTTCTCTGTATATGTCATGTGGATACACTCCTGAGATGTGTTCTCTGTATATGTCATGTCTATACACTCCTGAGATGTGTTCTCTGTATATGTCATGTGGATACACTCCTGAGATGTGAACTCTGTATATGTCATGTGGATACACTCCTGAGATGTGTACTCTGTATATGTCATGTGGATACACTCCTAAGATGTGCACTCTGTATATGTCATGTGGATACACTCCTGAGATGTGCTCTCTGTATATGTCATGTGGATACACTCCTGAGATGTGTACTCTGTATATGTCATGTGGATACACTCCTGAGATGTGTACTCTGTATATGTCATGAGGATACACTCCTGAGATGTGCACTCTGTATATGTCATGTGGATACACTCCTGAGATGTGTACTCTGTATATGTCATGTGGATACACTCCTGAGATGTGTACTCTGTATGTGTCATGTGGATACACTCCTGAGATGTGCACTCTGTATGTGTCATGTGGATACACTCCTGAGATGTGCACTCTGTATATGTCATGTGGATACACTCCTGAAATGTGTACTCTGTATATGTCATGTGGATACACTCCTGAGATGTGTACTCTGTATATGTCATGTGGATACACTCCTGCGATGTGTTCTCTGTATATGTCATGTGGATACACTCCTGAGATGTGCACTCTGTATATGTCATGTGGATACACTCCTGAGATGTGTACTCTGTATATGTCATGTGGATACACTCCTGAGATGTGTACTCTGTATATGTCATGTGGATACACTCCTGAGATGTGTACTCTGTATATGTCATGTGGATACACTCCTGAGATGTGCACTCTGTATGTCATGTGGATACACTCCTGAGATGTGTACTCTGTATATGTCATGTGGATACACTCCTGAGATGTGTACTCTGTGTATGTCATGTGGATACACTCCTGAGATGTGCACTCTGTATATGTCATGTGGATACACTCCTGAGATGTGTACTCTGTATATGTCATGTGGATACACTCCTGAGATGTGTACTCTGTATATGTCATGTGGATACACTCCTGAGATGTGCACTCTGTATATGTCATGTGGATACACTCCTGTACTCTGTATATGTCATGTGGATACACTCCTGAGATGTGCACTCTGTATATGTCATGTGGATACACTCCTGAGATGTGTACTCTGTATATGTCATGTGGATACACTCCTGAGATGTGTTCTCTGTATATGTCATGTCTATACACTCCTGAGATGTGTTCTCTGTATATGTCATGTGGATACACTCCTGAGATGTGAACTCTGTATATGTCATGTGGATACACTCCTGAGATGTGTACTCTGTATATGTCATGTGGATACACTCCTAAGATGTGCACTCTGTATATGTCATGTGGATACACTCCTGAGATGTGCTCTCTGTATATGTCATGTGGATACACTCCTGAGATGTGTACTCTGTATATGTCATGTGGATACACTCCTGAGATGTGTACTCTGTATATGTCATGAGGATACACTCCTGAGATGTGCACTCTGTATATGTCATGTGGATACACTCCTGAGATGTGTACTCTGTATATGTCATGTGGATACACTCCTGAGATGTGTACTCTGTATATGTCATGTGGATACACTCCTGAGATGTGAACTCTGTATATGTCATGTGGATACACTCCTGAGATGTGTACTCTGTATATGTCATGTGGATACACTCCTGAGATGTGTACTCTGTATATGTCATGTGGATACACTCCTGAGATGTGCACTCTGTATATGTCATGTGGATACACTCCTGAGATGTGTACTCTGTATATGTCATGTGGATACACTCCTGAGATGTGTACTCTGTATATGTCATGTGGATACACTCCTGAGATGTGCACTCTGTATATGTCATGTGGATACACTCCTGAGATGTGCACTCTGTATATGTCATGTGGATACACTCCTGAGATGTGTACTCTGTATATGTCATGTGGATACACTCCTGAGATGTGTTCTCTGTATATGTCATGTCTATACACTCCTGAGATGTGTTCTCTGTATATGTCATGTGGATACACTCCTGAGATGTGAACTCTGTATGTCATGTGGATACACTCCTGAGATGTGTACTCTGTATATGTCATGTGGATACACTCCTAAGATGTGCACTCTGTATATGTCATGTGGATACACTCCTGAGATGTGCTCTCTGTATATGTCATGTGGATACACTCCTGAGATGTGCTCTCTGTATATGTCATGTGGATACACTCCTGAGATGTGTACTCTGTATATGTCATGTGGATACACTCCTGAGATGTGCACTCTGTATATGTCATGTGGATACACTCCTGAGATGTGTACTCTGTATATGTCATGTGGATACACTCCTGAGATGTGTACTCTGTATATGTCATGAGGATACACTCCTGAGATGTGCACTCTGTATATGTCATGTGGATACACTCCTGAGATGTGCACTCTGTATATGTCATGTGGATACACTCCTGAGATGTGCACTCTGTATATGTCATGTGGTACACTCCTGAGATGTGTACTCTGTATATGTCATGTGGATACACTCCTGAGATGTGTACTCTGTATATGTCATGTGGATACACTCCTGAGATGTGCACTCTGTATATGTCATGTGGATACACTCCTGAGATGTGCACTCTGTATATGTCATGTGGTACACTCCTGAGATGTGTACTCTGTATATGTCATGTGGATACACTCCTGAGATGTGTACTCTGTATATGTCATGTGGATACACTCCTGAGATGTGCACTCTGTATATGTCATGTGGATACACTCCTGAGATGTGTACTCTGTATATGTCATGTGGATACACTCCTGAGATGTGCACTCTGTATATGTCATGAGGATACACTCCTGAGATGTGCACTCTGTATATGTCATGTGGATACACTCCTGAGATGTGCACTCTGTATATGTCATGTGGATACACTCCTGAGATGTGCACTCTGTATATGTCATGTGGATACACTCCTGAGATGTGCACTCTGTATATGTCATGTGGATACACTCCTGAGATGTGTACTCTGTATATGTCATGTGGATACACTCCTGAGATGTGCACTCTGTATATGTCATGTGGATACACTCCTGAGATGTGCACTCTGTATATGTCATGTGGATACACTCATGTACTCTGTATATGTCATGTGGATACACTCCTGTAGAGATGTGTACCCTGTATATGTCATGTGTATACACGCCGCCGTAGAGATGTGTACCCTGTATATGTCATGTGGATACATGCCGCCGTAGAGATGTGTACCCTGTATATGTCATGTGGATACACGCCGCCGTAGAGATGTGTACTCTGTATATGTCATGTGGATACACGCCGCCGTAGAGATGTGTACTCTGTATATGTCATGTGGATACACGCCGCAGTACAGATCTCTGTATATGTCATGTGCACAGGCTGTATCGTAGCCTTGTGTTCTTCAAGGTTACTGGATATTGACCAGGGTATGTAAATACAACATGCTAATTGCTTTATTTGTTTACAGATCATGAAACTATCAAAAATAAAATAACCACCAAGACTATAACATTATGCAATTGTACATTAGTAGTCGGTGCGGTTTAGTGCTTATTTATCTTAGGTTTTAGGAAGGGTATGAGCAGTGGTGCAAGTCGCTGAAGGGCTTGGGGTAAGTGTAACAAAAGTAGTGCAAGTAAGAATTGAAGGAGTCTCCTATTGAAATGGATAACCTTGTAGTTTCCATTCTTCAAAGGGTGTCTGATACACTGAGCTGAAGTCTGATTGGTTGGGAGCTGCTCTAGTAAGCTGGATAGAAGTGTGTGATGTGAAAAAAAATACATATAGAAAACATAAAAACTATCCACAATGCAGCTATAAACTTTATTTCAATAAAGTTATGTTCACTTTGACTTCAATGGGAAATAGAAAATAAAAATGCATGGCTTTCAAGTCGCACTAAAAAAAAGCAATGGCTTGTTTACATCGGAGATCCGTTCACAGATTCTGTCAAAATAAAGGCAGTTTTTTGTTTTTGTTTTTTTCCCCTCCACTTAAAGGGGTACTCCCGTGGAAAACTTTTTATTTTTTAATTTTTAAATCAACTGGTGCCAGAAAGTTAAACAGATTTGTAAATAACTTCTATTAAACAATCTTAATCCTTCCAGTACTTTTTAGGGGTTGTATGCTACAGAGGAAATGCTTTACCTTTTTAGATTTCTCTGATGTCATGACCACAGTGCTCTCTGCGGACCTCTGCTGTCCATTTTAGGAACTGTCCTGAGCAGGAGAAAATCCCCATAGCAAACACATACTGATAATACTGATCAGTGCTATGCCTATGCATAGCACTGAACAGTATTAGCAATCTAATGATTGTCCCCTATGGGGACATAATGAGTTAAAAAAAAGGTGAATAATCCCCAAAATTAGCAAAATTGCGTTTTTCATTTAAATTTCCTCACACAAATAATCACTTTTTTGGGGTTTGCCGTACATTTTATGGTAAAAGGAGGAGTCATTACAAAGTACAATTGTTTGTATAAAAAAACATGCCCTCTTATGGGTCTGTGGATGGAAATATAAAAGAGTTATGGATTTTAGGAGGAAAAGTGAAAACTCCAAAATAAAATTGTTGTTTTGGCATTGTCCTTAAAGGGGTTATCTAGAAAAAAATTTTTTTTTTTTTTATATATCAACTGGCTCCAGAAATTTAAACAGATTTGTAAATTACTTGTATTTAAAAATCTTAATCCTTTCAGTACTTATGAGCTTCTGAAGTTAAGGTTGTTCTTTTCTGTCTAAGTGCTCTCTGATGACACGTGTCTCGGGAACCGCCCAGTTTAGAAGAGGTTTGCTATGGGGATTTGCTTCTAAACTGGGCGGTTCCAGAGACACGTGTCATCAGAGAGCACTTAGACAGAAAAGAACTACTCAACTTCAGAAGCTCATAAGTACTGAAAGGATTAAGATTTTTTTTAATAGAAGTAATTTACAAATCTGTTTAACTTTCTGGAGCCAGTTGATGATATATAAAAAAAAGTTTTCCTGGATAACCCCTTTAAGGCCAAAATGTTCTTGGTCCTTTAGTGGTTAACTTTCTACAACCACACAGCTCTTCTCCATAGGGATTGTGGTCCAGCCCTGGTCTTCATGTAAACTTTAATATGGAAAAATTTACAGAAGAGCACCTATAATTAACGCCACAATATCATATGTTGGTTTCCAGAGAGACCAAAGACTGATATTTAAATTACGTAAAATGGAACTCCTGAGGTTATGTCTTTCCTATCTTGTCAGTCTTACATTTTGGACAAAATACATCTGCATCCCTAACGTTTAAGAATATATTTGTACTGTACATGGATAGAACGTTTTAAAGCAACACAAACAAAATGTAGTCCAATCTGCTTGTTATACAGCAGGAGGAGCTGAGAAGATTGATATACAGTGGTCCCTCAACATATGATGGTAATCCGTTCCAAATGAACCATCGTTTGTTGAAACCATCGTATGTTGAGGCATCCATGCAGTGTAAAGTATAGTACAGTGGTCTTCAACCTGCGGACCTCCAGATGTTGCAAAACTACAACTCCCAGCATGCCCGGACAGCAAACGGCTGTCCGGGCTTGCTGGAAGTTGTAGTTTTGCATCATCTGGAGGTCCGCAGGTTGAAGACCACTGGTATGGGAGGTTATACTCGCGTGTCCCCGCCGATCTGGACCATCACCGCTGCCCTGGATGTCGCCCTCCATTGCTGTCGCCGCGTCCCCGAGGTGTCCCCGATGCTCTGGGAAGGTCTCTGCTGCCTGGGAACGTCGCTCTCCGTCACTGCCATCACGTCACTACGCACGCCGCTCCTATTGGCGTGCGCGGCGACGTGATGACGATGATGGAGAGCACCGGCGATGCAGGGGATCCCAAGGAGTACGCTACGGAGACCCGAGGACAGGTAAGTGATCGTCAGCGGACCACACTGGGCACCGTAAGCGGCTATCCGGTGGCAGCTGAAGTAGTCTGCGCTGCCGGATAGCCGTTTATGCGATGGCCCCGACATACAAAAGCATCGTATGTTGATGCTGCCTTCAACATGCGATGGCCTCTGAGAGGCCATCGCATGTTGACATTATCGTATGTCGAGGCCATCGTACGTCGGGGGGTCACTGTATAGTTTTATGCGAAAGGTTCCAGGATAATGGCCCTGATATCAATCTCCCTGAAACCCTAATTGTCCGTTTATTTTTTATTTATTTTTGTTTTGTGTTTTTGTTTTTTTGCAGCAACCAATCACAGCCCAACTTTACCTGAGCTCGTTAAGATATGAAAGTTGAGCTGAGATTAGTTGCTGCGAGAAAACAATTAGGGTTTCAGGACGATTGATAAATCTCCCTAAATGTGTCATTTATTCATGTAAATCTCTGCTCATTTTGGGCTAAGTAGTCATGTGGGCGGTCCTACTCAGTGATTGACAACTCTCTCTATATGCAAAATGGAAAGTTAACACCAGCGCTGAATAGATAGATCCTGTACAAGCTGCTTAGATACAACAGGTGGATCTCGGCTAAAACCACCAAAAATGGAGCTGTATACAATATATATATATATATATATATATATATATATATATATATATATATATGTGTGTATCGGCGCTCTAATAATAAAAACTTTAAGGCTAGGTTCAGACTACGGAATTTCCGCCTGCAATTTCGCTTTGAAATTGCAGGCGGAAATTCCGCTTGCTAAAATGTATAGTGTAGTGAATGGTTTTCCATTCACACTGCGGAATTTGTGAACGGAAAATCCGCTTGGAAATTTCTGCATGAAGAATTGCGTTGCTCTTTCTTCAGGCGAAAATCCGCACGGAACACATTGCAGTCTATTGGAGACTGCAGTGTCCGCGCGGTCCTAGCACCGACTGATTCAGTCAGCGCTGGCTGCACTCGGAATCTCCGGGTGGAAATTTTCTGCCTGGAGATTCCATAGTCTGAACCTAGCCTAAAGAGTAATAGAGGTTCACTTACTAAAATCCTGATTGGAAGTGTACTCAGAATCTCTGCCCAGAGGGAAGTCCTTGTCTCCACTTAAAATTCCTGCAAAACTGTAAATCCGCGCCCTTGATAGTATGGAGCTTGTCCCGTTATACTTGCTTTTTCTGCTTGGAGTAGTTTACAGAAGTCCATGGTTCCAGTCAGCCTATTAGCCGGGAGATCTGCCCTGACCGGTGGCGTCTCACCAGCTTGCTGTACTGTATCTAACGCGTTTCGGAAAGTAACGCTTTCCTTCATCAGAGATGGATTATCCTCCCGGGGCAGATCTCCCGGCTAATAGGCTGACTGGAACCACGGACTTCTGTAAACTACTCCAAGCAGAAAAAGCAAGTATAACGGGACAAGCTCCATACTATCAAGGACGCGGATTTACAGCTTTGCAGGATTTTTAAGTGTAGACAAGAACTTCCCTCTGCGCAGAGATTCTGAGTACACTTCCCATCAGGATTTTAGTAAGTGAACCTCTATTACTATTTATAGTTTTTATTATTAGAGCTCCGATACACATTTATATATTGTATATCTTTCTATATGCACACTTATACACAGAGAGCTGTCAATCACTAAGCAGGACTGCCCACATGACTACTTAGCCCAAAATGAGCAACAATTATTGCAGATTAGATATGAGTTCACTTTAAAACTCATATCATCTACATAAGGGCTGGTTCACATCCATACCGCAGCAGTATGCCAGGAGATCCCTTAAAACAGTACCTAAATGTGTCTTTATAGTGCCTGTATGGCTTCCAAAGGTCAAACATGTTAATAACATTTTATCACATTTAAAAGTCAAGCAGCCGAAAACTGAGCCATAAAACCACAGCAACTCATGGTAGAACGTGTGGAGCCTTGACATGTTAGGCTGGCTTCACAAGGAAGAATGTCCACACGAAAACTCTCCATGCGGACATTCTACAGACCTAGGATCATAGACGGCAATGCATTCTGTGCGGTGTCTGCTAAAAGAATGGACATGTTCATTCTTTTTGAAGACAGCTGAATCTAAATTCGGATCAGGATCCTTCTGAATTCAATGGGACTCTGCTGCTGCGGAATCTATATGCGGAATTCTGAACTCTGCACGGAAATTGTGCTGTGTGAACATTTGGAAGTCCTTTATAAAATAGTAAATTTCCCTTTCTCCAATATGTATAAACCTAAGATGTACATAGCAAAAATTGATGGCTGCATAAAGTACATCTAGTCCTTCAAAATACAAAACCTTATACTGCTACATCTAATAAAAATATAAAAAGTTATGAGATGCGGACGCCAACCATTTTGCTACAGTCTTGGCATGAAGAGGCGATGTACTCCCTATCTGATTTGTTTGAACATGATGCCCAGCAAAGTTTTTCAGACCTACAAAAGAATATAACAATATAGACTGAGGGTATGTTTACACTGCGGAATCTCCGTTAGCAGAATTCCGTGAGCGGAGATTCAGTCAGGCGGCCTCCGCCAAAGATGGTTCGGCGGTAGGGTCGCGTGGCATTGCGCAGTCACTATTGACGGCTATGCAGTGCTTGCGGAATTCCACGCTAGGAATGTTCTTTCTTTGCACTGAACAATTTCAGTGGCGTAATTGTCCGCCACTGAAATTCCTCAGTGTGAACTGTTCTCGGTGAAGAGAGATGTTCACAGTGTGAATGTACCCTTAAGCTTAAAGGGGTTCTCCGCCCCTTGATATTTGGATATCCTTTGGATAAGGGATGAGATGCCTGATCGTGGGGCATCCTGCCACTGGGACCCCCGCGATCTCCGTCCCGACACCCCAGTGTTTAGAACACTTATGTTCACAACGCCGTCGGTCGTGGTCATGACCTCACGCCATGCCCCCTCTTTTTAAGGGGGAGATGGTGTGACGGCTGTTGTCCCACTCCCATCTGACGGACTTTCTGAATTGTCATGGCACCTGTTCTGGAGATCGTGTGTCCCAGGATTCTCTTCATGTGGAAGTTACTTTTCAGACATCCCTGGCAAGGGATGCTTGGGAAGATTTATCAAAACCTGTGAGGAGGAAAAGTGGTGCAGTTGCCCATAGCAACTAATCCGATTGCTTCAGTAATTGTTTTTTAAAAGGCCTCTGAAAATCTGATTAGTTTCTATAAGCAAGTGGCCAACTTTTCTTCTTCACAGTATTTAATATATCTCCCCAGCTGTGTGGTGACAACCTGCCAGTCAGTGATTGGTGGCCTGTCCTGAGGATAAGCCAATAAAAAGTCCCAGTCTTTTAACCATTTTAAACTGCGCGATTCTGAGCAGGGGTGAATATTCTTAAAGGGGTACTCCACCCCTAGACAATTTATCCAGATGTCTGATAGTGAGGGTCTTCCAACTGGGACCCCCCCCCACTCCTGCTATCTCCATGCAGCACCCGACGTTCGTCTAGTATGCCGGCTGCGGTATCGGAGGTTCGTGACGTCACCGCCATGCCCCCTCAATGCAAGTCTGTGGGAGGGGGCCTGGTGGCCGCCAAGCCCCCTCCCATACACTTGCATTGAAAGTGAGGGTGTGACCGTGACGTCAGCGCCTCATCGCTAGTCAACAGGCACGAATGAAAGCAGTGCCGCAGCAGAGATCGAGGGGGGTCCCAGCGGCGGGACCCCCCTCGATCAGACTTCTTATAGCCCATCCTTTGGATAGGGAATAAGAGGTCTAGGGGCAGAGTACCCCTTTAACTTTGGCTCATGCTATTCTCTTCCTGCTGAGGTTGCCCTTTAGCACTTATAGTAAAAATCTATATTTTCTATTACATTATCAGTCTTAATTTCTTAAAAAGATCCCATAGATCTTTTTACTTATTGATCTCCTGACCACATAATTTAGTTTATTACCATTTGGTGTATATTTACTGGAGACATTCCAAGTTACCTTCTTTATTCAGGTCTTACTTACAAGGTCAATTACCTTATTGGCTGCTGGCACTTGACTCTTGTTAATAAGATTAAGAAGAAACTAATGTTGCAATTTGTTTTTTTTTTCCAGACATTTCTGCTGTGGTTCACTGTTAGCAAATATAGAATCTTTGTTTCCTTACATGTACAGTATCCTGCTCATTTTTGATGCACAGGATTTGAAGCTGCAATTTGGAAGCTGTGTACAGTCATTCAGTTTACATTGGAATCTGTAGCATAAAATCTGCAGCTTCAAAACCCATGCATCAAATATGCACATGATAGAATACATGGGAGTAGATTCTAAGGCTATGTTCACACGGGCGAAAAATGAATGTGCGAATGTCTGCACGGAAAACAAGTTTGACTAACCGGCAGGTGTTAGGACCGCTCAATAATGCGCCGACTCAAAGACTGCAGTGCATTTCCTTGTGGACTTTGCAGAAAGAATAGTCTTGACTATCTTTTCTACAGACGCCGGAATCTGAATTTCAGCGCCAGAAACATCTGTTGCAGAAATTCTGCTGTGTGAACAGTGCAGCAGAATCCTATTAAAATCAATTGAACTCTATGGCAGGCCACACACACACAATCTACGGTGGATTTGAAGTTGTAAAATTCACAGTTGTGGATCCAGAACTGAGGAGTTTACTAGAGATGAGCAAAGTTACAGTGATTCGATTCGTCACAAACTTCTCGGCTCGGCAGTTGCTGACTTTAGCCTGCATAGATGAGTTCAGCTTTCCGGTGGGCTGGAAAAGGTGGATACAGTCCTAGGAGAGGAGCACCTGAAAGCTGAACTCATTTATGCAGGCTAAAGTCAGCAACCGCCAAGCCGAGAAGTTTGTGACGAATTTCTGTAACTTCGCTCATCTCTAGAGTTTACAAGGCAATTCTTATGTTTTATTGTCTTTTTTGGATTTAACGTTGTGGATACACAGTTGTAAAATCTGTAGTTGTGGATTTTATAACTGCAGATCTCCAACTTCAAATCTGCAGCGGATCCGGTCTGTGTTCTGTATAGGCTATAGCTTTGTGAACATAGGTGTATATTCACACAGACCAGATATGCTGCGGATCTGAATTTGAATATTTATCGTATATCTATAATATACATATATGTAGAGGAGTACCAATCTGTTTTTTTTTTTTTAGGTAAAATGAGCTAAATCACTGAACTGTTCTTCTACTCCATGGATTTGTTTCCTCTCTGAGCTGTGCCCCTGCTGTTGCCATGGCAAAGAGCACACACTTTCCCACAATTCACCTTGCGTGCATACACAGTAGAGACTAATGGGCACTATGTAGTGGAACTGAGCATGCTTTGCGGTCTCAGAGCATGCCCTATGATGGTCGTGACCAATGACAACAGGGCGAAACAAAGACAGAAATGCTTGCACATTGATAATATTTTTTATTTTACATAATACATAGGCTCAGACCTATTTATATTTCTGGGAAAACCCTTAAAGCATAACTGTCACTCCAGAAAACTTTTGATGTGTCAGATTGGGGGGTCTGGGCTCTGGGAGCGGCACTGATGGTTAGAACAAGCTGGGAGAAGCTTTCTGCTGAGCGCTGCTTCTCCCTGCTGTCTCGCACTCGCTGAAGACAGGCTCCATAGACTTTGTTTCAGACACCTTTTACGTCTCTATTATGATCAAAATCACCGACCCAACCGCGGATGTGATGACCCACCGACAGGGGCACCTCTAATAAGCCCTTGTAAAACCGGCCTTAGGCCTGGACTCCACAGCCTTACATTGCTTGCTATATGTTTACATTAGAACATACTGTGATATTTATTTAACTGCTTAGTCTGGCTTATGTCTGTACATGCGATCTCAGTGTCCACATTAAAAAAAATAAACATATTAAATGGGCACTGTCAGATTTAAAAACTTTTTATATGTTGTACATCTTGGCAAAACAATAGTTTTTCTAGTGTATATACTTTTATATATCACATTATATTTAAGAAAACTGCCTTTGAAAATCCTACAACTAGGGGTCCCCTCACCTCCTGGGACACTGATGAGTCCCACAGCAGTATCAGCTTGTCCAATGGTCATAGACAAGAGATCGATAATTAGAGATGAGCGAACTTACAGTAAATTTGATTCGTCACAAACTTTTCGGCTCGGCTGTTGATGGCTTATCCTGCATAAATCAGTTCAGCTTTCAGGTGCTCCAGTGGGCTGGAAAAGGTGGATACAGTCCTAGGAGACTCTTTCCTAGGACTGTATCCACCTTTTCCAGCCCACCGGAGCACCGGAAAGCTGAACTAATTTATGCAGGAAAAGCCATCAACTGCCGAGCCGAGAAGTTTGTGACGAATCAAATTTACTGTAAGTTCGCTCATCTCTATCGATAATGGACAAGGCTGCAGGAACAACACAGCTTATAGCAACACTGTGCCTTCAGCTGTTACTAAACTACAACTCCAAGCATGCTTGGACAGTCAAGTTTTGCTAAAGCTGTAGGCACACAGCTGAAGGCAGCGTTGCTGTAAAAAGAGGTATCCAAACACTGTACCTCCAATTATTCAAAAAACTATCCAGCAATACAGGACTGCCTAAGGATGACACACATGAATGACATAGGAATAGATTGAAAATATATGCATGAAAGAAGCACTGTACTTTTAGCACTAATTTAGGCTGGGTTCACACACCGTTTTTGCAATACAGTTCCCGTATCAGGGTTTTGAAAAAAAAAAAAACTCAAAACCTGACTAAACTGTATCAAAACGTGTGTAAAAATTTGAATCCGTATACGGTTTGAAAAATGATGTCCGATTGCAACATATACGTTTTTAACGTTTCACTCCATTATGAATAAAGTTTAACTTGTTTGATTTGAAATTCCAAGAAAACAAACTGTGCAAAGTTAAAAACCAGATGGAATCGTATGCACATGCAGTTCTGTACGTTTCCCATTGACTCCCATGTTAAAAAAACAAAAAAGTATATGATTCGATACGGTTTTTCACCTGGACCAAAAACTGTCGTAGGGTATGGGAAAAAAACTGACAAAACCGTACAGGATGCAAAACGGACACAATTGGATGCATCTTTTGGCATGCAATCTTTAATACAGTTCCGTACGGTTTTCAAATTGAAAACGTATACGTGGACTGTATTGCAAAAACGTGGTGTGTCAACCCAGCCTTAGGAAGATGTAAGTTTTACACACTCACCATATTGTCTTTGGTGGTGGAGTACAGTCAATCTCCAGTAATCTGTGTGTGTGTGTGTGTGTGTGTGTGTATATGTGTGTGCGCGCGCGCAACATAAAACCAGAGAGGAAAGGATTACAGAGCAGGGTTGCCAGCTCGCTCCCGAGAGCAGTGAGTCAGCAGAGTGAGGGAGGGGGAGGAGTCATCACAGTGCAGGCAAGAGAAGGACACACACCCTCCCTATGAATAGATGAAAAAGACAGTGAGCAACGTTAATATGCTTTTTTTTGTGGGAAATATCGGTGATATAGAAATAAAAATGACATGTACATGATCAGGTACCAAATGACATATAACATTGTTTATTTTTTACTTTTTTGTGGGATCTGACTGGTACGCCTTAATCTAGGAGTTTTGGTTTTTTTGCAGTTACTCCAAGTTAAAGATGATTTACCTCCCTACTAGTTTGTACAACTATATGATGTGGCTTTGTCTTGCGTGAAATCTCATCTGAAGCAATATGTCTTTCTGGAGCACTGGTCTAGATGGGTTGTATACCTTCTAAAAGAATCATTTCCCACTGCTTTGCTGTGAAGGAGAAATAAAGTGAATTTTCATGCTTTAATGGGGTTATCTACAGAATTCTTTTTACATTAAAAGTTAACTTGCCGTACACGCAATAAAAAAAGACTGGGCACAGTGGAAACTGTGCCAGCGGAGCCTCTAGGACAATAAGTACCTTCAGAAGTGTGAACGGGAGTGCGGAATCCCACAGAAGCCTATGGGCTTTAATTTGTGGCGGAATAGACATGTGAATAGACCCTTAGTGTTAACATATGGGGAAAGTGGAGTATATACGGCACAGATGATAAATCCTCCTACTTTTGTGTTTCGTTTTCTCACTCCCAACTTCCTTATTTTCACATTCTAGTTTTGTGTTTTGCTCAGATTCCTTTGTAGATGTGAGAAGAAATGGCTAATACTAGTGCAGCATTGCAGGATAGATGGACCTTGCTGCCATTCCTCTCCATTCTGCAGTATGGCAATAATTCCCTCTCCGCAGCAAAGACTTCTAGGGAAATCTATTCCAGACTCTTGTGCAATAACATTCCCAGAATTCCTTTCCTGCTGGATTTCAGAGATATGGAGTATTTCCGGGGTGTGTACTCAGCGTGACGTGTAATATACCGTAGCTGTGTAAATGAATGGCACTTTTGTGGTGGTGACCAAAAAGATTTCAGCATTCGTGTTTCCTGCAGACCGGATGTGATAGGTTGCAGTTTTCTGTACAGCGCTTACACTCTCTTAGCCCCTTTGTTCTGGATACTGGTTGTAATCCAGGCTAGACCCTTACAGAACATAAAGTTGTGGCGTATCCTAGCATATATATTGTTAGATGGTTCTCTTCACACATTGTTATAAGAAATCCATCTTCCTGTTTGGGTCATTTCAGCCCTGAGATGTGACTGACTCCTTTCTTTCCGAATGAATGTAGAGGTGTGGTTCGTGACTCTCTTCTTATCCGGCAGGGTGGATGTGTCGGAGACGCTGAACCTCATGAGTTTACTGTCTAATAACCGAGGATGTCTACTCTAGAAGTGTTGTTGGAATAATGTGTATACAGTGTAGTCATCTGTTACGGCCATTATGTAATAGACAGGATGTGTTTGTTCAGTAAGCCTATGTTTTTTTATATAGCACCAACACGTTCTACAGCACTTTTACAATTTTGAGAATACGTATACAGACAATAATCAAACAGATTCCTTGTAGGAACTTCATATTCGTGAGGAAATAGGTTTGAGACAAAAGGCAGAAAGTGTTTTGTTTATACAGTGGTCCATCCATCTTCTATAAATAGGATAGATCGCGTAATGGTGGATAAGCCAGTCCACAACCAAGCTTTAAACATCTAAAGCACATGGTTCACAGTGGACACTCCTTAAAGGGGTACTCCGGCGCTAAGACATCTTATCACCTATACAAAGGACCCCCGTGATCTTGCACGCAGCACCCTGTCATAATCAGTCCCTGGAGCATGTTCGCTCCTGGTCTGATTACTGGTGATCACAGGGGGCCAGAGCATTGTGACATCACGCCTCCACCCGTGTGACGTCACGCCTCCGCCCCCTCAATCCAAGCCCATGGGAGGGGGCGTGACAGCTAGGATTCCATTGAGGTTTTTGCACTGCGTTTTTTTTAGGCTCAAAAACGCCAGAAAAAGTTTTGGCGTTTTTTTTCAGGCACTTTTATCTTTTGTGTGGAATTTGCCTTTTTTGGCCCCTTTTTGGCTTTTTTTTTATTTTTATTTCTTGGGTACCAAAAAAAGGATGCAGTAAGGATGGAAAAAAATGTATTTCAATTTTTTTTTTTTTTTTTTTATAACAACATTTTAATACATTTTTATTAAAGTGTGTCACTTTTTTATCTAAATTCTTTACGTAGTACTACTACTCCCAGCATGGAACAGACTGTTCCATGATGGGAGTAGTAGTACCTGTACTAATAGACATATCGCCCTGGGTGTTACTCCTGATGCGATCGTCCATAATATAGCAGAGATGCGGAGCGGCTGTATACCGTGCTTGCATCTGCACTATACTCCAGGCTGGCCAGTGATGTGAATTGAACATATTGATGAATTCATATTGATGAATATGAATTCATATTTTCCACCCAGAGTGGGGATTGGCCTGATGTTTGCAGCCAATCACCGCTCTCAGTGGGAAATATGAATGAGTGATGTTGTATTCACTTCACTGGCCGGAGTATAGTGCAGAGCGCAGGAGAAAGCTGCTCCGCATCTCTGCAATAGATAGGACAATCGTATCGGATGTCAGGATTGACACCCGCTGTGATCTGTCCTTAACTGCAGGTACTACTACTCCCATCATGGAGCACACTCTGCACCATGCTTGGAGTTGTAGTACCTGCACTAATACAGATCGCAGCGAGTGTCACTCCTGACACCCGCTGTGATCTTCCTGTATGACAAAACGGGGGCCGCTGTGTTTTTAAAGGGAACCTTACAGACAGAACATGATGTTGTTGCTGTGGGCAGCACAATATAGACAGGCATGCCGTGTCCAGCAGTCTGTCGCTTCTGCAAGTATGTACAGTAGTTTAATCAAACTTCCATACAGCACTGTGAGAGATGAGTCCAGCATATTTATTAGGCACCGCTGCTCTGCCCATCAGCTGATGACTGACAGGCTTCACTCTATGCACAGTGAATGGGAGAATCTGGATGAATACGTCAGATTCATCACTTGCCGCACTGGGTGCATACTGCAGACTTCTACATGTTCTATGTATCTGCATATGAAAGCCCGCTGGAAACAGCATGTCCACATGTTAGCATGGTACGGTGGCTGACATGCTGTTTCCAGCGGTCTTTCATATGCAGATACATAGAACATATAGAAGTCTGCAGTATGCACCCAGTGCGGCAAGTGATGAATCTGACATATTCATCCCGATTCTCCCATTCACTGTGCATAGAGTGAAGCCTGTCAGTCATCAGCTGATGGGCAGAGCAGCTGTGCCTAATAAATATGCTGGACTCATCTCTCACAGTGCTGTATGGAAGTTTGATTAAACTACTGTACATACTTGCAGAAGCGACAGACTGCTGGACACGGCATGCCTGTCTATATTGTGCTGCCCACAGCAACAGCAGCATGTTCTGTCTGTAAGGTTCCCTTTAAAAACACAGCGGCCCCCGTTTTCAGTCACATATGTATGTTTTTATGCACCTATTATATCTACCCGTATAATTTATAGATGTGGGCGGCCGCTCTTCTTTGGTCCCCTGCACTGACATATATATATATACACTTTTTTATATTTCCTGCAGAAAGTTGTGATTGGCTGGAACCATCTGATCAATCACAGCTCTCTGCGGGAAATATGAATAGGTGTATATATACATCACTGCAGGGGACCATAGAAGACCGCATCTATACATTATACAGATGTACTACTACTCCCATCATGGAACAGTGTTCCATGCTGTGGGAGTAGTAGTACTACCTAAAAAATTTGAAAAACACACACTATATTTTTATTATTGTCGGCTACATTTGTAGGTCCCTGCCCGCACACATACATTGATCCCTGTTTAAAAATTTATAAAAATTTCGCTATAATAAGATACAATTCGTTAAATATAATTTTTTTCCATCACTACTTTATTTTTTCAAAACATTTTTAATGGTACCCTACGAAATTTTATTAAAAAAAGGTATCTCCATAACTTTTTTGGGTCGCTAAAGTCCAAAAAAAGAAAAAAAAAAAAAAAAACTGCCATCAAAAACGCCAAAGTTAAAAACCAACATGACGTTTATCTTGGCGTTTTTGCTTTCCCATAGACTTCTATGGGAGGAAAGTGCCACGATTTCTGTGCAAAAAATGCCAAACTAGGATTTGTAGGGCGTTTTTGAAAACCAGCCTCTGAGCCCAAAATAGCAGAAAAACGGCCAAAGGATAAAAAAAAAAAAAAACGCCAAACTGAAAAACGCCAAGTTTGTCTGGCATTTTGCAGTTTACTATTGACTTGTAGCAAACATCTGGAATGGGCATCTTTGCTTGAAACTCCTCAGTGGAATTCCAGCCTAAAACTGTGGATGGTGGATATAAGATATTTTTTTTATTTTTATTTTTTTGCATTTGGCCATTTTTTGGGGTGTTTTATCATGATTTTTTTTTCAGGCAATTTATGGCTATAGCATAAGTTATAGCCTAAGGGTAGGGTTACACATACAGCACCCTTAGCGTATTTCACACTGTGCATCTGCTATGAGCAGACACACAGGACTACTCTGCCGCAGCCCAGTGTGTGCAGTAAGGTTTGGAGGCTGGATCGCACATCTGCACCTTATCCACAGCGTGAAAAACTCTGTGGATGCGGTATGTGTGAAAATACCCTTTAAAGAGTCTTATTTCAATTGGTATGTTCTTTGAATATTTACAAAACAAGAAAAGTGACAAAATGACATGGAAAAAATGTGGCCATATAATATCACGTAAACAGCAGAACAAAAGTGCCCAACACTTAAAGGGGTATTCCAGGGAAAAAAACTTTTTTTTTATTTATCAACTGGCTCCAGAAAGTTAAACAGATTTGTAAATTTACTTTTATAAAAAAAATCTTAATCCTTCCAATAATTATCAGCTGCTGAAGTTGAGTTGTTGTTTTCAATATTGTGGTTCTGCCATAGCAAAGGTATATTGTTCCTGATCTGCCATCCTGTACCTGAAGTTGCTTTTGCGTGACCCTTGTTTACTACGCTGATCCTCCTGTGCATTACCCAGTCAGGCAACATTGAACCGGTGCCTGTATCATATCATCCTGCTGCTACCACAATATCTTCAGCTTTGCTTCATCTACCCCTTGTGGCTGCTTAACCATTGCTGGGTTGAATCTGCTGCTGACCTTCCCCGCCTACTGGAGCTACTTACTATTTTACTCTCATTGGACTTTGCTGTGTCTGCTGTTACCCTTGGATATCCTTCAAGCTGCTCCTCACCAACAACATCTGTCCGTGGCGAGTCTGGAAAATGCTGAAAGCAGATGTTTGGTCAACTTTAGTCCAAGGTAGGGCCGGTTCATACCGAAATTTTTGGGCTGCACAATATGAATTTTAACCCATACTGCAATACCGGTTTGGCCCCTCCCCCTCGGGAATTAATGAATTATCAGCCCAGCGCTGCACTATCCCCATCGGGGAACTAATCATATGTGACCCGCGAGCGCTGTTCTGCCCCCCCCCCCCTCCCAATTAATTATCAGCCCAGCACTACTACTCGCATATGTCACCTGCAAGCGCTGCCCTCCTGATCCTCCTGTTTGTTGCAGTCGCCGGCCCTTACACTCTAAACCAGTGGCCTTCAACCTCCAGATGTTGCAAAACTACAACTCCCAGCGTGCCTGGACAGCCGTTGACTGTCCAGGCATGCTGGGAGTTGTAGTTTTGCAACATCTGGAGGTCCGCAGATGGCAATCCACTGCTCTATACTGTATCCCTATTTCCGGGCTGCAAAAGGTAAACAAAATAAACTTTCTCACCTTCCCCGTCGGTCCGGACTTGCTTCCCAGGGAATGGAACGTCAGAAAGCCATCATCCTATCACAGGCCGCAGCGATGTTCCGCCTCGGCCGGTGATAGGCTGAGCCCACTGTCATGTAAGAAGCCGGCTTCTTACATGACAGTGGGCTCAGACTATCACCGGCCGAGGCGGAACATCGCTGCGGCCTGTGATAGGCTGGCGGCTTTCCGACGTTCACGTCCCCAGTGTAAGGCCGATGTCGGAACATGCATTAGTTTTAATATGTTTACCTTTTGCAGCCCGGGCATAGGGATATAGTATAGGGATACGGCACAGTACAGTGTCAGCGCCGGCGGCCGCAACAGACAAGAGGACGAGGAAGGCAGCGCTTGCGGATGACATGTGAGTAGTACCTTGATGGGGACAGTGGAGCGCTGGGCTAATAATTATTTTGTGGGAGGGGGGAATACCGTTATATACCGTGGAACTGCCATAAGTAACAAAAATACCGCGATAAACATATTTGGCCATACCGCCCAGCCCTAGTCCAAGGTGTATGAACACCTTTAGATTGCCCATCTCCATATGTCTCTGGGTAGAAGGATGTAAAAAAGCTAAATCTTTTTTCAGAGTGTCTCCACTATTGGGGGGGGATCTGTTTTACAGTGCAAAGGAAATAGGCACTTGCAACCAGCAAAAGCTGATCCTGTGTGGTCCCAGCATTGGGGCACGTAGTATATTTAGCTTGAGCACTGTATAATCTATTAGTTTATCGCTGAGGCCCATTCCACTTTCACGTGATGGAGAAATTACTTTGACATTTAGCAGAACTACCCTTACTGGTTGATCCAGATCATTCCTGTTTACCTGGACTCCTAGTGCAAAGTAATGTCATGCAGAATGGCAAATGCATGGATTGTACACAGGAGTATTTCTATTGGCTGTAATCATAGTGATTTAAGGCCAATAAACACGTCATTTTTATGTTGTGATTTTTTTTTAGGGATAAAAACTGAACCTGAAGATATAAAAAAAAAAAGGGGGGGGTTGCGTCATACCCGTGGCCAGTCACCGCTCCATCTTGTAATTTATAGTTAGATAGTGATCCAGGCATACAGAGGACCTATGCACACGTACATTAATATGGAGACATGCAGTATTTTCTTCTGTCTGTACAAATCAAGCATAAAACAAAATGTGACTTTTTCCTTCGTATGCACAGGCGTATTGTTTGTGTAAGTAGCACTAGCTGGAACCTGTGCCTACATCTCTCAACACCAGGGTGAGTAATTGGCTTATTATAACATTCATGTTCTAACCTGTTCACACTATTGCATCAAAATTCTGTGTTTTAAATATAATGTTCCATTTTGTTAGACGTAGATGCTTTTAACTCCTTAAATAGGCCCTGTCATAATCAAAAATGTTCTAAATGTTGTACATCTTGGCAAAGACCACTGGCTATCCTTATACAATCCATACCATCCAGATCATGGTCCTGTCCGGCTGCAATGCTAAAAGCGGAGAGCTTCACAATTGCTCGCATCAGGGTTGAGCGCTCGCTTGGTGAACTGGCAGTGGGCAGGAGGCGCATGAGCGGAGGACCTGTGTGTCATTCGGGATTCTCAGTGCTTAGGTAGAGTAGAAAGGCAGGGCAGCCCCAGGCTATTTCGAACCCCTGGCCATGACTGTCAGTTTGTTGGTAACTGCAGAAATAAACTTATTTTTTTTTTAACAAGTAAAAAAGGACAGAAACTTTACAAACTGGGTATTGTTGTAATTATCTCACATAAATCCACAAAAAATAGCTAAAAGTATCTTTTATTAGGTAACAAAATTACAAAAAGTCCAAAAAGTATTAAAACAGTAAACCATTCAGTTTAAGGAGTCTCAGATTCAGGGTACTCCAATGGGTCAATCCCCAAACATAAACCCGACGCTTTTCCCAGTATATAGGTAAAAATACGGTTCATCAGGGGTAACGAGACGAGATAGATATATGTAAGAAAATGGAGATATTAAGATATGACTTTTTACATACTATTCCACTCTATATAAGGCAACAGTACAAAAATGGCACATACAAAGCACAAAAGATGTTATAAAGCTGACAAAAGCATTATTTAAGCAACACAAACATTATGACATTCGTTCCAGTGTTTCTGTCGAACAGTGGGTATTTTTGGATTGAAGTCCAATCTCTCCAGATGGATTGGAATTATATCCACATCAACAAATAGAGGGAGGACAAATGATAAACATGTCCATCTTTCATAATGGCCCCACTGCTTACTTTGTAGGGCTCCAAATGTATCCTCCATTAATGAAACATGTAGCACTCATATACTTCACTGTTATAACTACTGGAAACAATCACATTTGCTTGTAAATGCTAACGCCCCTTCAGGTACTATATCACCTGATATATGGGATAGGTGAGCCCATAAAACTAAGAAAAACTGAATCCTTTATGAGTAGTAGTGCACAGATGATAACACCAGCCTTAATATATACTGAACAATAAGACGTCACACTGATAACCCCCAGATATAAGGTGCCTTGCCGCCATCTAATATCCTTTACTCCACTACAAACATCCCCGGTTCCTGACCTCTGCATGTCTGTTATCCTGGATGGTGGTTGTTTAAGGTATTGTTGTAATTATGCCAACCTAAAAAATCTGGATAATATGTTAGTTTGACCACATATTTAACTATGAAACAACAACTAACCCCGACTAATGGGTGTGATTTCAACTATTATTTGGCAAAGGCATATTTAAATTTATTAACTTAAAATCACTTTTAAGGTGATCGCATACGGCTGGGGAGAGCTAAAAACGCATACGGGGAAAAATGAGCCGACTGGTTCACTCAGGTCGGCTCATTGAAATGAATTACATACGGGACCGCATACGGCAGGGATACGGGAGCGCAAGTTCTTAGTTTCCCACCAGCCGTATGCGGTCCCGTATAGGGAAAAATGTTATGTGAACCCAGCCTAACATATATTTCCCATAGACTTGTATGGGACTTTAAACAAAAACCCCGCCCTGGCAAATGGGGGTGAGTAAGGGTTAAATCGCCTATCCTATGTTTGTTTTTGACATATAAGTAACATGTGGCCAAGTTTCATGTATCCCTTTGGACATGATGCTGGAACATACACACACACACACACACACACATACACATTGAGCTTTATATATATATATATATATATATATATATATATATATATATATATATATTTATAGAGATAGATAGATAGATAGATATGTGGGAAGCCTATCAGGCTGAATTTGTGGGAGGGGCTTTGGCTATTTAACATCCATCGGCCCCTCCCTCTGGGCGTATGCTGGGTTGGCGAAGTTGCGGGGGTTCTTTCGTTGCGTACGCTGGGTCAGGTGTGTGGTGGTGCAGGTAAGTGCCGGGTGACCGGCAGGTTCTTTTACTGGGGCCCTGGTCTGTTGCTATTGCTCCCCTCGTTTGGCGGGCAGGCTCCGGCACCCAGCGTGTTATGTAGGCGGCGGTCCGTCGGTACAGCGCGTGCCCGGGCTGGCCGCAGTGAACACGGCCTCTGGATCCAGCGGCAGCTGGCGGCATGGTAGGTGCGGGGAGACGCGACCCACGTGGGTCTCCCTGTGCCGGCGTCTCACGTGTAACACGGGGCTCTGAACGGGCGGAGTCACAGCATGCCAGTGAGCCGACGGTATAGCTCCACGGATGGCCAGCAGGTGGCGCTGAAAAAAAAAAAAAAAATGTGTGTGAGGAAATGTGTTAGGCTTACAGAGTGTATTGGTACCATGCAGTAATAAGGGGCTGGCTCATGGTGCACCGGTGTCAGGCCACAGTCCTGACACATGCACTGTCGCAGACAAGGGGCAGTTTGTAAGTTAATAATACTATAATCCATATTACTGTGGCTTCGGTTTAGGGGGGGGGGTGGTCATGCATATCGGGGTACCGGGTCAGAGGCTTGGGGTAGTCAAGTAATTAGTGGGGTTGGGGTAGTTTCAGGCATAGGGGGGGGGGGGCTAGGGGGTGCCAGCATGTATGGGTCAGAGGTGGTAGGTGGCGCGTAAACCATATGGTTAGTACACTGTTAGTTTCTCTTGCAGATTAGGTGGGCTGTATACAGTTAGGTGGTCGTTACGTTCCTGGTCATTGCAAACTTGGCTACAGTCAGTACCAACCGTACGGCGGTTGTTCATGTTATTTATTCACGTTTCATGGTGGTCATCACTTTCGCTAGCAGACGCTAGTTCACGTCATTTCAGTCAAATGCTTAATATTCCTGTTACATTAGTTAATGTTACGCACTGCTGCTGTTACACATAGGCCCTGAATCACTGTATATCTGACTCGACATGTCAGATAGGGTTCAAGGCGTCATTGCTACTGTCACGCATACAGAGCATTTCGTTTACACGGGTAGTGGTCACTGCGATCTTGACTCTTCTTCAAGGGTGACCACTCGCCTGCGGTGGTTGCTGACACATCTTCAGAGCCATCGCTAGTTAGTTAGAAACGGTGCACACTGTAATCTTGACTCGCAGTCAGGAGGTGTTCACGGTTTAATTATTCATGACTATACGCGTCATGCACACGTTCTCGGTCAGACACACGGTCAGGCCTCGTTTCAAACTATTCAGGTGGTACTCTGGGTCGCACTGGCACTACGGTCAGCACTCTTGGGTTCGGCCACATTGCACGGGCAGTCTGCAGCTGTAAGCTAACATTAAGTATGTATTCGGTTGTTTGCAGGGTTACAGTCGATTTGCTGTTTGTTTCAGGCGTCTTACTGTTGTGTTACAGTGGTGGTAAGGTCAGTCAGTACTCAGCAAGGGGGGTACACGTTTCTCATATCTGGTGACTCACGATTACCGTTTTTCCCCGGCACCCGTTACGGCCCGGACAGGTCATGTCTCACGTGTCAGACATAGAGGACCCGATGTCCATCCCTGATACACCAGCTAGAAGCTCCATGCGAGGGATGCCCTCCTCTGCAGCTTACAGGGCTTGGACGATCCCCAAGTTGATGGAGGAGTTGCGCAAGAGGGCAATTCCATTTCCAGCAACCGCCCGAAAAGCAGAGTTGTACAAACTCCTCATGGCGGATCAGGGGGCTGGCGACAGTCAGGAGGGGACCTCGGGCCAGTCCACCCTCTCTGAACTGCATGCAATGATGACTTCCATGTTGGGCAGGCTGGTTTCTCTGGAGAGAAGGGGCATTCAGGGGCCCCCAGCTCCAGCAGCATTGCAGGCGCCAACGCCTACACAGATGTCTGCTTCTGTTCTGGTAGGCAACCCAGGTAGGCGCTCTGGGCCACCAAGGGTGTCACCAGTCCATTTTGTCCCAGCGGCCCTGAGAAAGGACATACTGTAAGGGAAGGACATCAATTTGGCGGCCCTGTTGCTATCTGCATTCAACGTTGAGGACACTAGAACGGTAGCGTGCGCTGACTTATCTGTTGTCCTTAAGAGTAAGGACACCAGGCTGAAACGGAAGCTAAATATCCACGAGTTTGTGATTGCCTTCAGCAAATGCAGGGAGGTGATATGCTCAGCCAGGCCGGAGTGCAGAGAGGAGCTCGACCTGTATTTGCTGAGGGTTACTGAATACGCATACAAATACGATGGTACCCATTTCTACGATTATCATAGAAGTTTCTCAGCCATGGCAGCGGCGGCCTTCAGCCAAGATGGGTACCTCACGGACTGGAGCATCGAAGATTCACAGATGTTCTGCAGCCACTTCGCAAATCTCAAATTCCCCGCATGTGCCGCCTGTCAATCAATCACGCATACTACGGCGTGGTGTGTAGGGCTGGCTCAACAGGGCGAGCAGGGCGCCACCGGACCGTCCACTTCCACGGACAGTTTCAGCAGGTCCGCACCTTCCGTGGATAAGTTGGGCCGTCCAGTACACTATCTCGGAGGCTCACAAATTTGTAACAACTATAACATGTCTTTGTGCAACTTCAGCAATTGCAGGTTATTACACGTCTGCTTCTACTGCTTCAGGGCACATCCGGGCTCTGCATGTAGGCAGAAAGGGCCAGCATGACTAGGCGGGGTACGTACCCCAGTCCTGGCCGCTCTGCTCGCGGATCACCCGGACCCAGATTGGGTCCAATGGTTGATCAATAGTTTTGATAGAGGCTTCCACGCCGGCATGGTCACACTGCCGCAGGCCACATTTGAATGCGACAATCTGCTGTCTGCCGTAAACGATCCCGCTGTTGTCACTGAATTAATAAATGCTGAGCTAATGAAAGGTTATATGATTGGCCCCTTGTTAGTTTCTCCATTCAGGTCTTGGAGGGTCAGTCCGGTAGGGGTGGTAACAGGCAAGTTCAATGGGAAAAGAGACTGATATTTGACTTGTCGGCTCCTCATGGGTCACTTGTCCCCAGTATCAACTCTCATTCCATCCAAGGAGTTTAGCATGCATTATTCTTCCATAGACCAGGCTATTCAGGTCATCTTGGCGCTCGGCCCAGGGACTTGGATGGCGAAGGCGGATATCACTGATGCCTTCAAGTTGCTTCCATTGCACAGGGACCAGTGGCAATGGTTTGGGCTCCAATGGCAGGGGGCATATTATTTTGCTTCCAAGTTGACTTTCGGATGCAAGAGCAGCCCGTGGCTGTTTGACCAACTGGCCCAGGCATTGCACTGGCTGCTGGTTAATGTCTCTGGATGCAGCCAGGTCATCTATTATTTGGATGACTTTCTTCTGCTCAGTCGCCCGAGGGAAGAGCCGGACCAGTTGGTCAGATTGCTGAAACTGTTCACTGATATTGGGGTGCCAGTGTCTCCCAAGAAAACGGTCGGTCCAACAAGTGTCTCACCTTTCTTGGAGTAATCCTAGATCCAGTCGCAATGCAAGTCAGCTTGCCCACTGACAAACTCAACCGTATCAGAGACACTATCCACAAGTACACGGTCTCCCAGGTCACGACCAAGGGCGAGTTGCAGAGCTTGCTGGGAATGCTGGCATTTGCTATGCGAGCAATTCCGCAGGGCAGAGCGTTCGTATCCAGAATATTGTCTTTGCTGCATGGTGTCCCTCATCAACACAGTAGGGTTTGGTTAGACTGCCAAGCCCTGGCTGACCTGAACATGTGGGATAGGTTCATGGCACAATGGAATGGGACGGCTATGTTTGTCCCGCCAGCCTCCGAGTTGTCCCCCAAGATCTGCACCGATGCATCATCTTCCACCGGTTATGGTGCAGTGTGGGGCGGCAGGTGGATGGCGGGCCAATGGTCCAAGCAGGTATTGGCTCTGGCAGGCTTCAGCAGCACTTCGGCACTTTTTGAGGTTTTCCCCATTGTAGCAGCTGAAGTGACATGGGGCGACAAGTGGTCAGGGCAGACGGTGGAGTTTCAGTGTGACAATCAGGCGACAATTGCCATAGTCAACAAGGGAAGTTCCAGGCATGCTACTGTCATTTAATTCATGCGCAGGCTAGTCTGGGTGTCCTTACAACACAACTTCAATTTTGTAGCCAGACACATACCGGGGGTAGACAACACGGCCGCAGATGCTCTGTCCAGGGCTAATTTCCATCTCTTTTCACAGGTGGCTCCGCAAGCAGACGCAGTAGGAACACAACCCCCTTGCCTGGCACAATTAATCTTGGACTGAATTATTACACACAGGTGGCCCGGGAGTTAATGTCGGACGCCTTAGCCCCCAATACCAGAAAGGCCTATCATGCAGCACACGACACCTTCAGGTCATATCTGTCGCAACATAGCATCCCCTTTTCTTACGACACCACTATCATTCTATCTTTCATCGGTTTCTGCCACTCTTCTCTGCACCTGTCTCATAGCACTATTAAATCTTACCTTTCGGGCATTCAGCATTTCATTTCTTTATCCCACCCAGACAGGCTGTCTATCCTATCATCTCAGGCTGTCAAGGCTGCGCTCAGAGGGGTGGTGGCTCGTAGCGCCACAGCGCCACCTCTCAGGAAACCGATCAGCGGCGAGCTGTTCCGAGCCATGTCTGACGCATTAGCCAATAACCCGTTTGGCTTCGAGCGCAGTCTGATAATCAAATCTGCCATTTATCTAGCCTTCTATAGCTTCCTCCGGCCGGGTGAATTTTCATGTGTCAGGCGGGGAGCGACACATCCACAGAAGGCTCATTTAAGGTGGCAGGGTTCTTGGTTCGAAGTTTCACTGTCCGTCACAAAAACTTGCAGGTGGGGGGCGGTGGTTAAGTATTTCCTTCAGGTAACAACTGGTGCCCGGTGGCGGTGTTGGCACAACTGGTTGAGTTCCTCCATGATAGGCCTCCGGAGTCGCCACTGTTGCCTTTCGGTGGGGGTGCTCTTACCACTTCTCTTTTCACATCGCATGTCCGCACGCTGCTTGGCAATTTAGGACACAACCCCAGAGAGTTCTCAGGTCACTCATTCCGCATAGGAGCAGCATCGGCGGCCTCCAGGCACAAGGTGCCTGTACATGTCATCCAGAAGTTGGGGAGGTGGCGTTCTGATGCATATACCACTTATGTCCCAGATCCCTCAAGGGAAATGGCAGAGGCATTTAAATTTTTGGCATTATAAATAAATGATACTTAATTACCCTAACTGGGGGTGTATTTTTGCCCTCTATAGGCGGACCCTCGACGCGGTTTTCAGGCACACCTCAACCGCTGTTCTATGTTACAAGTAGAGTTTTGTGTTAGGTCTTGGTAAATCTAGTTTCTTGCAGGTGGCCTTGGCAGGAGATAACAGGTAAGCCCATGCACGGTTCAAAGTCCTGACCACAAATATATATATTGCAAATCTGCAAACATTGTCGACTTTGCTGATTAATGCTGATGTCTGGCATTAGCTCTATGTCCGGGCTGGGTATAAAGCATACTCTTCATACTCCTGAACTGCAACCAGTGTGGTGGTGGTAATGGGGTTAAAATTCTGCTAGATGTCTTTGTAAACCATTTATCACCCTGCACTCACTCCTGGTCTATGAAGCATGCTCAGGAGCTGAGCCTTTTTCATACCCAATTGGTCCTTGCTGCCAAGAACACTGATTGGTGTAATGTCCTGTATTAACCCTTTAGACACCACAATTTAATTTAATTGCAACCTCTAAAAGTGCAAAAATGCACTTACTGATTGGGACCACTGCTGGAAATCCCAGGGTCGTGATCACCTGAGAGGACAGCCGGAGGTTCCTTACCTCACTTTGCTGTCCAATTGACTCTCCCTTTGTGCAGGCAGCCTGTGGTTTCGCCACATGTGTAAATGTCCAAACTATTTAATGTATAACATAACATAATGAAATCACTGGCCAAGACGAGACATTGCTGAGGCAGACGATTAGCTGAGCCGCAGGGTGACATGTCGGGCCCCAAAAGCAGGAAGATGACCGCACCGTTTTACACGAGAGAAATACCAGTGGCACCAAGTGAGCTGGGGAAGGTAAGTCAAAAAGTTTATTTTAATAGTGACAACCCAGGCATAATGGGCAAATAAAATAAAAATTGGCAGATAACCCTTTTAGGACTTTCTGAATGCATTATGTATTCCAGGGACAGACTATACGGTAAAATGTGCTCTTACTTGCTGTACTATAGGTTATGTACTGTACAGTCTGTATATCTAGTGTATCTCTTAGATAAGAGCCTTTTGTGCATTACTTGTACAGGTCATTTGTGGCCACGTTGTGTATCAGAGCTTGTTGAGAGGTTGTGTAGATTGACAGAGCCTTTATTGAGGAATTATACAGTTAGGCAGAAATTATTATTGGTCACACAAACCCTTTTGGCAAGAGGTGACACAGGATGAGATTTTATTTTTGTATTTCCTAAAAATAGTCTCCGATATCAGCTTATAAGGTCAATGAGTAGTGGAGCTAAATGTTCTGTGAACAGGCAGTCAATTGTTAAAGATAATCAAATAGAATATAGAATTCCAGAAACTTTAATCTACAAACAGCAATGCAGGTCATGACTCAATTACCTAAGGTCTACACTTTTTACGGTATATGTCCTGTCCTAGGTTGTTGGTGGGTGCCAAAAGTGCAGACAGTTCTTTTATATTTAACTTACAACAAATGTTCTGGCTTCATGAAACCTTTCTCCTATAAATTAAAGGAAATAATTTTTATTAATGGCATATATTTTCCACAAGTAGAAAAAATAACAAATCCCCTTGTAATGTACATTTCTAAAATAAATTCTGGCACAAATCTAAAATTAGAAATGAATCTGCAGTTAAAACGTTAAATACTTATAGACTATACAAAGCTGTGAACTCGGCTGTGAAATATGTCCCAATGAAGAGAATTGTCATGTAAAAGCATATAAAATTCCTGTTGAAAATCCAATATGGAGTGTGATAAAAGATGTTGGCGGTTCATAGTCAGCAGTGTGTGTAATTTTTGTTTATAGTATAAGCAAAATGCCCCTTAAGGACGCAGCTCATTTTCATCTTAGGGACGCAGGCCTTTTTTGCAAATCTGACCACTGTCCCTTTAAGCATTAATAACTCTGTGATGCTTTTACTTTTCATTCTGATTCCGAGATTGTTTTTTCGTGACATATCCTACTTTGTTAGTGGTAAAATGTTGTCGATACTTGCATCATTTCTTGGTGAAAAATTCCAAAATTTGATGAAAAATTTGAAAACTTTGCATTTTTTTTTAACTTTGAAACTCTCTGCTTATAAGGAAAATGGACATTCCAAATAAATTATCTATTGATTCACATATACAATATGTCTACTTAATGTTTGCATCATAAAGTTGACATGTTTTTACTTTTGGAAGACATCAGAGGGCTTCAAAGTTCAGCAGCAATTTTCAAATTTTTCACAAAATTTTCAAAATCTGAATTTTTCAGGGACCAGTTCAGTTTTGAAATGGATTTGAAGGGTCTTCATATTAGAAATACCCCACAAATGACCCCATTATAAAAACTGCACCCCTCAAAGTATTCAAAATGGCATTCAGTAAGTGTCAACCCTTTAGGTGTTTCACAGGAATAGCAGCAAAGTGAAGGAGAAAATTCAAAATCTTCATTTTAAACAATCGCATGTTCTTTGAATTTTTTTCAAGGGGTAAAAGGAGAAAAATCTTCCTAAAATATGTAACCCAATTTCTCTCGAGTAAGGAAATACTTCATATGTGTATGTGAAGTGTTCGGCGGGCACAGTAGAGGTCTCAGAAGGGAAGGAGCAACAATAGGATTTTGGAGAGTGAATTTTTCTGAAATGGTTTTTGGGGGGCATGTCACATTTAGGAAGCCCCTATGGTGCCAGAACAGCAAGAAAACTCCCACATGGCATACTATTTTGGAAACTACACCCCTCAAGGAACTTAAGGGGTACAGTGAGCCATAACACACCACAGGTATTTGTCGACTTTTAGTTAAAGTTTGATGTGTAATGAAATTTTTTTTTTTTCACTAAAATGCTGGTTTTCCCCGAAATTTTACATTTCTACAAGGCGTAATAGGAGAAAATTCCAGACAATTCTTCTTCAAAATCCCAATGGTGCTCCTTATCTTCTGAGCATTGTAGTGCGCCAGCAGAGCACTTTACATCCACTTATGGGGTATGTTCTTACACAGAAGAAATGGGGTTACAAATTTTGTGGGGCTTTTTTCCTATTTTCCCTTGTGAAAATGAGAAATTTAGGGTAACATTTTAGTAAAAAAAAAAAATGTTTTTTCAATTTCCCATCCAACTTTAACAAAAATTCGTCAAACACATGTGGGGTGTTCAGGCTCACTATATCCCTTGTTACATTCCGTGAGGGGTGTAGTTTCCAAAATGGGGTCACATGTGGGTATTAATTTTTTTGTGTTTATGTCAGAACCGCTGTAAAATCAGCCACCGCTGTGCAAATCACCCCTGTGCAAATCACCAAAAGTGTAATTGTGTAAGGGTGTATATGTAGTGTTTTACTTTTTATTTTGTGGTAGTGTAGTGTAGTTAGTGTTTTTAGGGTACATTCACACGGGCGTGGGTTTGCAGTGAGTTTCCTGCTGGGAGTTTGAGTTGCGGTGGAAAATTTGCCGCAGCTCAAACTTGCATTGGGAAACTCACTGTAAAGCCACGCCCGTGTGAATGTACTCTGTACATTCACATGGTGGGGAGGTAGGGGGTGTTTACGGGCGCAAACCTCCGACTGTTGCAAAACTACAACTCTAAACATGAACTGACAGATTGTGCATGCTGGGAGTTGTAGTTCTGCTACAACTGGAGGCACACTGGTGGGAAAACACTGAATTAGGTAACAGACAAACTGTTTACCCACCAGTGTGCCTCCAGCTGTTGCAAAACAATTACTCCCAGCATGTACTGACAGCCGCTTGTTGCCGAACATGCTAGTAGTTTTGCAAGATCTGGAGGGCCACAGTTTAGAGACCGATGCACAGTGATTTCAAAACTGTGGTCCTCCAGATCTTGCAAAACTACAAATCCCAGCATGCTCAGACAGCCGTTTGCAGCCGGGCATGCTGGGAGTTGTAGTTTTGCAACATCTGGAGGATCACAGTTTGGTGACCACTACACATTGGTCTCCAAACAGTGGTCCTCCTGATGTAGCAAAACTACAACTCCCAGCATGCCCAGACTGTCTGGACATGCTGGGAGTTGTAGTTTTGCAACTTGTCAGGGGGAGGGAACTTTCCCCCGTCATCTCCGCGCACCTGCCGTCGCCAGACCTCCAGGTTCTCCACGCACGCGCCACACACGGGCCGCCTCTGCACATCCGATCGCGTTAATCAAATGGGGTGTCGGGGTGTCGGGCAGGCATGGTCTCCTGCCGGACAACCCGGGACTTTAGCTAATTAACCCGATCAGCGCCGCGGGAGCGCGCACTTAATGAACGCCGCCTTTATACGACGGAATGCGTGATGGTATTGCGTTATTCGCCGTATAAATGCGGCGTTCTGAGCGAAGGGGTTAAGCAGAACTTCTCACCTGCCGGAGACAACGAGAGGTGAAAAGTTCAGCCCCCGGGATGCAGCAGAAGCTGCAAATATGTGAACGACTGGTATACCCTGCGCTCTGCGCGAACCCACTTAAGCAGCTGACGGGTATACACACCGTTCTGCCTTAAGGGGTTAAAGGAAAACAAACGGGTTGACCTAGGAAGACGTCAAAGCATTAAGATAAGACTCAAAGCTATTTGGCTTGTAAAAAAAAAAAAAAAAAAGTAACTGGAGTCAATATTTGTGACAGACTTGTTAGGAAAGCCGAGTAAAACCCAGCACTAACACCTATTGTGTGAGTTTTCTACAGTTAAACAAATATAAAAAAAACAAAAAAAAACTGATCGACTATATGGGTTGTAGCTTATTCACTCACTTTTAATCAATTATGTATCTGCTGTTTCAATGGGATCTTTCTTTTGAAATTTACTGTGTATGGATTAGACTCCTAATCGCCATCTGTGAGCAACTAAGATTTTGACATAGTCATGGCCGTAAATGTTGGCACCCCTGAAATTTTTCAAGAAAATTAAGTATTTCTTACAGAAAATGATTGCAGTAACACATGTTTTGCTATACACATGTTTATTCCCTTTGTGTGTATTGGAACTAAACCATAAATGGGAGGAAAAAAGCAAATTGAACATAATGTCACACCAAACTCCAAAAATGGTCTGGACAAAATTATTGGCACCCTTAACTTAATAGTTGGTTGAACACCCTTTGGAAAAAATTACTGAAATCAGTTGCTTCCTATAACCATCAATAAGCTTCTTACACCTCTTAGCCGGAATGTTGGACCACTCTTCCTTTGCAAACTTCTCCAGGTCTCTCATATTGGAAGGACGCCTTTTCCCAACAGCAATTTTAAGATCTCTCCACAGGTGTTCAATGGGATTTAGATCTGGACTCATTGCTGGCCACTTCAGAACTCTCCAGCACTTTGTTGCCATCCATTTCTGGGTGCTTTTTGACGTATTTTTGGGGTCATTGTCCTGCTGGAAGACATAAGATCTCGGACGCAAACCCAGCTTTCTGACACTGGGCTGTACAGTGCGACCCAAAATCCAATGGTAATCCTCAGATTTCATGATGCCTTGCACACATTCAAGGCACACAGTGCCAGAGGCAATTGAACAACCCGAAAACATAATTGAACCTCCACCATATTTCACTGTAGGTACTGTGTTCTTTTCTTTGTAAGCCTCATTCCGTTTTCGTTAAACAGTAGAATGATGTGATTTACCAGAAAGCTCTGTCTTGGTCTCAATTGTCCACAAGATGTTTTCCCAGAAGGATTTTGGCTTAGGCTCGGTTCACACTGTGGAATTTCTGAGCAGAATTTCTGCCAGAGATGGAGCCAGCAGCACTAGGACCGCGTGGACTACATTGCCGTCCCCATAGATGGCAATGCGTTTCTGATCAAATCTCCCAAAAGATCCACCCAGAAATGCATTGCAGTCTATGGGTGCATCAATGCAGTCTGCTTGGTCCTAGCTCCACCGGCTCGATCTTTGGCAGAAATTCTGCCCAGAAATTCTGCAGTGTGAACCCAGCCTTACTAAAGTTCATTTTGGCAAAATGTAGTCTTGCTTTTTTATGTCTCTGTGTCAGCAGTGGGGTCCTCCTGGGTCTCCTGCCATAGCGTTTCATTTAATTTTAAATGTCAACGGATAGTTCGCACTGATGATGAATCTCCCTAAACCTGCAGGACATCTTGAATATCTTTGGAACTTGTTTGAGGCTGCTTATCCACCATCCTGACTATCCTGCGTTGACACCTTTCTTCAATTTTTCTCTTCCTTCCATGCCCAGGGGCATTAGCTTCAGTGCCATGGGTTGCAAACTTCTTGATAATGTTGAGCACTGTGGACAAAGGCAAATCTAGATCTCTGGAGATGGACTTGTAACCTTGAGATTGTTGATATTTTTCCGCAATTTTAGTTTTCAAGTCCTCAGACAGTTTTCTCCTCTTTCTCTTGTCCATGCTTCATGTGGCACACGCAGACACACAATGCAAAGACTAAGTGAACTTCTCTCATTTTTTCTGCTTTCAGGTGGGATTTTTATATTGCCCACAACTGTTACTCACCCCAGATGAGTTTAAAGGAGCATCACATGCTTGAAATAATCTCTTTCCACATTCATTTTTCCACAATTTTGAAAGAGTGCCAATAATTTTGTCCAGACCATTTTTGGAGTTTGGTGTGACATTATGTCCAATTTGCTTTTTTTCCTCCTGTTTTTTATTTAGTTCAAATACACACAAAGGGAATAAATATGTGTATAGTAAAACATGTGTTACTGCAATCCTTTTCTGTGAGAAATACTTCATTTTCTTGAAAAATTTCAGGTGTACCAACATTTACAGCCATGACTGTATATCGGCTGTGAGAACAATGGGTTAGAACATTACAGAGCACTGACTTCTGATCAATCCCATTCACAATGTACAGTTATTAAAATGCAATTTGTACACTTGACCTCACCCTTAGATTCTAGACATAATGCCCTTTTATTAATTTTATTAACGGTTTAGGTCCAGCTGCCAAGAAGCGTATATAATGCACTTATAGGGTGCCAGGATTCTGTGGTCATTTACTTGATTGCTCAGTTCTTTGGCTGTGGCTTATTAAGAAGTCAAGAGGCTTATTCTACTGTGATTAAGAGGATTATGGATTGTAAAAAAGATTTGTGGGCTAATGCCTTTTCTACTTCTTAATCTTGTGTTTCCAATTTATATATTTTTTCCTTATTTACAAACCTGATTTGTCAGTTTTTTTTTTCTAATGCACCGTATTGAGGTGCTAACTTGTTACTGATGGAGGGAAGCGGAGTTCTCACTCTTTATATAGCGTCGACATGATCTTCAGCACTTTACAATTCTGGGGGTACATAAAGAGACCATTGGACATTACAGAATTACACACTGAGGCTATGTTCACACAGCCAAAAAAGTGCGTAATGTCCACTCAGAAAACACGTGTGGTCATTCCACACATTTCCTTGTTTCTTAGGCACTGGGAATGCTCAGAAATGTGCCGTATTCATAGACGGTGATGCACCTATTTAATGTTTCTGCGGACGCCAAATCAGGATTTCCACCATGTGCACAGTGGGACTGCCTGAGCCTAATTTTCCAGCGGATTTCCGCAGTGTGAACCTAGTCTAAGTCCAGAGATTTTAAATAAGGGCAGCGCCAACTGAATCATTTGGCACTAAGACCATGTGGACATTGCTTTCTCCATAGACAGCAATGTCTGCGGCATGGATTCCACCTAAAGAATGAGCAAGCTCAGACAGAACAGTGCCAGCAATGAGATTCTGCTGCATTGGATTTTGCAGGTCCAGTTGGAAATTCCATAGTGTAAACGTAGGTTAATTGTTCAGACTAGAGCATAAAAGAGCTCACAATGTATGGCTTCAGTTGTTTAGACTTCATTTTCTGCTATTTATTGTCTGTGTAATGGCAGTCTGCTTATTTATATTCAGTTGTATGTCATGTAGAAGCTTTTATGTTGTTAGTTTTGCTGATTGTTTAAAGGGTACTCCGCCCCTAGACATCTTATCCCCTATCCAAAGGATAGGGGATAAGATGTCTGATCATGGGGGACCCGCCTCTGGGAACACCTGCAATCTCTCTTGCAGCTCCCCCTGTCATCTGCTGCACGGAGCAAACTTCACTGGGGATGCTGCAGGAGACATCGCAGGTTTTCCCAGCAGCGGGACCCTCCTGATCAGACATCTTATGCCCTATTCTTTGGATAGGGGATAAGATGTCTAGGGGCGGAGTACCCCATTAATTTTATTTTTTTATCACCATAGGTAATATGCATATTGCTAGGGTCACTTTCTGAGTATTAATGGCATGAAACTGTCGAGGGCTGGGCTACAGTTCCCAGCACATTGGATGACCATAAGTAGCAGCTGTGCGGGATAAAGTGAGAGGCCCAGTGCTAAATAAGAGCTGCATCCTCTTCATTCTCAGAAGCAGCATGGGTCCCAAAAGTGGTAACACCATTGATCGAAATGTAATGATGTTCAATACATATGATAGCAAACTAGAAAAATTGTGAAGGATGGGTAGCTAGTGCGCCTATTAAATTCTTGGGTTGCTTTTTGTTAAATGTGTTGTCGAGGCATGCTATCTCACACAATGTGATGTTGGGCATGGATAGAAACACAAGTATACACACAAGTCCTATTCTAACTGATAAGACCCATACAGCATACTCAATGGGTGTTGGACAGTTGCCTTTAGATCACACTACCTAAACAACTCTCCCTCCCAATTTGATCACTGCAAGCGAGGGCACGGTGTACAGTATCAAGATCAGTCTTTTAGCTAATGGTTTATACATTGGCACCTTCTTTACTACTTTACAGGAAAGCCATTTTTGTGAGCATTCCAGGCAAATAATACTATGTGCTCTTTGCATAATGTTCAGCCTCTACTATTTGCTACTCTTTTATTTGTCTGTCCTTATATTGAGGTCTGTGAGACGCTGTCGGCACACATGCCCGCAGGGGATTGACATAGTGAAGCTTTTGCCGCTAACAATTCTAACAGCTTGCGCTGTGTAACCAACTGATTCTTGTCTAGGATCAGTTTTCTGAATGACTGTGCGTGCCACTCCTAGCTACGGCTGTCCTGACATCAGCAAGAAAGGAAAAATGGCCTCATGTCTTTGTGGTGAGATCATTGGCCAGGGATCTCCAGCTCTACTGTAATATGTGCATTAACCCTTAGTGCTAAGCAGCATTTCCAGTCTCAGCACATGAATAACGGAATAAATCATTTGGGCCAGACTGCCTGTATATTCATTATATCCAAATGTGTATATATGGAAATTGTCTGTAAAACAGTTTTTCCATGTTATCATTATGGAACATCTTGTTAACCTCATTAATTCTGTTGGGTTTCCAACATGTCTTCTATTCTTATAAAAAAAATTAAAAAGCTGGTCATGCATCAATGTAAAGAATCAGCAGAATTAAGAGGCACTACCTATTAACAGCCAGAGGAGTGTGACACTGACTGGTACTGCAGCTCTGCCCATTTAAGTAAATGGGGCTGTGTTTGGTTTTTCTAAAGTACTATGGACAATCACAGATACAGTGACCCCACGACATGCGATGGCCCGACATATGATCAAATTGACATACGATGGCCTCTCAGAGGCCATCGCATGTCGATGTCAGCATCGACATACGATGCTTTTATATGTCGGGGCCATCGCATTAACTGCTATCCGACAGTGCAAAATGCTTAAGCTGCTGTCAGATAGCAGTTTAAGCATCCCTGGCAGGTTCACTTACCTATCCCCGCTGCTCTGGGTCCACTTTGAGATCCTCCGGCGTCTTCTGCATCTTCTCCAGGGTCTGGGTCTCGCTTTCCGGCGTTGTTATTATGTCGCTACGCACGCCATCCCGGCGCAACATTGTAATAACGTCAACCGAAAGCGAGGCCCGGACACCGGAAAAGATGCGGAAGAAGCCAGAAGATCCCGAAGAAGATGCTGGAGCAGCGGGACAATTCCCTTCCAATGATTTTTACGGATTCCAGATTCCCACCGATCATACATTGATGGTTTGTCCTGAGGATAGGTCATCAATGTAGTATCCTAAGAAAACACAACCGTCAGCTGAATAAAGGAGCACCAGAAGCATCCCTTCAGTACCTGGCACATAAACAGAAGCTATTTTGTATTCTTTATTAGCATTGTTCACATGCTACACCTTATTGGTAAGCTTCTGATGCATACATCAATTACTATGAATGTCTTCTATCTGGGAGAAGTACTGCTAATTTTTTTATGTCCTCTGTGAATAGTTTAACAAATGCAATAAAAACGTATATTAATTGTAATACCACATACGTAATCTAGCTTATAAGTTTTTAATGAATATAATGTGAAATGCATTTATCGGAAGATACATTTCAGAGAGTAAGAACACTAATGCCACTCGCCTTTCAGCATACTGTCCCGGAGATGTTCTTGCATGTTTTAGTTGTAGAGGCATAATATAGGGCAGTGTTTCCCAACCAGGGCGCCTCCAGCTGTTGCAAAACTACAACTCCCAGCATGCCCGGATAGCCTTCGGCTGTCCGGGCATGCTGGGAGTTGTAGTTTTGCAACAGCTGGAGGCACCCTGGTTGGGAAACACTGATATAGGGTAACCTTGAAGGTAGGGGAGTCAATAGGGAAAACTTACTTTTGTCCTGAGAGGCCTTATAGATATTTACATTGGTCACAAAATATCCCATTGACCTGAATCGGATATAACCTGGCATACTAGATTTTTAAAGGATTATTATTTTTTTTTTTAGATAAATGAGAATATGCTATCGGTTTAAACTAATAAAATACCACATACCCACTATGCCGAGTCCAGTGCCATGTTTAGTCTGCAGCAGTGCCTCTGTTTACTTCCTTCTATAACTTGCTCTCCCGGTTCTCCTGATTACGTTTAGAATCCACTGCAGCCTCAGTGATTGGCTTAATAAGAGCCAAAAAAAGTGTAAACTGAGGCACCTGGGTGCCAACACTGTGTACTTGGCAAGGTAAGTATTTTCTATTTGAAGGTTTTATTGATAAATCGTATACATTATCAAACTTTATGCAGTTGAACCATTGTGTCTTTGGAAATCTGATCCTTTTTTGTGTGACGTGGTCCTACAGTGTGTGGGTGCTGGCTCCTAGATCTGGTTAAGGTTTGCCCAGGCCTGCGCAATGATCTCATGAGTTCTTGAGATTTTGCTTAGGGCGGTTTTCTGTCTGCATTCTCATTTAAGTAAATTGATTTGGGAGTAATCGCTAGGGAGGAACCATTTTCTGTTCTATGAAAAGTTGGGGTCGTATTGAATGTATGGTCTATTCATAGTAGAGTGATGTAGTTTTATGTCCCTCATCAGTTTAGCATGTCTCCAGCAATAGGAAGTATGCCCTTCAACTTACACAACGTGCTTTGGCAATGCCGGTTAGGCCTTCTTTGTTATATCCTTGTATTGTTTTCTGCTCATACTGTGTCACAGCTTGAATCCACTATACACAATGAAGTCTTCCTGGCTGCCTTCAGTTACATATTCATCATGACTGCGGTCCAGTGGTCTTACACTGTTAGTCCAGCGCTGCCCAGCAAGTTTGAGGCACAAGTACCTTTCATCAGGCTTGTGCAAGGAACTTGCTTGGAATCGTATGATTGCCTCCACAACAGAACTGCCTAGCGTGAGCTGTGTCTCTCCATACTGATCTATTCAGACCATTGCTGGAATTCTGCTACAATGAAGCTTGCATAGAAAAATATCTTGTAAAAAAGAAAGTTTTCTTTTATATGTAAAAGCACAGTGTGCTTGGCTTCTAAAACTTCCTGCTTTTTGAGCAACTTTTTTTGGTTGTGCTGTGAATGATTTCATTGTGGACAACACCAAAAATTAAAACCAGGAGGATCAACTCGTGTCTACATTGCAAACTTGGGCTAGGATCAGCCTAAAAAAATTGGTGGGTGGGGGGGGGGGGGGGAGAGAGGGACAGCACTTGAAGGGTGGGGTAAATTGGTGGGGGGGGGGGGAGGAGAGAGGGACAGCACTTGAAGGGTTAACTTAAGAGTCAAAGCCTTGCTGCAGGGGAGAAGGAACAGTGCACAGACCTTATTGAGGTAGTCCTACTTCCTGCACCATAAAGATCTGTCACTGCAGTGAGGATGGAGAACGGAGCTTCTGGCCGGACCGAGGGGCCTCCTGCAATGTTAGGAATGGTCCTGAAGACCAGGAGGGTGCGCTGGCTCCAAAATGTATTTCAGGCTGTGGTCTCACTGCTGAAGCTAGGCCATAGGCCAACAGCATCTTCAGAGAGACATCGGAGGGTAAGAGGAGGCATCAGAGAGCAATGGGAGGCGGAGGGGAACATGTAGGGGCAGGAAAAGTAGAAACTATAGTTTGATTTTTCATGTTTCTACATCCTGCCCCCTAACGACTGAGGCCATGCCCCCTAACTACAGATTATTCTATGACTATAATCCTTATCGAGAATACCTTTTATCAATTATCGATAAAGTCAATCAATTGTCGCAGCTCTTAGATATATAAATATACAGTCATGTCCGTAAATGTTGGCACCCCTGTAATCTTTCAAGAAAATGAAGTATTTCTCACAGAAAAGGATTGTAGTAACTCATGTTTTTCTATCCACGTGATTATTCCCTTTGTGTGTATTGAAACTAAACCAAAAAAGGGAGGAAAAAAAAGCAAATTGGACATAATGTCACACCAAACTCCAAAAATGGGCAGGACAAAAATATTGCCACCCTTTCAAAATTGTGGATAAATAATATTGTTTCAAGCATGTGATGCTCCTTTAAACTCACCTGGGGCAAGTAAAAGGTGTAAACAATATAAGAAATCACACCTGAAAGTAGATAAAAAGGAGAGAAGTTCACTTAGTCTTTGCATTGTGTGTCTGTGTGTGCCACACAAAGCATGGACAACAGAAAGAGGAGAAGAGAACTGTCTGAGGACTTGAGAACTAAAATTGTGGAAAAATATCAACAATCTCAAGTTTTCAAGTCCATCTCCAGAGATCTAGATTTGCCTTTGTCCACAGTGCGCAACATTATCAAGAAGTTTGCAACCCATGACCCTGTAGCTAATCTCCCTGGGCGTGGATGGAAGAGAAAATTTGATGAAAGGTGTCAACGCAGGATAGTCCGGATGGTGGATAAGCAGCCCCCCAAACAAATTCCAAAGATATTCAAGCTGTCCTGCAGGCTCAGGGAGCATCAGTGTCAGTGCGAACTATCCGTTGACATTTAAATTAAATGAAACGCTATGGCAGGAGACCCAGGAGGACCCCACTGCTGACACAAAGACATAAAAAGCAAGACTACATTTTGCCAAAATGAACTTTAGTAAGCCAAAATCCTTCTGGGAAAACATCTTGTGGACAGATTAGACCAAGGACAGAGCTTTTTGGTAAAGCATATCATTCTACTGTTTACCAAAAACAGAATGAGGCCTACATTAAAAGAACACAGTACCTACAGTGAAATATGGTGGAGGTTCAATGATGTTTTGTTGCCTCTGAAACTGGGTGCCTTGAATGTGTGCAAGGCATCATGAAATCTGAGGCTTACCAACGGATTTTGTGTCACACTGTACAGCCCAGTGTCAGAAAGCTGGGTTTGCGTCCGAGATCTTGGGTCTTCCAGCAGGACAATGACCCCAAACATACTGCAAAACCCAGAAATGGATGGCAACAAAGCGCTGGAGAGTTCTGAAGTGGACAGCAATGAGTCCAGATCGAAATCCCATTGAACACCTGTGGAGAGATCTTAAAATTGCTGTTGGGAAAAGGCGCCCTTCCAATAAGAGAGACCTGGAGCAGTTTGCAAAGGAAGAGTGGTCCAACATTCAGGCTTAGAGGTGTAAGAAGCTTATTGATGGTTATAGTAAGGGTTTCAGTTATTTTTTCCTAAGCGTGTGCAACCAAATATTAAGTTAAGGGTGCCAATAATTTTGTCCAGACCATTTTTGGAGTTTGGTGGGACATTATGTCCAATTTGCTTTTTTCCTCCCTTTTTTGGTTTAGTTCCAATACACACAAAAGGAATAAACATGTGTATAGCAAAACATGTGTTACTGCAATCCTTTTCTTTGAGAAATACTTAATTTTCTTGAAAAATTTCAGGGTTGCCAACATATACGGCCATGACTGTGTTTGTGTATGCATACTGTACATACTCGAGTATAAGCTGAGTTTTTTTAGCACATTTTTTATATGCTGAAAAAGCCCCTCTCGGCTTATACTCGAGTACGGCCAGCCAGTGCTGATCCTCTGTCACTTTAAGAGAAGGAGTTGCTGGGGCTGGTCACATGCCACACACCGGCCAGCCTGATTTGTCCCTTCCCGGTCTGACCCACCTCCAGCTGCTCACCGAAGTCCATGAAGAAAAAGAGTCCTGTCCTCACAGACTCTGCAGCTCTTCTTCTCCCCTCTTGTAAGCTGAGAACCGCAGCAGCGCCCGCCAGTTCCAGGGCAGGACCAGTCCCCTGCAGGCAGCACCCACCTACTAGTGAGCATTAGCAGTTGGAAGATTAAAGTCAGTGTATACGCAATGACTGTGATCTGCCCTCTGCCCGGGCTGGCCCCTACTACATATATTCTAAATAAATATATATATATATATATATATATATATATATATATATATATATATATCTTAAGCAAAAAAGCAGCACATCGGCATGGATAGAAAAAATATATAAAAGAGGTGCACGCTGTCACAGGGGTACTGGTTAGGAGCCCCACCTTCAGGTAGTTGTACGTTTCGGTAGTCTCACACCACCATCTTTAGGCATGCCTGAAGATGGTGGTGTGTGACTACCGAAACGTAGCTTTCTGTTTGCTTGCGGTTTTATGGAATAAATCCATTTTTCTACATTGGACTACGACGTGTGTGCTGCGGTCTTTTCTACAACTAATATATATTAGAATATATGTAGTATAGGGTTAAGCACAGTGACAGAATGTGCATGTGGGTTGGGTACTAGTACAGGCAAGGCAGTGGGCACAGTCATTGGTATACAGTGACATAATACTGCGGGGGATCTATACATCGACTGTGCAGTGCCCACTTCCCTGGCAGGTCCATATTATTATTATTATTATTATTATTATTATTGTGATGGACCTGCCAGGGCAGTGGGCACTGCACAGTCGATGTATAGATCCCCCGCAGTATTATGTCACTGTATACCAATGACTGTGCCCACTGCCCTGCCTGTACTAGTACCCAACCCACATGTACATTCGGTCACTGTGCTTCACCCTCTACCATCACATCATTGTGTATATTAACCATGTTGTGACATCACTGTATATTAACCCTGTACTATGCCATCACTGTGCATAATAACTGTACTGTGACATCACTATGTATATCAACATAACAGTACAGGTTTAATATACACAGTGATATAATACCCCATTACACAATGGGGACCACTGTGTACTGGATCTGGGCCACCACCTGCTGTATTGAGTTCACTGGAAAGTGTCCACTCCTGTGGAATAGACCAAGCTACTTGTCCCGGCTATCTCTTAATACTAGGGTTGAACAACTTACAATACATAGACTCGTAACAAACTCCACCACTACTCATTACCTGCAGTTGAGAGAAGATGCTCACAACCCCCTTTCCATGAAACTCAGCGGAGCATAGAGCCATAGCATAGAGCCATCTGGGTCTAATAGGTGGGGTCTGACTGACTTCCAACAAGCACATTACGCGAAATGCTGCCTGAGTGATGAATGCAGCCTCTTTATTGTTTATATATTGTTTAGCAGACACAGTTCCGTATGTTTTGTCGCTGGTGTGTTAGGTCCTGTAGCTTACCCCAACTCCATTCAGAGTGGGACGGACCGGTCTAATGTACCAGGTAAAGCTGATACAAACACACACACAAACAAAGATGTAAAATAACGTTAAGGTATGTACCATAGTTTAAATTACTTGGGGAAAAACACCATGAGTGATAGGTTGTCTTTTATTTAAAGGAGTAGTCCAGTGGTGACCCAGTGGTGAACAACTTATCCCCTATCCTAAGGATAGGGGATAAGTTTGAGATCGCGGGGGGTCCGACCGCTGGGGCCCCCTGCGATCTCCTGTACGGAGCCCCGACAGCCCGCGGGAAGGGGGCGTGTCGACCTCCGCACGAAGTGGCGGCCGACATGCCCCCTTAATACAACTCTATGGCAGAGCCGAAGCGCTGCCTTCGGCAATCTCCGGCTCTGCCATAGAGATGTATTGAGGGGGCGTGTCGGCCGCCGCTTCGTGCGGGGGTCGACACCCGCTATCTGGCCCGGAGAGCCTGGCCCCCGTACAGAGAGATTGCAGGGGGCCCCAGCGGTCGGACCCCCCGCAATCTCAAACTTATCCCCTATCCTTAGAATAGGGGATACGTTTTTCACCACTGGACTACCCCTTTAAGCTTAGTTTGCACATGCACTGTTTATTCCATTATTTTGTACAGTTATTGGACTACAACAAGGCACAAACAGTATTGACGTATCCATTGCACAACAGACACCAATAGTGCCCCATAGGACCCCATAAATGGTGGTTATTGGATTTCTGGCATGGTGTCTGGCACTGTATTGCACAATATAGGGCAACATGCTGCGTTATTTTATGCAGTATTTTGCAGTACATTGCAGGTGTGAACCCAGCCTTACCAATTCCTTGTTTTTCCTATGTTACATGTCATTATTTTGCTGTAGTTTGACCATTGAAAAATAACCTTGGATAAAGATAATAGTATACAGTATCACTGTTTTCCAGTGCTGCACATTGTGCTGGCAAATGCTGACCTTTTCTTTCTTCTCTGACCTTGAACAAGCATTGGCTGAGATTTCCAGTGGGCAGCATAGCTTCCTTGTACATCTACTTATAAGCCAGTGATCTTAAAGGGGTACTCTGGTTGAAAACTTTTTTATTTATTTATTTATTTTTTTACTCAACTGGTGCCAGAAAGTTAAACATATTTGTAAATTACTTCTATTAAAATCTTTATCCTTCCAATACTTATTAGCTGCTGAATACTACAGAGGAAATTATTTTCTTTTTGGAACACAGTACTCTCTGCTGACATCTCTATTTATCTCTATTTATTTTGAGAACAGTCCAGAGTAGGAGAAAATCCCCATAGCAAACATATGCTCCTCTGGACAGTTCCTAAAATGGACAGATGTCAGAAGAGAGCACTGTGTTCCAAAAAGAAAAATAATTTCCTCTGTAGTATTCAGCAGCTAATAAGTACTGGAAGGATTAACATTTTTTCTGTGGAAACCTTAGTAAATATGTTGGATTTTTGTGAAAATGTCAGGAAAATTACCCTTTTCTGTGACCATGCTCCTTTTTCCCGACTGTCACGCCCCTTTTTTTCGGGGTTTCCTTGTAAAATGGAGAGTTATTTGGGTTTTTTAAAATTCTGGCGCAGACAGAATTTCTGGCGCACAACCCGACAAAACATGTTGGGTTTGCAATAGTAAATGAGGGCCCATGTGTCACTTTTTTTTTTCCTCTATACTTATTTTTAACACTGCTAAAATGACAAAAATGTGTATCGGACTCTAGACCCTTAAATGGTCACTCGAATGAGACATCGCTCCCCACTACGTTGGCTAGATGTCCTTGATTGTTTGTTTATTTCTTTCACATTGTCAAAGGTTCCCCCGATCTTGCTAGTTATACGTTACCCCCGCTGTCTCTCTCTATCTGGCCTTCACCTATGGCATCATGGCCTACGTCAGTGTACTGCATTGACTGGGTCTCACTAGCCTGCCTATTCAGTACTATCCAGCGCATGATGGTGTTTGTTTATACTTAAGTACTGATTGCATGGAATCCTGATACCAGCTATCTGTATTCGATTGCCCGCTTCTACCGCCCTGGGGCGGATGTTGTATATGTTATCAATGTTTAATAAATCTTTTGAACCGTAAAAAAAAAAATGTGTATCGGCAAATATAAGCCGTTCATGTTAGACACTTTGTCACCGTCTGGATTTAGGAATTCTATTAATATTTTATTATCCTCATAGAACCGCAGCATGTGATGTATCCCAAGGAGGAGATTCGCTGCTAGTGAATCTGATTCTGGATGCTCTATAGATAAAAAAGCAAAAATACAGGTCTACCGTGCATTTCTTTGAGAGCAGTGACCTAAAGATGAACTTACGTTATTTTTAGACCATGAATAGCGTTCACAAACCCTAAGGATAGTACCACAGCTCCTGAGTCACTGGATGACCATGGTGGATGCTCTTGTGTATCAATTACCCAGTGTGCACTATTTCCCCTGCTTTGTGTCTTGTGTATTGGTAAAAGAGAGAAAACATTGGTATAGACTGAAGAGGTTTATGCTAACCCCCTCAACCTGCCTATGGACATGGACACTGACATACACCTTCAGGAGACAGTAGATATTACATTTTAGTAGGCAGGTAGATGGAAAAATCTAGACCGGCAAGTGTACAAACCCTGTAAAATGAGTATTCAAGAATTACACTTAACGTGGTCATAAACATACGATAGCTGTTTGTTCTGCTGACAACTTATTTCTCTAATTTCTCAGAGAGCATGCACTTCTTAAGAATAAGATGGAAGCTGCTGCCAGACACCTCTGATAATGCCCTTTTCAGGCTGGGCGGTATACCGGTTCATACCAAATACCAAAATTTTTGTGATGCACGATATGAATTTGAACCCATACTGCAATACCGGTTTGGCCCCTCCCCATCGGGAATGAATGAATTATCAGCCCAGCGCTGTGCTGTCCCCATCGGGGAACTAATCATATGTTACCCGCGAGCACTGTTCTGCCCCCCCCCCCCCCCCCAATTATTAGCCCAACGCTGTGCTGTCCCCATCGGGGTACTACTCTCACATGTCACTGACTGGCCATTGGCTGTCCGGGCATGCTGTGAGTTTTAGTTTTGCAACATCTGGAGGTCCACAGGTTGAAGACCACTGCTCTATACTGTATCCCTATGCCCGGGCTGCAAAAGGTAAACAAAAATAAACTTTAACTCACCTTCCCTGTCGGTCCGGACCAGCTTCTTAGGGAATGGAACGTTGGAAAGCCATCAGCCTATCACTGGCCGCAGCCATGTTCTGCCTCGGCCGGTGATAGGTTGAGCGCACTGTCATGTAAGAAGTCGGCTTCTTACATGACAGTGGGCTCAGCCTATCACCAGCCGAGGCAGAACATCGCTGCGGCCGGTGATAGGCTGATGGCTTTCCGACGTTCCCTTTCCTAGGAAGCTGGTCCAGACCGACAGGGAAGGTGAGTTAAAGTTTATTTTTGTTTACCTTTTGCAGCCCGGGCATAGGGATATAGTATAGAGTGTCAGCGCCGGCGGCCGCGACACAGGAGGACGAAGAGGCAGCGCTTGCGGGTGATGTGAGTAGTACCCCGATGGGGACAGCGCAGCTTGGGCTAATAATAAATTTTTTTTGGGGGGTGGGAGAGGGGGGAATACCGTTATATATCGTGGAACCGCCATAAGTTACAAAAATACCACGATACACATATTTGGCCATACCGCCCAGCCCTATGCCCTTTCATAGGCTGTTTCTGCCCCCTCCCAAAGTCACATGTGAATTGGCAATTTCTTTTTTCTTTTAACAAATGTGCTAAGATGACATTTATCAGGGCATTCTCAATAGATTATGGTCAGAGCTAAACGTCCCCCCATCCCCCTTGTACACTGACCTCTGTGCAGGTCACAAAGCATGACCAGATAATCCCCTCTAGAAGTAAATAGAAGAGAAGAAAGCTGTACTGTGGTTGGCTGTGATGGGTAATAACACTAGATTTTGTGTTACTCTCTTTCGGACTTTACAGCATCTTCTTATTGTTCTGTTCTTGGGATTAACCTTTCTTTTATGCTGCATGGCCAGATTACAACAAGACTTCTTTTGTTCTCAAAAGAATGAAGTTTGGCATGTTTAATTTCTTGATACTATGTGAATTCTATCATTTGCTGTAAAATAAACTCAGTGAAACTCAAATGTGCATTCTCGGTTAAGTAATGTATACATAGCACAGTGACCTTTATAAATCATCTACAATGCCCTGCGGAGAAGGTTTATTTGCTACTTTATTGCCGTAGTGGACAACGTTTGATTTAATTTGATTTGAACCCTAGATGTCATCTGTATAGCGCTTGTTGTGCTATGTTTACATGGGGGGGTCTTCCAGATGCTGTCGTTGTCTTTCCAATGTCCCCATTAGACAGTCATATGTAGTAATCCTGTATGAGGACATAGAGTTTGTGGGTTGTGTTTTAGGTTGCACAACATGATACTGAAGTATACTTCTTAATACGTTATCCAATGGAAAATGCTAACATGAATTTCCTATCAATCTGTGAGAAAAAAGGTAAAATGGGATGAATACTTACAATGCACAATACGCCATTTTCCCGTCATGTTGTAGTTTAAAGCATACTTGTTGTTTTCCGATATTTTACAGGTGATATCGGGGATTAATGACATCACATAAGACACTTGGCTCATATCTATTGACTTTTAGAGTTTCTACACGTCAATAGTACATGAGAGGGATATTGAGTCTACAAGTTGGCTATTAAACACTAGCGAATGTACTGATGCACAAAAGGAGTTCTTCTTGAGTTTATTGCGCATTGTGCTAGAGGAGAGTTATTTTTTATATGTGGATGCCTTTTTCTTACAGAGGCAAGGATCGGCTATGGGGCTCCGGGTCACATATGAGTAGTTCCCCGATGTGGGGACAGCGCAGCGCTGGGCTGATAATTCATTCCCGAGGGGGAGGGGCCAAACCGGTATTGCGGTATGGGGAAAAATTCATATCGGGCAGGACAAAAATTTCTGTATTCGGTATGAACCGGTATACCGCCCAGCCGTAGGACATCCCTCAGGAGACCATCCGCCACCTCATCAGGAGCATGCCCAGGCATTGTAGGGAGGTCATATGGGCATGTGGAGGCCACACCCACTACTGAGACTCATTTTGACTTGTTTTAAGGACATTACATCAAAGTTGGATCAGCCTGTAGTGTGGTTTTCCACTTTGATTTTGAGTGTGACTCCATATCCAGACCTCCATGGGTTGATAAATTTGATTTCCATTGATAATTTTTGTGTGATTTTGTTGTCAGCACATTCAACTATGTAAAGACAAAAATATTTCATACGATTAGTTCATTCATTCAGATCTAGGATTTGTTATCTAAATTTTTTTGATCAGTTTACTTTCTTGCTGCCACAGCCTTTCTGTGTGTCTTTGTCTCATTCTGCGGCTAAATCCCCCTCCCGCCCTTCAATTATTTTATAGATTTCTGTGTAACCTGATCACTAAGTGAATGGGTAAAGTAAAATTTTTCACAAATTTGATACAAAGTTTCTCATCTTTGCTTGTACTATTGATTTTAGCAGAGGCTTACTTAAAGATTAGTGATCATATAAATTTAAATATAACTTTTGACCTCATGCCTAGGGTATGAAGTGATTTCCACATTTTGGCAAAGAGTAAAATATGGAAGAGTTGGGAAATTTTCCCACCAGAAGTATAAAACCATCTCAGAAGGTGTTGTTTTTTTTTCTTCTCTTATGTATTGTGACCTTATATAACCGTATAATTGTATTTTTTTGCAAATATTTGTACAGGCACAAAAGCTTTGGGAAGACAAATACTAGGAGACAAATATTTATAGAGCTTTATGAATATAAACCTCTAAAACTGGCTACATCCGCTAAGATAAATAATTGATGTTATATTTTAAGCGATTGCCATTGTTACAGCTTTATTTTGAAACCACTTCTAAACCATTAGACAGGATACTTCCTCCTTTATCCCTTGAAGTTTTTTAATACATGTCTTATAAGCATGCACTTATATGCTCTGCATCATTAAAATGAGTACTTTTCTGATTACAGTGACAGGTCATATTGATCTGCTGCTATACAAACCACTGCCATTCTGTACATTAGTTTAGTTATATATACAAGAAGGATGTCCATATAATTTTTTTGATTTTTTTTAAACATATCTTAAAAGGGTTTTCTGGCTTTTTAACGTTGATGGGCTATGCTTAAATGAGCGCTGTCACATTATTAAAACTGACTGTTCAGACTAAGGATAATCACTAGAATAAGCCAGGAGAAGAGCGTGCTTAGCTTGTTCTCTCTCAACTCGCAGGACCCAGACAGACTTACAGTGTAAGTCTATGAGATTGTCTTAGTCGCCGGCACAGAGAGCAGGGAGAGAAGTGACCAGACGCACATTGCTCTTCTTACTGATTCTAGCAATTGGTCTTGATCTGAACACTCAGACTTTGACTGAACAAAACTTATGACCTGCCTCTTAGTTTTTTTTTTTTTTTTTTTTAAAGCAACAGGTACATTTTGACTTAGGCCATCAATGTTTGATCACTGGGGGTCCACCCTCCACCATTAGCCACAGTGAAGGGGCCACTGTACTGTGAACTGCATCACTAAGCATAGCTAATCATATGGATATACCATGGGGCCTATGTAAACAGTTGTGCCTGTTGTCAGTAGTCATGGGTACAGTCACCTTTGACCAAACATGGATTAGCTAAGGAAAAAGTCACATAGAGCCCCTTCTAAGTGTGTCTTAAATAAATGTAAATTTGACCATGCCACTGAATCTTTGTTTTAAATGGGGTATTCCAGCAATAAAAATGTATTCCCTATCCTATGATAGTTGCCTGATACGTCAGTGATTTCAACACAATTTAAATTCCCATTCAATAGAATTCAAATTTTTCAGGTCAAGAAACAATGGGAATTCCACAAGAAAATATTTCTTACACTATCTAGCTTTAACTAGACTTCCACAAGATGAATGCTAATGGTGTAGATAAGAACAGATAAGCTTGTGAAGGTGTTTTGCTGGATGCCATTTGCCTGATAAAGGCTCTATTCACTGTGAGCTGAAATGCATTGCAATTTCTGTAATAAAGATTGGGAATACAGTCCACCAGAGGTGGTACTAGATCTCCAATTTAATGAAGCAGATGCCAGGCTGGCTTTGGAATATGTTCCACCGTGCTCCTACATAGCCATGTGGCGGTTTATCTACTTTATTGGCTTCTGATCTACGTCTTCTGTATGGCGGATCACTGGATCGCATTGAGAAGTGCTGCAATGGATATCTAATTGTATGCATTGTATAGTGTTGTGGCTATCCTAGCACCAACAATAAAGGTTAGTGAACCTTGTGGCAATCTACTTATCTCAAACCTTGAGCTATGGGGATACACTAGGTTTACCTATCTTTTTTTTATATTAGACCAAATGAAAGTGTAGATGACCTGGTTATGTGCGTGTCTCTGGAAAAGTCAGTCCTTTTGTGTTTCTGACTCTAGGCATCATTCCTATACTATTGTTCTTTAGTTTAACTGTTCCTATTCTGTAAGACCATGACAAGAGTGTTACCCTGACTGATTAGTGGTACAGGAGCTGGTAAATATCTTTGACAGGAGTCCCTACACCTGTGTGTACGTTGCAGCCTACATGGATGCTGATAGCCCTTGTATTTTGCTGTACTCTCTATGCTTTGCTGTTCCGTTTACATTTGTAAGGAAGGCCAAAAACGTGTCGGACTGCCCATGGGTAACCAGGAATCGCTACTTACACTACAATCACTGTATGCCTTTCCTGGCTCAGGGGTAAGTGGGGATTTACTTGGCTCAGCAAGTGTATAGCTGAATACAACAGTTGATTCACAATGAATCCCCTCGGAGTTAATTTCATCAGTTGCTTATTTTTGCTTGTAATTTATTTTGTGGAGATAAATGCCTGTTTTTGTTTTTAACACTTTTCTTTTTGTTTTCGGAGGTGGGATTACACTAGACAACAGCTCTAGTATTGTTTTTTTTTTCTTTTTTTTTTCATGGCATTTATGCTGCAGGATACCTAATGCAATGTTGCCATGGATACCCATTGGGGGAGACCCTGTAAGATGTTATATCTTATATGCTGTTGCTATTAACTGTGGCAAGTAAGGGTTAAACTTCCGAGATATGACCATTAGAGCTAGAGACCATTGGGGAGATTTATCAAAACCTGTCCAGAGGAAAAGTTGCTGAGTTGCCCATAGCAACCAATCAGATCACTTCTTACATTTAAAATAAAAAGTCTCTGAAACATTAAAGAAGCGATCTGATTGGTTGATATGGGCAACTCAGCAACTTTTCATCAGGACAGGTTTTGATAAATCTCCCCCCTTGTGTCTAGCTAGGCATCAATAAGGTACCTTAGTGTCCACCATATAAAGGTGTTATGAGATGTCACTAAGGGGTTAATACAGTTTTTGTTGTGTGTTGGTCCCTGTGAATTCTTTAGGTGTTGACAGTGTGTGGCTGGTACATTATTCAGTAGCATTCCAAACAAGATGCATGAGGCTCATTCACATAAGGGCGATTATAAGAGGTGCAGTGTAGGCTAAGGGTGGGTTCACACTACGTTTGTAGTGTACGGGTGCCGGATCCGGTTGGGAGGAGCGAAAACAGTCTGCTCCCATATCCCAGCCGGATCCGGCCAGAAGACCATTGATTTCAATGAGCCAACCGCAGTCAAACGCTGACTCCAGTCGGCTCCTTTTTGCCCCGAATACAGTTCCCTAACTGGACCTAAAGCCCGTGGTATACCACGGTTTTTGGTCCGATCATAAAACCGACAAAGGTTTATTTTATTACGACTATTCATTTTCCTATTATGAATCACTATGGTGTTACAACAAAAAGACGTAGCAGAGGTCTAATTCAGATCCTATCCTACGCTTAATCTCTCCAAGGGCATAAATAACCTTTACATTCAATTCTGTTAAAATATGTAAAACATGACAAGTATGCAGCGATAACGCTAGGCTGCACTCACCGGTCAGTTCAAGCGTTTTATTTATATGCAGCACTGTACAGTAAATGGTTAATCTTCAGGTTGGTAGGTTGTCCAGAGGAAAAAAAAAACATTTAGAATGCATGTTTTCTTTGTGAAATTAAGAAACCAAATGTGATGATTCTTTTTTTTTTTTTTTTGCTATGAAATAATTTTAGGGATGTTTAGGTAGTGAAGCTTCATCTATGTATTGATTTTAGATATTTAGCATTGCTGTACTTTGTTATTCCTATATACCCCAGACTAACGTGCATTCGTATTTTTATTTTGCAGGTGACTCTCCACAACTAAACCGATCAGGGTTGGACCGCTGACTATTACCTGCTCCTGTGAGTATTTGCAGAATATTTTAACTATGCTTGTGGCACCAATACATTTTATTACAGCATACCGCTCTCATGTATAGGGTTCCTATATTCGTGGACTTTGGCCAATCCCTATTTGTAAGATTATTTTCTGACGCCAAACTCAATAAATCTTGTCCTTCAGTTAGTCTCCATTGATCACCTGTAATCCTTGGGGAACCACAGCAGCAAGCATTGAATTCCCATGCAGCACCACCACACAATAAAAGAAACTATGTATAGGGGGAGATTTAGCAAAACCTGTCCAGAGGAAAAGTTGCTCAGTTGCCCATAGCAACCAATCAGATTGCTTCTTTTATTTTTGAAAAGGCCTCTGGCAAATGAAAGAAGAGATCTGATTGGTTGCTATGGGCAACTTTTTTTGGACAGATTTTGATGAATCTCCCCCATAGTGTTCTGACATATACAGGGTGGGCCATTTATTTGGATACACCTTGGGAATGGTTGGTGATATTAACTTCCTGTTTGTGGCACATTAGTATATGTGAGGGGGGGGGGGGAAACTTTTCAAGATGGGTGGTGACCATGGCAGCCATTTTTAATCCAACTTTTTTTTTTTTTCAATAGGAAGAGCGTCATGTGACACATCAAACTTATTGGGAATTTCACAAGATGTGCTCGGTTTTAACGTAACTTTATTCTTTCATGAGTTATTTACAAGTTTCTGACCACTTATAAAATGTGTTCAATGTGCAGCCCATTGTGTTGGATTGTCAATGCAACCCTCTTCTCCCACTCTTCACACACTGATAGCAACACCGCAGTAGAAATGCTAGCGCAGGCTTCCAGTATCCGTAGTTTCAGGTGCTGCACATCTCATATCTTCACAGCATGGACAATTGCCTTCAGATGACCCCAAAGATAAAAGTCTAAGGGGGTCAGATCGGGAGACATTGGGGATCATTCAACTGGCCCACGACGACCAATCCACTTTACAGGAAACTGTTCATCTAGGAATGCTCGGACCTGACACCCATAATGTGGTGGTCACCATCTTGCTGGAAAAACTCAGGGAACGTGCCAGCTTCAGTGCATAAAGAGGGAAACACATCATCATGTAGCAATTTCGCATATCCAGTGGCCTTGAGGTTTCCATTGATGAAGAATGGCCCCACTATCTTTGTACCCCATATACCACACCATACCATAAATTTTTGTGTTCCAACAGTCTTGGAGGGATCTATCCAATGTGGGTTAGTGTCAGACCAATAGCGGTGGTTTTGTTTGTTAACTTCACCATTCACATAAAGTTTGCCTCATCACTGAACATAATCTTCTGCGTAAACTGAGGGTCCTGTTCCAATTTTTGTTTTGCCCATTCTGCAGCACCTGAAACTACGGATACTGGAAGCCTGTGCTAGCATTTCTCCTGCGGTGTTGCTATCAGTGTGTGAAGAGTGGGAGAAGAGGGTTGCATTAACAATCCAACACAATGGGCAGCACATTGAACACATTTTATAAGTGGTCAGAAACTTTTAAATAACTCATGAAAGAATAAAGTTACGTTAAAACCAAGCACATCATTGTTTTTCTTGTGACATTCCCAATAAGTTTGATGGGTCACATGACCCTCTTCCTATTGAAAAAACAAAAGCTAGATTCAAAATGGCCGACTTCAAAATGGCCACCATGGTCACCACCCATCTTGAAAAGTCCCCCCCCCCCCCTCACATATACTAATGTGCCACAAACAGGAAGTTAATATCGCCAACCATTCCCATTTTATTAAGGTGCATCCATATAAATGGCCCACCCTGTAGATGACGGTCCTATTAGTGGGACTCCCACTATAACCTCACTAGAGTTTACTACATTTTGAGGCTATATTACTCACAGTTTGTGGAAACATCATTTTAGAACTCAAAAAAGGCAGTATTTTTTTTCCAATCAAAAAATGGCTGAAATTACAGAGATGCAAACATCTAAGGTCACAGGACACCACCCACCCTTGTTTTCTAATCCAGCCCAACAGTTTGAGAGGCCTGCACGATTGACATACAGTCCTCCATGCTGGGGAGGATAGAAGGTGGCGTTTTGCTGTGATTAAGCCGGCCTTTCCGACTATTTGGCTGGATTAGAAAACAAGGGCAATATAAGTAAACTGCAGCCACATTAAACAAAGATACAGTCTTTCTTATCTACCGTACATTTGCCCTGTTGAGGTGTGTAGCTCTGTGTGTTATGTGTTGAGGTGTGTAGCTCTGTGTGTTATGTGTTGAGGTGTGTAGCTCTGTGTGTTATGTGTTGAGGTGTGTAGCTCTGTGTGTTATGTGTTGAGGTGTGTAGCTTTGTGTGTTATGTGTTGAGGTGTGTAGCTTTGTGTGTTATGTGTTGAGGTGTGTAGCTCTGTGTTATGTGTTGAGGTGTGTAGCTCTGTGTGTTATGTGTTGAGGTGTGTAGCTCTGTGTGTTATGTGTTGAGGTGTGTAGCTCTGTGTGTTATGTGTTGAGGTGTAGCTCTGTGTGTTATGTGTTGAGGTGTGTAGCTCTGTGTGTTATGTGTTGAGGTGTGTAGCTCTGTGTGTTATCTGTTGAGGTGTGTAGCTCTGTGTGTTATCTGTTGAGGTGTGTAGCTCTGTGTGTTATGTGTTGGTGTGTAGCTCTGTGTGTTATGTGTTGAGGTGTGTAGCTCTGTGTGTTATGTGTTGAGGTGTGTAGCTCTGTGTGTTATGTGTTGAGGTGTGTAGCTCTGTGTGTTATGTGTTGAGGTGTGTAGCTCTGTGTGTTATGTGTTGAGGTGTGTAGCTCTGTGTGTTATGTGTTGAGGTGTGTAGCTCTGTGTGTTATGTGTTGAGGTGTGTAGCTCTGTGTGTTATGTGTTGAGGTGTGTAGCTCTGTGTGTTATGTGTTGAGGTGTGTAGCTCTGTGTGTTATGTGTTGAGGTGTGTAGCTCTGTGTGTTATGTGTTGAGGTGTGTAGCTCTGTGTGTTATGTGTTGAGGTGTGTAGCTCTGTGTGTTGTGTTGAGGTGTGTAGCTCTGTGTGTTATGTGTTGAGGTGTGTAGCTCTGTGTGTTATGTGTTGAGGTGTGTAGCTCTGTGTGTTATGTGTTGAGGTGTGTAGCTCTGTGTGTTATGTGTTGAGGTGTGTAGCTCTGTGTGTTATGTGTTGAGGTGTGTAGCTCTGTGTGTTATGTGTTGAGGTGTAGCTCTGTGTGTTATGTGTTGAGGTGTGTAGCTCTGTGTGTTATGTGTTGAGGTGTGTAGCTCTGTGTGTTATGTGTTGAGGTGTGTAGCTCTGTGTGTTATGTGTTGAGGTGTGTAGCTCTGTGTGTTATCTGTTGAGGTGTGTAGCTCTGTGTGTTATCTGTTGAGGTGTGTAGCTCTGTGTGTTATCTGTTGAGGTGTGTAGCTCTGTGTGTTATGTGTTGAGGTGTGTAGCTCTGTGTGTTGTGTTGAGGTGTGTAGCTCTGTGTGTTATGTGTTGAGGTGTGTAGCTCTGTGTGTTATGTGTTGAGGTGTGTAGCTCTGTGTGTTATGTGTTGAGGTGTGTAGCTCTGTGTGTTATCTGTTGAGGTGTGTAGCTCTGTGTGTTATCTGTTGAGGTGTGTAGCTCTGTGTGTTATGTGTTGAGGTGTGTAGCTCTGTGTGTTATGTGTTGAGGTGTGCAGCTTTACAAATGTGCTTTAAAATGGCTATATAGTGGTAAAGTTAGAGTAGCAGCAAAAGCTTTGTTTTATAGATATTTGGTATTATTTCATTCATGTTTGTGGGACTGTGGGAAATTAGATTTATGTTTTTACAAATAAGTTTTTTTTTACCGATTTATATATATATATTTTTTTTTTCTAATTAGTTTTTTCTTTTTATTCTCTGTACATTAATATGAGGGCAGCCCCATGCTGCCTGAGCCTCGGTTCTGCTTTTTAACAGCATTTTATGTACAGTATAAGATATGATTTACAGCAGCCAAATGGACCATAGAAAACAATAGTCTGGAGCTGACTTATTAAAGATTAAGGGTCTCTTCACACATACATTATCCTGCGCAGTGTGGATGTGCAGGATTTGAAGCTGCAGATTTTATGCTGCAGATTTCAGCGTAAACTAAATGACTGAACACAGCTTCAAATCCTGTGCATCAAAAATATGTGGCGGATACTGTACGTGTGAATATACCTTAAGGGTAGGGTCACACGTGCCGTATCTTGCTGCATATTTACTGCTGCGTATTTTCCTAGCCATTAAAGTCAGTGAGAAGCAAAATAATGTTTTAAACAATAGATCGTTATCTAATGACACATTTGGGGGAGAAAAGTGGTGCAGTTGCTTTAAGCAGCCAATCAGATTCCAGCTTTTTTTCTCAGAGGCCTTTAAAAAATAAAAGGAGCAGTCTTATTTGTTGCTATGTACAACTGCACAAATCTTCCTGACTCACCCATTGCATTAAGTACTGGGCAAGGACGGCTTGATTCAACACAATTGTTTGAGCGCCAAAATCCAGCAGTGAGAGTAGACATGAAGGCGCTGAAGCTACAACATCATCCTGTCATTTCATGGTGTCCACCGCATTTTCCTTTGATCTTACGCTTGACGCACCTATAAATATAATGATAGTCTATTGTGTGAAGTTGGATGTGCCTGAGACATGGGCCTTCATGGCTGCTTGCGGTGTTCAGCACGGTTCTGTCCCTCTCACTTTACACAAGGAGGCTCTATTTATAGATGCTTGGAGAGAGCTGTCGAGGTCCCAATGAGCAGAGCTGCACTCCGAGAAATATGCCGAGAGCTACTCCCACTCAAGTCTGACATTCAAGGTCACATGCAAGGGTGGTCTGGCCCTGCCTTCTCATTGGAAGCATTCTGCTCGGACAGCCGGGGCTAAAGGAGGCTTACTCATTTAAGACTTTGCATTTGTCCTGGTGAGCAATAAGATCATAAATGTTGCTTTTGACAGTGCCGCTCATCTTTCTTTCTTACTAATACACCTAATACACAATGTCTGTGCTGCTCTGGGCTTTCACAGTTATAAAGTAACAGATTGTCTTGGTTAGCACATGGGTAGTAGTCATTGCACTAGGTTCCTTCTTATTAAAGAGAACAGGGCTTTGCTAGTATTCTGTAGGGCTGTTTGAGTAGCTTTTTAATGTATTCTAGTATAGAATTATTAAAGAGAGTCTTTATTGGCCCTGTGCAGAAATATTCTACAGGACTTACTAGACAAATAAAAATGAAAGCTAAAGGAAATATCCGGTGATATTCCAACCTGACCTTCGAGATTCAGGTCATTGGTTTATCTACAGTAGACTGTGTCATGTCTGTTTACGATCTGTTGAATAATGGACTTTACTGTAGGTATTTATTACAGCAATTAACAATACAGTGTTTCATAATGACTTACATATGTTAATGTGGAAAATAATCCTGAGCTTTATCAAATTCAGGTTTTCGTCTTTTCATCTTTGACTTTTATCAATGACTGCAGTTTAGGCCTATTCATATCTTGCTTTGGGGCTATGTCACAGCTATGCATTAGGATGTCGTGGGGGAGGGGATATTTCTGTATATACTGTGTTATACTCGCTGTCCACCTATAGACTATATTAAACCAATTGTAGTTAGGTAGGCAAACAAAACCTATACGTTTGCGAAACACTACAAATATAGTCCCTAGTAGTCGGCTTTTCAAGTCCAGCAAACATAATCTATAAATTTGAGAAAAATACGAAATATTGTCACTACAGACTGTTTGGTGTATTAAAATCAATAGGCACGCCATGGTATACATTTGAATACCTTTTTGTTTTTGTTTTGCCTGTATCTAAATATATACTGGGGAGTTTGTGTCCTTTTTAGAAGGGTTGATGGACTGTAGATAATGAGCTCCAGTCTCTGTGATCAGCACTCATTTGCTGATCCTCCAGGAGTCTCGATCAATTGTTCGTCCAGGCCTTACTCCTTTTATTGTTGGAGTTGTGTTTTGAAAGGGAAGGTATATAATTTGTGTTCTGCCCTTTTATTTACTAAGGACCTCAAGGTGCTGCATTGAAAAAAATAATAATAAAGCAACAAACAAACCTATACCTGCCTGCCCTGATACCCCCTACTGTAGTTGGACCAGAAGGTTTCTGAACAGCAGCAGCGGGGTGTCAAGGTTAGTAAGTAATTACCAATTTTTTTTAAAGCTACTTGTCCAAGGGTCTAAAACGGAGCACAATCTACTTGTCCCTCATGACAATCCACCTGTCCTGGTATATAACATAATTTCAACCAAATTAGTAGGTTAATAAGGTCTTTATTAATAGAAACTTAAAGGACAACTGTAGTGGAACACTTTTATATATTCCCGTGCTCGGGCCTCAAAAATAAACAAAATAAACTTATACATACCTTCCTACGAGCCCCTGTTGGTCTGGCACAGGCCTCACGATCCAGCAGTGCTGACCTCATTCCACTTCCTTGGGACGGGGATGCCGCAGAGCCTTCATGACAGTGGGCTCAGCCTATCACAGGCCTGGGCGGGACATCGCTGCGGCCGGTGATACGCCGACGGCTCTGCGGCGTCCCCGTCCCCAGGAAGTGGAATGAGGTCAGCACTGCCGGACCGGGAGGCCTGTGCCGGACCAATGGGGGCTCGTAGGAAGGTATGTATGATTTTTTTTCTTTTCTTTTTGAGGGCCGGGCACGGGAGTATGTAAAAGTGTTCCACTACAGTTGTCCTTTAATAGGCAGACCAGTATGTTACCCCATTAGGTGTATAGGGCCCCTGATAAGTAAGTCCGCCCCATTAAGTAGATAGTCCCCCCCCCCCCTTCAGGAAGGTATGTCCCCTCATCAGGTAGGTAGGTAGGCAGGTAGGGCTCCCCTAGTAAGAAAATAATTCCCCAGATAGATATGTCCCCCAAGTTGGTAGGAAGGGTGGGCTCCCCCAGTAGGCAGACAGAGCCCCAGAAAGATATGTCCCCGATTAGGTAGAGCTCCCCCATATGTACAAAGGCCCCCAGACAGATATGACCCAGCAAGTAGGGCTCCCCAGTAGTTACACAGGCCCCCAGATAGAAATGACCCCCATCAGGTAGGGCTCCCCAGTCTATAGACAGGCCCCCAGATAGATATGACCCCGGCAGGTAGGGCTCCCTTTTAAACAATTATACCCCTAAGTTTCAACCAGGGTGCCTCCAGCTGTTGGAAAACTACAACTCCCAGCATACCCGCAAAGCCGAAGGCTGTCCTGGCATTCTGAGAGCTGTAGTTTTGCAACAGCTGGAGGCACCATGGTTGGGAAGCACTGCCCTAAGTAGATAGGTTAGCCACTAGTGGCAGGCAGGTCCTCCATTATATAGTAAATAGCCAAGTTTGCTACTTACATCTTTGTTCCCTGCAGGGACTTCCTGGCAGAGGTGCGTCCATTGAGTGACATCATCAAACGCGCTGCGCAGGACGTAAGCATCCCATCGTCCTGCACGGCACATGTGATGACGTCACTCATTGCGTGCACCTCCACCAGGAAGGCTCGCTATAGGCTGCAGCATACAGTCATATGTGAATTCTTCCAGCATTTAGCGCTGCTTGCCCGAAGCAGGGCTAAATGCCTGAAGAATTTACCTGCCTGCTGCTTGGAACTGCATGTCTCGGGTGTCGGCTGATACAATTCCCACATCCCTGCCTAGCATATTATTGCCCTTAAATGGGAACTGTCAGATTCAAAAACCTGATATGTTGTACATTTTGGTAAAAGATTAACCTTTCTAATACGCGTCATAAGAAATTTTTATTTCCTTTTTTATAGAAATCATGGCTTCTAAAATGATAGCACTCGTCTGTGCTCTCTCCTGTCTGATAGCACTCCTCTGTGCTCTCTCCTGTCTGATAGTACTCCTCTGTGCTCTCTCCTGTCTGATAGTACTACTCTGTGCTCTCTCCTGTCTGATAGCACTCCTCTGTGCTTTCTCCTGTCTGATAAGACTCCTCTGTGCTCTCTCCTGTCTGATAGCACTCCTCTGTGCTCTCTCCTGTCTGATGGCACTCCTCTGTGCTCTCTTCTGTCTGATAGCACTCCTCTGTGCTCTCTCCTGTCTGATAGCACTCCTCTGTGCTCTCTCCTGTCTGATGGCACTCCTCTGTGCTCTCTTCTGTCTGATAGCACTCCTCTGTGCTCTCTCCTGTCTGATAGCACTCCTCTGTGCTCTCTCCTGTCTGATAGCACTCCTGTGCTCACCCCTGTCTGATAGTACTCCTCTGTGCTCTCTTTTGTCTCAGTATTCCTCTGTGCTCTCTCCTGTGTGATAGCACTCCTCTGTGCTCTCTCTTCTGTCTGATAGTACTCTTCTGTGCTCTCTCCTGTCTGATAGGACTCCTCTGTGCTCTCTCCTGTCTGATATCACTCCTCTGTGCTTTCTCCTTTCTGATAAGACTCCTCTGTGCTCTCTCCTGTCTGATAGCACTCCTCTGTGCTCTCTCCTGTCTGATGGCACTCCTCTGTGCTCTCTTCTGTCTGATAGCACTCCTCTGTGCTCTCTCCTGTCTGATAGCACTCCTCTGTGCTCTCTCCTGTCTGATGGCACTCCTCTGTGCTCTCTCCTGTCTGATGGCACTCCTCTGTGCTCTCTCCTGTCTGATAGTACTCCTCTGTGCTCTCTCTTGTATGATGGCACTCCTCTGTGCTCTCTCTTGTATGATAGCACTCCTCTGTGCTCTCTCCTGTCTGATAGGACACCTCTGTGCTCTCTCCTGTCTGATAGGACACCTCTGTGCTCTCTCCTGTCTGATAGGACTCCTCTGTGCTCTCTCCTGTCTGATGGCACTCCTCTGTGCTCTCATCTTGGCAAAAGATTAATATTTTGCCAAGATGTACAACATATAAAAAGTTTTTGCATGTGACATTTTAAAGGGAAGCTGCATTACTGGCTGTGCATTGTCAACCAATATACCCCACTTTTTTGTTATTTGCCACAAAAACAAAGATGTACAGTTGTGTATCATAAATGTTTATATTTGACTTTAGTGCTGCCTCACATCTGTAGGCTTCAAAATATTTTAAAGACAAAGGGCAAGTCCAGCAATTAAATACTTAATAAAAAAAAAAAAAATGGTCAGGAAGGAGATAAATTAAAAAAGAAGGCAGCCTTGCCTTTCTCCCTCCTGCGCCGCTGACTATTTAACGGAGCTCCACTCCCCGCTGTCTGGTGCTTCCAGGTTTGGGGACATGTCACACACCCACTCAGCCAATCAGCAGCTGAAGAGGGACATACTATGGCTGTTGATTGATGAGTTGGCACGTGATGTTGTATCACTAAACTCTGAAGCAAGCAGGAACCAGAGTTTTCAGAGCAAGGAAGGGGAGAGAGCATTCTTCCCAAAGACCCACACAGATCCGCAGGACTAGGGGTGTCCTGTTTAGTGCAGAGAGGAGAGAGTTTATCATTAGAACCAATTTTTGCACAGTGCAAAACACCTTCTGAGCAAATGTGTGGCACATGTCACTTCATAAATTTGCACAAAAATGACAGGATATTAGATGCAAAAAAAGAGTGAAAAGCTCACACGATCCTACACCACTGGAGTACATTTACGTACAAATTATTTTGGGGTAGTGATAAATTCAGTGCACAACCAGTGCATCCGCTTACTGGGCCCCCTAGTTCACGCCAATTGATAAATTCCCACCAGAGAGTGAGGAAGCTGTCAAATTGGTGCAGCTGAGCCCCCCATGAACGTTCAGGAGAGGTAGCCATTTAAACCCGTCAGAGACTGGTTTTGGAGCAAAAAGGCTCTCTACTGGTAAAAGGGGCGAGAACTTTAATAGAGTCCAAATATTAAATACTATTAAAAAAGATAATGAACAAAAAAGGTTTATTTTTAAAAGACTGTAAACTGTAAACTAGTTTATACAGCTAATCTACATACATTGCCTTAGGGAATCCTGAGTCACAATATTTCCATCTTATAGTACATTTCAGGTTTTATGGTCTCATTTAAAGAATTGAGACCCCCTGTCTAACTAGGTGGCCTCCTCCTCTGTCTTGATGCAGTGGCTGGCAGCCACCATTTGTTGACATGAGGGAAGGTCCTGGATGTAGAACCTGCAATACTCAGACATGTGGAATATTCTGTGGCTATGCACCTAATGTATGAGGTGGGACTTACCCTATAGGCTAGAATCAGATGGTCTAGTTTTCAGTATTCAGACTTTTGTGGCACTTTTCTTCTTTCAGACCTCCACAAAAACTGCATAATTAAGGACGCAGTGGGGGATGGGGGCTTGGGAAGTATTTTGTGACTTTTTTTGTTTAGGCCACAACATTTTTGTCTGAACGAGTCCTGATGGGTAGGAGGGTTACCTATTCAGAATCATCATCTTTTAGTCACAATGAACAGTTACAAAGATTATCTCTCACTTTAGAGGAGCTGTCTTATCCGGCATTGCACATATAACACATCCAGTTTTGCCGGCATGATACAAGCCTTTTTTCCCCTTGTGGTGGCGCTGCAGGGATATTGAAAACTTACTTGCTCTCTTCCTCAGAGATAACAGCTGACCTATGTGCAGGGGAGCAATTTTTTATTTACATGATCACAAGGGACCTTCTTAGAAATAGGGATTGTCCGAACATATGCATTGAGAGTTAGGATTTGGCGTTACACACACAGTCCCCGTCATGAAATGCATTTTGACAGAAACCAGTAATGATAATGTTTTCAGTCAAAATTCATGTTATGACGGGGTCTGTGTGTAAATCCAAATCCTAACTCTTAAGAATATATTCGATGGAATGCTGGAGAGCCCCCTCTATACACGATTGTGCAGCCCCCTCTCCAAACTGAGAAACGTCTAGTGTGAAGTGTTCTAGCCCCTTCTCTCTCCCTACCAGAACCATGCAGACTTTACACCGACCTTACACAAACTCATCAGGGGATCTGGTCGACACTTATTACTACTGCCTTTGTCACCTTACTGCTGCCCCCTACAGAGCACCCTTCCCATTGGTTACAATGAAGCTGGGGTAACTCCAGCTGCCATTTCTGAGCCAAAGTCAATTCTAGTTATAACTGTGCCTATATGAACCGTTACATTACTGGGGATTCCTAGTGTACCTGTATAAAAGAAGCCTTAGACAGATCTCATGTAGTGGCATCCATCACCCATAGGATCCCATTGTAAACAAAATAATTTTTTATCTCTTTGTTCTTCACAAACCAATGTTGCTTTGAATTGTCCTTTTCCGTGTATTTCCTAGGTTAAGCAAGTATTTGGTTAATTTTCCGGCTAGACCAGTTCTTGCTGAGAAACTTGTCTTCTGAAAAGCTCTTTGTTAATGTTCTGAATGAAGGCTTCAGTTTACTAGGTGCCTTTATAGTGGTGCACTGAATTGTATTAAATACGGGTAAGATGAATGTTTGTTGGATATGCTGAGAGGGTTTTTTATTTTACTAATGTTTTTAAGTCTTTTATCTAGTGTGTACTGTAAATGATCACTTATGATACGTGGTTAGTTTCATCATTTAGATATGGAAATAAAGAAAGCGAACTCCAGCTCGGCTCAGGTAAGTGCGACTTTATTCACATCAACGAGGCAACAGGTACAGGGAGGAAGTGACGCGTTTCGGCCAGGTGCTGGCCTTAGTTGTACGACTAAGGCCAGCACCTGGCCGAAACGCGTCACTTCCTCCCTGTACCTGTTGCCTCGTTGATGTGAATAAAGCCGCACTTACCTGAGCCGAGCTGGAGTTCGCTTTCTTTATTTCCATTGTTCTGGGTGAGGTCCACACCCTCTCCTTGCTTGGGATCCAGACCAGGGATAGAGCCGGAAAACTTCCTCTACTTTCACATCATTTAGATATGGCTGTAAAAGGGAAATGCTTGGTTCTTGGAGGGAACAATATACTACAATATTTGTACCAAAAAACCTTAGCAAGTGAACGGTGAAATAAAATTACAAGCCTAAACTTCAGTTTTATTTCAAATGTTCTAGATCATACAACATTGTTATACAAAACACACAACAAATTGCATATGGATATATGTATAGCCAGGGAATAGAGTAGGAGTTGTGAACTTGGGCTCGTGTACCTTGTTGATGCCTCTAAATGTTTCTTACCTACAGCAGGACTTCTTCAGCAGACTCCGCCAGAGGATTGAACATGTTGGCTCTTCTGTCTGAATTCAATACTGTGTTAGAATTTCTACTATGGAACCTTCTTAGTGTTAAAGGAGTATTCCAGGCAAAAACTTTATTTTATATATCAACTGGCTCCCGAAAGTTAAACAGATTTGTAAATTACTTCTATTAAAAATTCTTAATCCTTCCAATAGTTATTAGCTTCTGAAGTTTTCTGTCTAACTTCTCAATGATGATGTCACGTCCCGGGAGCTGTGCATGATGGGAAAATATCCCCGTAGGAGCTGGACAGCTCCCGGGACATGAGTCATCAGAAAGCAGTTAGACAGAAAACAGCAACTCAACTTCAGAAGCTAATAACTATTGGAAGGATTAAGATTTTTTAATAGAAGTAATTTTCAAATCGGTTTAACTTTCCGGAGCCAGTTGATATATAAAAAAAAGTTTTTGCCTGGAATACCCCTTTAACTAAGCAGCAGAATCTCATTAAGATCAATAGGAGTCTGCTGCACGTGGAATTTCCGTATTGTGAAATAGGCCTAATGGAGCATGTAACAGAGCCTTACTGCTCAAACAATTTTTTTTATTGTCGTATTTTAATAGTTATAAATTTAAAAAAATATATATGTTTTTGTCGATTATGGCTGCCTCTTGAGCTTTTTTGGTGGAACAAGTTTTTACTTTTTAATAGAAACATTTTGGAGTTCATATAACTTAATTAAATTATAATATTATTTTTGATGGAGGGAATAATGAGAATTATTATTTTTTTTTTTCCGTGCAGTAAAAATGAAAAAAACAAAAAAGAAAAAACTAATATGCATAAGATGGGAGTGTATTGCTAGAATTCTAGCTACAGGGACCCAGTCTTAAAAATGGCTGGACCAAGTACAAGGGGTACTCTGGTGGAAAACTTTTATGTATTTATTTATGTTAAATGAACTGGTGCCAGAAAGTTAAACAGATTTGTAAATTACTTCTATAAAAAAAAAATCTTCATCCTTCCAGTACTTTTTAGCAGTTGTATGTTACAGAGGAAATTCTTTTCTTTTTGAACTTCTGTTTTATCTTGTCCACACTGCTCTCTGCTGACACCTCTGTCCGTATCAGGAACTGTCCAGAGTAGCATAGGTTTGCTATGGGGATTTTCTCCTGCTCTGGACAGTTCCTGATATGGGCACCAGGTGTCAGCAGAGAGCACTGTGGACAAGACAAAAAAGAAATTTTACAAATCTGTTTAAAAGGATACTTTGGTGGCAAACTTTTTTGACTGATGTACAGTGCTCTATATGTCAGAACAGCCAATTTTTTAAAGAAAAAAAAAAATCAGAAGAAACTGAACATCAAATCTGTTCAGATCTGCTATTGTCTCTGTAATAACAGAAGTATCCTATACAGTGATCCCCCGACTTATGATGGCCCCGACATATGATCATTTCAACATATGATGGCCTCTCAGAGCCCATCGTATGTTGAAGGCAGCCTCGACATATGATGCTGCTGTGGGTCGGGGCCATCGTACAAACAGCTATCTGACAGCGCTGACAACTTCAGCAACTGACAGTTGTTTAATGTGCCCCGTGTGCCCCGTTCTGCCTCCTGTTACTCACATGCTGTCCTGCTAACTCATACAGGCTTCCACTGTGAGCTCTGTGTAAGCCCCGCCCCCCAGTGCAGCCATAGCCAATAGCCTGCAGCCTCTTGCTGCAGGCATCCAATGAGCTGCTGACTGCCCTCCCCTTCCTTTCCTATAGAGCTGTAGTCGGCAGGATCGTAATGGAGGACATTCTTTCCCCCCTGAAGGTATTTAAAGAACTGTACAGTACTGTATGCGATGTCACACATCACATACAATACATATACACACTATACACCCCATACATCAATGTTTCCCTATCAGTGTGCCTCCAGCTGTTGCAAAACTATAACTCCCAGCATGCCCAGACAGTCAATGGCTGTACATGCATGCTGGGAGTTGTAGTTATGCAACAGCTGGAGGCACCCTGGTTTGTTAAACACTCCCCATACACTCCACATACAATGGTCATCCCAGAACCAATTAGCAGTTTCCCATAGAGATATGTATTCAACATACAATGGTTCCGAGGCCCCAGAACCAATTACTATTTTTACATAGACATATGTACTCGACATATGATGGTTTCAACATATGATGGTTCTCCTGGAACCAATTAATATCATATGTTGAGGGACCACTGTATTAAAATTCTTCAAAAGTGTTCACATTGAACATGGAACCGAAAATGCAGAATGTGCCCAAGACTGGCAGACCTGGAAAAGGGAAGAAACAGGTTTCAGTCTTCAGTTTTTAACACCAATGTTATCTTTATTGGAATAGGTTTTCAGCAGTAATACCTCTCATTATTTTGGCCAGGGCTGATGAGCTGTTTGTCAACCATGGCACTAGGGTCTGAGAACCCTTCTAAATATTAAAGTCGTTATCCAGCAACCGTAAAACAAAGCCAATTTCTTATAAAAAAATAAAAAATAAAAAGAAACAGGTTGTGTGTGGTATTACAACTTGTCTCCATTAACTTTAATAAAACTGAGCTGCAATAACGCACCCAACCTGCAGACAAATGGGGGGTGTATGTTTGAAGAGATCAGCTTTTCTTGGGTGATATCGGTGGATGATTCGTGTTATTGTGAGGGGTCATCCATGCAGAGTACGCTAGTATACCCCATTCTTCTCACAGTGTGGTTACTTCAATATTTGTTTTTAGTAGAGTTCATGTTAAAAAGCTGAATTCTGCTTGTGGCTTGTTTGCTGGGAGCAATATATCTGAACTGAATGGCCTCACATCCTGCGCCAAATACAATGTGACCCATTACCCCTGGCTCCCTCCCAGCTCTGGTAGAACGGTTTCCCTCACATTTCTCCTCCTCATGACTGTAAACTAGCTGTTTGTTAGCTGTTTCTATCAATGGGAGTTGCGAGCCTACATGGTACAGGAATGCAGATGTAAGGGATCTGTTTAGGTCAGAGTTGCATGTTTTGGTAATCTGTAGCATGCATGTTTACACACACAAATATAGCAACATGTGAAAATATGTACGGTTCTCTGAATTGGTGGAGGTCTCAGCAGTTGTCCCAACCTGTAAATAGGGGATAACTACCGTATTTTTCGCTGTATAAGACGCACTTTTTCTTCCCCAAAACTGGGGGGAAAAAGTCAGTGCGTCTTACACGGCGAATACACCCCTATCGCGGCGGTCCCTGCGGCCATCAACGGCCGGGACCCGCGGCTAATACAGGACGTCACCAATTGCGGTGATGCCCTGTATTAACCCTTCAGACGCGGCGATCAAAGCTGACCACCACATCTGAAGGGAAAGTGACACTAACCTGGCTGTTCAGTCGGGCTGTTCGGGACTGCCGCGATTTCACCGCGGTGGTCCCGAACAGCCCGACTGAATTGCCGGGTTAGTGCTTACAGAACACCAGGAGGGACCTTACCTGCCTCCTCGGTGTCTTCTCCGTTCTGGGATCCCCTGTATGGCCGGCGCTTTCCTTCCTCTCGTCATCACGTCGTCGCGTACGTGCGTCGGCGTGCGTAACGACGTGATGACAGAGAGCGAGGATACCCGGCCGACAGCAGAGACGTCCCGGAGCGACGGGGACACGGCGACAGCGATGGAGCGACATCCAGGGCAGCGGTGACGGGTCCGGAGCGGCGGGGACACGTGAGTATTACCTCCTATGCAGTGGTCTTCAATCTGCAGACCTCCAGATGTTGCAAAACTACAACTCCCAGCATGCCCGGACAGCCAACGTCTGTCCGGGCATGCTGGGAGTTGTAGTTTTGCAAAATCTGGAGGTCCGCAGGTTGAAAACCCCTATTGGGTTCAAAATCTTAAATTCTTTAGATTTTGCACCTAAAAATAGGGTGCGTCTTATACGCCGGTGCGTCCTATAGGGCGAAAAATACGGTAATTCAGTTTTTTGTCTAAGTAAATGTCCTGCTGGAGTAAGGATGCCAAGGTGCAGCCACTGCGTGTAGCCACAAAATGCACAAGGTTGTTGCTAAAACTGTTGTAGTATTGGCAGAATTGTGCGGCCAATGGCCTCGGTGTTTTGGCAAGGTTTCATCATAGATACATAAAAATGACATGTACATGATCAGGATTAGGTACCGAGTAACATAAGTTTTTTTTGTTTGTTTTTTGTGTGTGGGATCTGACAGGTACTCCACCCCTAGACATCTTATCCCCTATCCAAAGCATAGGGGATAAGTTGTCAGATTGCTGGGGACCCCCGCTATCATTACTGCACAGAGCAAACTCGCTCTGTGCGTAATGACCGACGATACAGGGGCCGGAGCAGCGTGACATAACTGCTCCGCCCCTGACCCGCCCCCTTAATGAAAGTCTATGGGAGGGGCGTGATGGCCACCACGCCCCCTCCCATAGACTTGTATTGAGGGGGCGAGCTGTGACGTAACGATGCTCCGGCCCCTATATCGCCGGTCATTACGCACAGAGCGAGTTTGCTCTGTGCAGTAATCATAGCTGGGTACTGCAGCGGAGATCCCGGGGGTCCCCAGCAGCGGGACCCCAGCAATCTGACAACTTATGCCCTATCCTTTGGATAGGGGATAAGATGTTAGGGGAGGAGTACCCCTTTAAGGACTCATTTTGGCCTTGAGGATGCAGCCAATTTTAATTTTTGCATGTTTTTCTTTTTTTGCTCCTCAAGAGCCATAACCCCTTTGGATAGGGGATAAGATGTCTTGGGGCCGGAGTACTACTTTAAAGCCAACAAAGGTAATATTGCTTAAGTCTACCATAACAATATGTAATCATTAAAACAGCAGACCTCTTCTTAATCTAGATCTAGAACAAACTAAGAACCGACTAGAAACGGAGTTTGTTCTTGGTGACTTTTAGAGATGAGCGAACTTCCAGTAATTCGATTTGTCACAAACTTCTCGGCTCGGCAGTTGCTGACTTTAGCTTGCATAAATTCAGCTTTCAGGAGCTCCGGTGGGCTGTAATAGGTGGATACAGTCCTGAGCACCTGGAGCACCTGAAAGCCTACCGGAGCACCTGAAAGCTGAACTCATTTATGCAGGATAAGTCAGCAACTGCCAAGCCGAGAAGTTTGTGACGAATCGAATCACTGTAACTTCGCTCATCTCTAGTGACTTTGCTTGGCAATTGAAATAAATGGGGTTCACTGTTTCCGTTATCAGCACACGTAGGCATCCTGCGGTATGAACCTAGCCTTAAACAGTTTTTCCAATAACAATAGGAAAAGAACCAGATTTATAACAATTTTCTTAAAAAGAAAAGAAAAACAGTCTTTGTTTAACATAGCAAACAATCACATCTCAGCTTTCCATTTTTGGGGATATGTAAGAAGATAAAGCTGAGCTATGATTGGCTTCTTTTGGAGAACAAAAAGCCATTGGTTTGTATAGTTGAAACAAAGAGCATTCGCTGTATAATACATCCGTGTATCTGAGCAAACATTGCAGGCGAGTAACTGGCAGCCGCTGAAAATGCCACTTAAAGAAAAATGTCACAGCTGTTTTTAGACCTATCGTGTGTGTCTCTTTGCTGAGCGAGTTTGTACTGACTTGTCTGTAGCCTGGCTATTTGAAAATGTAGTATTCGCATAGGACTGCTTGGCGTCTTTTACATGCACCTGGCAAGTGCAGAAGAATTTTACTAGACGGCAGGATCTATATTATTGCCACGTGCAGTTTTTCTTTTATTATTGACCCTAGTTTATTAGTAGACATTACTGGAGATTATGGGGAGAAATTTATTAAGAGGCACATTACATTTGTTTTTTTTATTTTTTTACTTATTAATTACCGTATTTTTCGCCCTATAGGACGCACCGGCGTATAAGACGCACCCAATTTATAGGTGGAAAATCTAAAAAAATAAAGATTTTGAACCCAATAGTGGTCTCCAACCTGCGGACCTCCAGATGTTGCAAAACTACAACTCCCAGCATGCCAGGACAGCCGTTGGCTGTCCGGGCATGCTGGGAGTTGTAGTTTTGCAACATCTGGAGGTCCGCAGATTGAAGATCACTGCATAGGAGGTAATACTCACGTGTCCCCGCCGCTCCGGACCAGTCACCGCTGCCCTGGATGTCGCTCCATCGCTGTCGCCGTGTCCCCGTCGCTCTGGAACGTCTCTGCTGCCAGCCGGGTATCCTCGCTCTCCGTCGCCGCCATCACGTCGTTACGCACGCCGACGCACGTACGCAACGACGAGGAAGGAGAGTGCCGGCCATACAGGGGATCCCTGAACGGAGAAGACACCGAGGAGGCAGGTAAGGTCCCTCCCGGTGTCCTGTAAGCACTAACCCGGCTATTCAGTCGGGCTGTTCGGGACCGCCGCAGTGAAATCGTGGCGGTCCCGGACAGCCCGACTGAACAGCCGGGTTAGTGTCACTTTCCCTTCAGACGCGGCGGTCAGCTTTGATCGCCGCATCTGAAGGGTTAATACAGGGCATCACCGCAATCAGTGATGTCCTGTATTAGCCGGGACCGCCGCGATAGGGGTGTATTCGCCGTATAAGACGCACTGACTTTTCCCCCCCAGTTTTGGGGAAGAAAAAGTGCCTCTTATACGGTGAAAAATACGGTAAATTACAAATCCTTTTAACTTTCTGGAGCCAGTAGATTTGAAAAAAATATGTAAAAAAATGTTTTCCACCGGAGTACCCCTTTTAAGTAATAGGCATGTGACCTGAAAGCCCTACTTGAGAGCTCTTCTGCATATCTGGTGGACTTTAGGAAACCATTACTCCACTATTTTATTGGGGTCAGGACTTTTGTCATTGTGCGTGCACCAGAACCGATGTACATTTGAGGTGTCATTTTTGCGTAGAATGAGGCATGTGTAAAATTTAGCAAAATCTGTATAATATCACAGGGCTATACAAACAAATGTATTTTACAGGGAAATGCCTCATAAAGTGATGGTGTATTGTTAAAAATTGCTAGTGTTGAGGCTGTGATCGGTGGGGGCCTGACCTCTGGGACCCACACCAAGCCTAAGAAATAAAGGACTACAAGTACTGTGGACTGTTTTCCCCTGGCCACCTAGCTGTGCAGGAAACTGCATCCGGGTCAGTACAGTACTGTGAAAGGGCCACCGCAAAAAAATGAATAACTCTGAGCTATTGCCCCTTCATTTATAGGATCTGTAGGGATTCCAGGACCCCAAACAGCGATAAAGTGATGGTGTAATCTAGTGATATGTATGTGCATCAGTCCTTTACTCTACCTCTTCATGTGTCTGGTTATAAAGTCATGCTGTTTTATGCTAGATTCCTTATACACAGTGCTAGCTAGCCAAAGGCTGTCCGGGCATGCTGGGAGTTGTGGTTTTGCAACAGCTGGGGGCACCCTGCTTGGGAAACACTGGTCTATGTAGAGGACAGGAGCATCTTCAGGGTCCTGTACAGTACATGCAATGTCCTAAAAAAGTAAAATGGAGTCGCCCTTACCTGGTGTCCAAAGGAGCAGCTAACCCTGGTACAGGTAAAGTGTACAGAACATGTAATATCCCCCTGTACTGTAGGGGGCGCTACCAGACATCAGTCATTGCATACACTTCAGTAATACAGGTAAAGAGTACAGAACATGTAATACCTCCCTGTACTGTAGGGGGCGCTACCAGACATCAGTCATTGCATACACTTCAGTAATACAGGTAAAGAGTACAGAACATGTAATACCTCCCTGTACTGTAGGGGACGCTACCAGACATCAGTCATTGCATACACTTCAGTAATACAGGTAAAGAGTACAGAACATGTAATACCTCCCTGTACTGTAGGGGACGCTACCAGACATCAGTCATTGCATACACTTCAGTAATACAGGTAAAGAGTACAGAACATGTAATACCTCCCTGTACTGTAGGGGGCGCTACCAGACACCAGTCATTGCATACACTTCAGTAATACAGGTAAAGTGTACAGAACATGTAATATCCCCCTGTACTGTAGGGGGCGCTACCAGACATCAGTCAGTGCATACGCTTCAGTAATACAGGTGTTATACCAGTAAATTGCCCATTCTGATTGGTCGGTTCTTCCGGCCAATGACACGTTGTACAGATCTGGATTGTCCGTAGCATTGTATGTTGAGTCTGGTTTCAACTTTTTCAAAAAAGACCATTGTATCTTGAAACCATTGTATGTTGAGGCCATTGTAAGTTGAGGGATCACTGTAATTACTTTACTCCTTGAGCAAAAGGACTGACCATTATATTACCTACATGGCTATATCTGTGCATGGTTATGAAAATATATACAGTAAAAACAGGTTGATTCTCCTTTGTAGTGCGGAATACAGACGGCAGGACCATTCACTTATAGAAGTCTACAGTAGTCTACTGCACTTTTATGTTTCACAAAGAATAAAGTTCCTTCATGAAACGCGGACCGTATGTAGTCACTAGTAGCCGCGTAAGGTACACAGCAGTATACGTCACCACATTTATGAAGGTATTCATATATATACCTTTGATATATTGCTGACATGGGGCCTAATAGTATTGATAAGAAGGATGGAATGGCAGCATATAAAAATACCATGTTGTTATGCATAAAAGAATGTAATCTACTCATATGTTTTCTGCTGTATGTAACAAAGGCATTGGTTGCCCATAGCAACCAATCAGATCGCTTCTTTCATTTCTCAGAAGCTTTTCTCAAAAATGAAAGAAGAAATCTGGTTGCTATGGGCAACTCGGCAACTTTTCCTCTCAACAGGTTTTGATAAATCTCCCCCATTAACTGTAACACATCATTTATTAGAATTTTTTTTGCCCACAGCTATCTGACTGCCGGTGACATTAGTACAAGCACACTGTAAAAGCTTATGGACTACTAGACCACGGCCCCAACTCTGCTTCAACCGATGGCAGTTTGCACATTCCCGTGAAACCTGCCAAGCTGGACCCCACAGCTGTGCAACAACACTCCTCGGCCGTCATTGTGCCCATTCCACCAGAAAGCGACCATGCAATCCTAGCCTGTGCCACAGGCATTCATGAAGAGCACTATGTAAGCGACGCTGCGGGACCTGAAGATGTGCTGGGTCAGAGAGAATACAGAGATGCCGGCACCATTACAGGTGCGTATCGGCTCTGTGCCTATAGGATTTGCCCATGTCATGATAGTGTTTGGATGAAAATCTGCTATATAATGTAATCATTAAAACTATCCAGGTTAAGAATGTACGGTATATTAAGATAATAGCCGATAACTTATACCGGAATATCGATATGTTATCGGCCTTAAAGGCCACAGATTATCGGTATCGGCCCTAAAAATATCGATATCGGTCGATCCCTACTAGTAAGTCCATTTAGTCTGTTTCATGAATGTATACATTTTGTTTGTGAGGCACAAAAGTATAGTATAATATGCTTTTGAGGCTCACAAAGCAACGTGTACATTCATGGAAATATAAAATGCATTGCTAGTAGATTATTTATATTATAGTAAATTCATTGGTTGTACTTGTGGTATAATCTTTTGCCAGTATTCCAACTTATGCTAGCGACATGGCATTAAAATGTGATGTTGAGTTGGACCATACTTGATAAAGTGGAGTTGATGGCCTGGGCCTGTAGTTCTCAAATGTCTTAGCTGGTTTACTTAAAAAAATTTAAATTCAGGTGCTACCACAGTTAAAAGGGTACTCCGGTGGAAAACATTTTTGTTTTAAATCAACTGGTGCCAGAAAATAAACAGATTTGTAAATTACTTTTATTTAAAAATCTTAAAGGAGTAGTCCAGTGGTGAACAACTGACCCCCTATCCTAAGGATAGGGGATACATCCCTCAGTTATGTACCTAAGGAAAGGGGATAAGTTGCAGATAGTGGGGGTTCAGACCGCTGGGGCCCCCCGCAATCTCCTGTATGGGCCCGACAGCCCGCGCGAAGGGGGCGTGTCGACCACCGCACGAAGAGGCGGCCAACACGCCCCTCAATACAACTCTATGGCAGAGCCGGAGCACTGCCTTCGGCAATCTCTGGCTCTGCCATAGTGATGTATTGAGGAGGCGGGTCTGCCGCCGCTTCGTGCGGTGGTCAACACACGCTATCTGGCCGGAGAGCCTGGCCCCCGTACAGAGAGATCGCTGGGGGCCCCAGCGGTCGGACCCCCGCGATCTCAAACTTATTCCCTATCCTTAGGATAGGGGATACGTTTTTCACCACTGGACTACCCCTTTAATCCTTCAAGTACTTTTTAGGGGCTATATACTGAGGAAATGCTTTACTTTTTAGATTTCTCTGATGTCATGACCACAGTGCTCTCTGCTGACATCTCTGTCCTTTTTAGGAACTGTCCAAAGCAGGAGAAAATCCCCATAGCAAACATATGTTGCTCTGGACAGTTCCTAAAATGGTAAGCAGAGAGCACTGTGGTCATGACATCAGAGAAATCTAAAAAGTAAAGCATTTTCTCTGTAGTATATAGCCCCTAAAAAGTACTGGAAGGATTAAGATTTATTAATAGAAGTAATTTACAAATCTGTTTAACTTGCTGGTGCCAGTTGATTTAAAAAAAAAAGTTTTCCACGGGAGTACCACTTTAATCCTTCCAGTACTTATCAGCTGCTGTATAATACAGAGGAAGTTCTTTTTTCTTTTTCAAATTTTCAATTTTTCTGCTGACACCTCTGTCCATGTCGGGAACTGTCCAGAGCAAGGGAGGTTTGCTATAGGGAATTGTTCCTGCTCTGGAGAGTTCCTGACATGGACAGTGGTGTCAGCAGAGGGCACTGTGGTCAGACAGTAAAGAAATTCAAAAAGAAATTCCTCTGTATTATACAGCAGCTGATAAGTACTGGAAGGATTAAGATTTTTAAATAGAAGTAATTAACAAATCTGTTTAACTTTCTGCTACCAGTTGAAAAAAAAAAAGTTTTCCCCCGGAGTACTCCTTTTAAGACATATTCAAAGGATTATTTGTTAGTCTACTCCTTCGATATCAATGCTCTACCTGGACAGGACAAATATTTCAGTTATCTATTATATTATTTTACATACTGTTTTTCTTAGGCTAAGTTTCTCTCTCAGGGGGAGAGAACGGGCAGCGGCACCGATAGCCAGGGGGAGAGAACGGGCAGCGGCGCCGATAGCCAGCGGGAGAGAAGGGCCGGCAGCAGGGCTCTAGACCGCAGGGCAGGCAGGGGCAGAGAAGCCGGCAGCGCTGGCTGTCTCTGCACCTGCAAAGCCGCTGCAGTTCATTGATTTAAAGCGCCCGCTTTAAATCATTGAACTGCAGCGGCTTATCGGTGTATAACACGCACATAGACTTTAGGCTAAAAAATTTTGCCTAAAAAGTGCGCATTATACGCCGATAAATACGGTATCTCCATCACTTTTTTGGATCGCTAAAGTCCAAAAAAGAATGAAAACTGCCTGCAAAAATGCCAAAGTTAAAACCCACATATAGTTTTTCTTGGCGTTTTTTCACTCCCATAGACTTCTATGGGAGAAAAATGCTGCGGTTACCAACGATCTGAAAAACACCCCAAAAAAAGTGAAAAAAACCCAAAAGGATGAAAAAAAACCGCCAAAGTGAAAAGTGGAATAATAATTTTGCGATTTCTCATTGATTTACACCGAACATCTGGCCGCAGCGTTTTTTGGCCCAAAAAATGCCATGCGGCAGAATTGGCGTTTTTCTTGGAGTTTTCCCCCCAAAAAAACAAGTGGAATTCCAGCCTTATAGCTTTTTTTTTAATTATTTGTTCTATTAATACACTTGTCTCACAGTCTTACATCCTTGAAAGCTGGCATTCCCTTGATGAACCCATCTGAAGCGTGCAAACTTTGACCTTTGACAAACATGAAAAGTGTGAAATGTTCGGTAATAATTCTAGTCACTGGGCACTGGATGACGCTTGGGTAACAGCTGCCCTATTTGCTGACAGGGCATCACAATAATTTACAGTACTATTACACAAATATGTAACAGGTCATAGTACAAGACCATGTCCAAAGTCATATTTTCCTGAAGTTTTTTGTATGCTACCTAGAAAGTGATCTTCTGTCTTGGGGTGCTAGAGCCAAAAGTGATGGTTAGCGACAGGATCCACATTGTAGTAACATAGGGTTAAAAAACCTGGGGTACAGGACTTTTTGTGATTACTGTTAAACCGGGCCACTATATTAAGTGAAACATTTTCTTCCCTTGTTATCGTGATGCACTTTAAGAATTTCTTTAAAAGGTTAAGTCAGTTCTGTGCTCTGTTTTCTGTAATCTTATACCCTGTGAATGGTGCAGCAGCCACGCACTCCTGTTCCATTCATTTGGGGGACAAGGGTCCTCCGTTCTAGAAGTTAGTGGGTGTCCCAGTGGTCAGACCCCCAAAGATAAGATGCTTAATACCTATCCTGTATAAGTAACCCCATTACTAGACGTTAAAAGGATTGGAAAGCTAAGAATTCCGTATTCCTCTCACAATTGCTGACTGCCCTCTTGTGGTTACTTGTTGTTTTGCTGTTGAGAAAAAATTATTACAAGACATAATAACTGTGTTTCCCCACCAGGATTTTACTTAACCTCCTAATGACCGTTAATCCTTTTTTTAAGGACATTCGTGGTCATTGAATATTGGAGCAGCTGAGCCCACTTTGTGCGGCAGCTGCTGGCTGTAACGTTCAGCCAACACCTGCATTTAACTATTTGGATCTGACTTAAGTCTTTCATTTTAACCCTTTGTTTCATTTTAACCCTTTGCATGCCAGGATCAATACCAAGTAGCGGCCACAACGTCAATCAAACAAATTAATAGTAAATGACTATAATGAAAAGTGGTTTTGTTGGGGGCTCTAACACTGGCCGCAGCTGCTGCCTGAGTCCCTTAGTTGCAGTCGGCACTGGGACCCGCAAGTTTAGGCTGTGTTTACATGTTGCAGTAATGAAACTTCTTACCATCAACATTTTTTGCTGTGAATGGCTGAAATCGCGGTAAAACAAAATCTTACATTTACCACAATTCACTGCATAAGCATAAAACGTGCTCTGTATTTCTTCCATTCTGATGGTCCAAGGGGTAGGGCTCAAATATATTCAAATTGATGTCATTCCCTAAAAATCACTCCTTTTAATACCCAGTTGTCTCATCAATGGTTTTTTGAAAAAAGAAAATTTAATTAAAAAAAACAAAAAAAACCTAAGAATAAAAGAGCGTTCTGTGTGATTGGTAATATTGAACGCCCTTCCTATATAGATTAAGATACAATATAGGATTTAGGATGATTTTAAATATTCACAGATGTAGTGATTACCATATTTCAACTATATCTTGACAGGTAGCTACATTTGCACAGTGACATATTAACTGTCGACCAGTTTACACTGACATGTTGCCTATCATGACCAGCTATTTGCAGGTCGCTGTTTCACAATCCTGAACTTTAGTTCTCGTGTAGGTTGGTGTAAGAGAGAGCAGTGTGCAAGAGGAATCCTGAGCTTCCAGGTATGTCTGTCTTGTTCTTGGGTTGGTATATATAGTATAGAATTCAGGTGTACATGAGTTTTATTTTCCTGCGTGCTCTGCCAGCTATAGATGGCCTCGTTGTTCTACTTCTTGCCCTACATATGTTTTGTTTTTGTTTATTGCCCTTTTAAATATAAAAATAGACACTAATAAAAACATTTCCCGGCAGAAAACATCCGGTACCCTTTTTAGTGAAGATCTTATTTACGTATTGTGTTAGTTTATCCTATTTAGGTATTTTATACTTTCAGAATAAGAGGGCTTTGCAGTGAACTGTCCTCCCTCCCTACAGCAGTCACGGAGTAGAGTATGACAGCACGTGAACGGTGTGGCAGTGCGCGTGTCCTTATTTGCCTTCCTATCCTCTACTATGTACATTGCAGGAGACATTTTACTGCAGCTGAGGCTTTCTCTACTGTAAATTCAAGTAAAGAAAAAAGTATGTAGCCAGCTCACCGTTTCTAATGATTTAGTCCTGACACTCATAGGAATTGGTTCGGAAGCCCGGAGAAGAAGCCAAGCCGTTGTCCTGGTATATAGATAAACCATAGTAGAGAAGGTTCCAGCTCCCGAAAAAAATAGATTGTAAATTCTAAAAGTCCCAAATTTTGGACTTTTAGAATTTACAATCTATTTTTTTCGGGAGCTGGAACCTTCTCTTCTATGCTTTCTCTACTGTAGCCTTCATCTTGTCTTCAATCTCCGGGTGTCCTGTACATTGCACATACTGTGAGGGGGGAACCCTTACTGACTTATGCACTGATTATAGTGTTCACTTGCCCTGGTTTTCAGCTCAGTGACTGCTGTAGAAAAGGGGGATGGAGTCCATAAAGACTTATCACCTCACAAACTGTTCTAAACTACCGTATATACTTGCGTATAAGCCGACCCGAATATAAGCCGAGGCCCCTAATTTTACCCCCAAAAACCCAGGAAAAGTTATTGACTCGACTATAAGCCTAGGGTGGGAAATACATCATCCAGACCCCCCGTCAATGCCTTCATCAGTGGTCTTCAACCTGCGGACCTCCAGATGTTGCAAAACTACAACTCCCAGCATGCCCGGACAGCCATTGGCTTCGTCATCATCCAGCCCCCTCCTTTTGTTTTGTACTCACCTCCCCTCGGTGGGACATTAGGGTGAGCTGGTCCGGGCCATCTATGCTGCAGGGACCGTCCGGTGGGGAGGATTAGTGGTTGTGGGCTGTCCATTTTCACCGGGGGGGGGGGGGGCGGCCTCTTCTCCGCGCTTCGGGCCTGGACTAGTGACGTTGCCTTGACGACGCACAGGGACGTTGCGCGTGAACGTCCCTGTGCGTCGTTGTCAAGGCAATGTCAGGGCCAGGCCCAAGGCGTGGAGAAGAGGCCCCCCCAGTGAAAATGGAAAGCCTGCAATGACGATCCCTCTCCACCGGACGGTCCCTGCAGCATGGATGGCCTGGACCAGCTCAACCTAACTTCCCGCCGAGGGGAGGTGAGTACAAAACAAAAGGAGTGTGGGGGGCTTGATGATGACGAATGCCGCAGTGGTCTTTAACCTGTGGACCTCCAGAGGTTTCAAAACTACAACACCCAGCATGCTGGGAGTTGTAGTTTTGCAACATCTGGAGGTCCGCAGGTTGAAGACCACTGATGAAGGGATTGACAGGCGGAGAGTTCACTTGAGTATAAGCCGAGGGGGGGCGTTTTCAGCCTCTGCTTATACTTGAGTGTATACGGTAGTTTTAGGACAGTAAGTAAACATCCCATGTGAACATGTCAAAAGACAAGCATGTCCAGTGGTTCATTCGCAAATAGGACAGCATTTATAATAGTAAAAGAAACCACAGTAAAAAGAATATAATCATAGCATCCAAATGAATATAATCATAGCATCCAAATAGAACCAGTGGCATCACATTGAGAAGAATGATTGGGTGTCACTTTAAAAAGGTTAGTGCACGGTTAGGAGTGTCTAGCCACAGAGCCCAAATAGCCTCAAACTTCTCCATGGCACCTCTTTTCTGGTACACAAAGAGCCCAATAATCATGGTTTTAGTTATTCTGACCTTTTATTCCAGCAAGGAGAGGGGACACAGGGTTTTTCCGGTGGGAAACTATCAATTTACAAGCCTAACATAACAGCTGATGGACAGACTGCCGGTGATTCTCAGTCACATATAATGAGACAACTTTAAACACAAGACAACAGATGAAATATTAACCCTCAGAGTTAAACAGAGTTAATATGCACTACCACATTGGACCAGTACCTTTAGTACCTTGTAACATAAATCAAGTTTGCCCGGGGCTCAGCACAACTCACATAAGTATCTCCTGCTCTGTATTCCATCTTAAATAAAAGGGAGGATATTCTATAAACTCTATGCACCAGATATAATTGTGATAACCTATAAGAGTGAAGGGGTTTAACCCCTACAGGACCCATGACGTAACGGTACGTCCCGACACCCTGGGTCTTAAGGACCAGGGACGTACATTTACGTCATGGGCAGTTCTAGTCCCCGCCGTGCGGGGATCGGAGCGGGATGCCTGCTGAAATCATTCAGCAGGCATCCCGTGCAAATGCCCAGGGGGGTCATTAGACCCCCCCCCCATGTCGGCGATCGCGGCAAATCGCAAGTGAATTCACACTTGCGATTTGCGCGATTCCGGGTCATTACGGGTCTATAGTGACCCGGTGACCCAGAATAGAAGGGGGATCGCGGGTGTCTAAGACACCCAGGATCCCCCTGAAGCGATAGGAGTGAGGTGGCACGGGTGCCACCCCTGCTATTGGTGGTCTAGACGCGACCACCAATAGCAGATCGAGGGCGGGGGGGGGGTTTACTTTCGTTTTCCCCGTCCTGCCCTCCCACAATATGCGGGGCAGGACGGGGACTGGCGCCAAAGATCCACTTACCGATCCGGGCGGGCGACGGAGGCTGCAGGTGACTGAGATCGGCGGGCGGCGATGACGTGCGGCTGGATCCGACGGAAGCCGGTGAGTTGCCTAGCAACATCTGGAGGGTACAGTTTGAGACCATTATACAGTGGTCTCTAACTGTAGCCCTCCAGATGTTGCAAAACTACAACTCCCAGCATGCCCAGACAGCTGTTTGGGCATGCTGGAATATGTAGTTTTGGAACAGCTGGAGGGCTACAGTTTGAGACCACTATATAGTGGTCCCTAAACTGTAGCCCTCCAGATCTTGCAAAACTACAACTCCTAGCATGCTCAAACAACTGTTTGCTGTCAGGGCATGCTGGGAATTGTAGTTTTGCAACAGCTGGAGGACCACAGTTTGGAGATCACTTTGCAGTGTTCTCTAAAACTGTAGCCCTCCAGCTGTTGCAAAACTGCAAATCCCAGCATGTCCAAACAGCAATCAGCTGCTGCTGGGAGTTGTAGTTGCGTACATCCAGCTATTGCATAACTACATCTCCCAGCATGCCCTTCGTCGATCAGTACATGCTGGGAGTTGTAGTTTTGCAACAGCTGGAGGCACACGGGTTAGAAAATACTGAGTTAGGTTACAGAACCTAATTGAAGGTTTTCCAACCAGTGTGCCTCTAGCTGTTGCAAAAGTACAACTCCCAGCATGCACGGTCTGTCAGTACATGCTGGGAGTTGTAGTTTTGAAACAGCTGGAGGTTTGCCCCCCCCCCCCCCCCCCCATGTGAACGTACAGGGTACATTCACACGGGCAGGCTTACAGTAAGTTTCCTGCTTCAAGTTTGGGCTGCGGCAAATTTTTCGCCGCAGCTCAAACTTCTAGTGAGAAACTCACCGTAACCTTCCAGTGCGAATGTACCCTAAAACACTACACTACACTAACACCTAATAAAGAGTAAAACACTACATAAACAACCCCTTACACTGTCCCCCCCAATAAAAATGAAAAACGTATTGTATGGCAGTGTTTCCAAAACGGAGCCTCCAGCTGTTGCAAAACAACAACTCCCAGCATTTCCGGACAGCCACTGACTGTCCAGGCATGCTGGGAATTTAGCAACAGCTGGAGGCACCCTGTCTGGGAATCACTGGCGTAGAATACCCTTATGTCCACCCCTATGCAATCGCTAATTTAGTCCTCAAATGCGCATGGCGCTCTCTCACTTCGGAGCCCTGTCGTATTTCAAGGAAACTGTTTAGGGCCACATATGGGGTATCTCCATACTCTGGAGAAATTGCACTACAAATTTTGGGGGGCATTTTCTCCTTTTACCCCTTATGAAAAGGAAAAGTTGGGGCTACACCAGCTTGTTAGTGTAAAAAATAAAAAAAATTACACTAAATGCTGGTGTTGCCCTTTACTTTTTATTTTCACAAGCGTTAAAAGGAAAAAAAGACCCCCAAAATTTGTAACCCAATTTCTCCTGAGTACAGAAATACCCCATATGTGGGCGTAAAATGCTCTGCGGGCGCACAACAAGGCTCAGGAGTGAGAGCGCACCATGTACATTTGAAGTCTAAATTGGTGATTTGCACAGGGGTGGCTGATTTTACAGCGGTTCTGACAAACGCAAAAAAAAAATACCCACATGTGACCCCATTTTGGAAACTACACCCCTCACATAATGTAATAAGGGGTACAGTGAGCATTTACGCCCCACAGGTGTCTGACAGATTTTTGGAACAGTGGTCCGTGAAAATGAAAATTTTTATTTTTCATTTGCACAGCCCACTGTTCCAAAGATCTGTCAAACGCCAGTGGGGTGTAAATACTCACTGCACCCCTTATTAAATTCTGTGAGGGGTGTAGTTTCCAAAATAGGGTCACATGTGGGGGGTTCCACGGTTCTGGCACCACGGGGGGCTTTGTAAACGCACATTGCCCCTGACTGCCATTCCAAAAAATTTTTTCCCAAAAGCTCAATGGCGCTCCTTCTCTTCTGAGCATTGTAGTGCGCCAGCAGAGCACTTGACGGCCACACATGGGGTATTTCCATACTCGGAAGAGATGGGGTTACAAATTTTGGGTGGTCTTTTCTGCTATTAACCCTTGCAAAAATATGAAATTTGGGGGGAAACACACATTTTAGTGAAAAATTTTTTCTTTTTTTTTTACATATGCAAAAGTCGTGAAACCCCGGTGAGGTATTTAGGCTCGCTTTATTCCTTGTTACGTTCCTCAAGGGGTCTAGTTTCCAAAATGGTATGGCATGTGTTTTTTTTTTTTGCTGTTCAGGCACCATAGGGGCTTCCTAAATGAAACATGCCCCCCAAAAACCATTTCAGAAAAACGTACTCTCCAAAATCCCCTTGTCGCTCCTTCGCTTCTGAGCCCTCTGCTGCGCCCGCCGAACACTTTACATAGACATATGAGGTATGTGCTTACTCAAGAGAAATTGGGCTACAAATATAAGTATACATTATCTCCGTTTACCCCTTGTAAAAATTAAAAAAATTGGGTTTACAAGAACATGCGAGTGTAAAAAATGAAGATTGTGAATTTTCTCCTTCACTTTGCTGCTATTCCTGTGAAACACCTAAAGGGTTAAAACGCTGACTGAATGTCATTTTGAATACTTTGGGGGGTGCAGTTTTTATAATGGTGTCATTTGTGGGGTATTTCTAAAATGAAGACCCTTCAAACCCACTTCAAACCTGAACTAGTCCCTGAAAAATAGTGAGTTTGAAAATTTTGTGAAAAATTGGAAAACTGCTGCTGAACTTTGAAGCCCTCTGGTGTCTTCCAAAAGTAAAAACTTGTCAATTTTATGATGCAAACATAAAGTAGACATATTGTATATGTGAATAACATTTTTTTTTATTTGGAATATCCATTTTCCTTACAAGCAGAGAGCTTCAAAATTAGAAAAGTGCAAAATTTTCAAATTTTTCATCAAATTTTGTGATTTTTCACCAAGAAAGGATGCAAGTTACCATAAAATTTTACCACTATGTTAAAGTAGAATATGTCACGAAAAAACTATCTCGGAATCAGAATGATAACTAAAAGCATTCCAGAGTTATTAATGTTTAAAGTGACAGTGGTCAGATGTGCAAAAAACGCTCTGGTCCTAAGGTGTAAAATGGCCTGGTCCTTAAGGGGTTAAAAAGTACCTGTCAGATCCAACAAAAACTTTTTTTAAATATATCAATCAATACCTAATCCTGACCATGTACATCTAATTTTTATGTGTCTAGCGCCTTTATTTTTTTAATTAAAGTTTTAGTTTAGCTCACTAGTCTGAATTCCTCTCACTGTGCAGGTCTTTCTTTCTCACTGTTTGATAAATCTGGGCCAAGGACTGGATCACATATGCAAGTATTTTGGCATCCTGTTCCCAAACTTGGAGGTGTCAGAGTTGAGCAGCAAGGTAATAAAGCCGTGGCTTGGTTACCTCTGTCCAATTGCATGTTAAAGGGTATCTAGCCTATCCAGGGGACTTGTTTTCTTCCAGATGAAATGACAGAAGATACCATATGGAGATGAAACCAGGCAAGAATGTTATAACAGATAAACAGGACCTGCGCCATGAAAATCATTTAATCAGGGTCACATGGCCTATTACTCTCAAAGGAAGTTTGCGCTAGACAGCAGTTTTGTCATGCATTCTAGTAAGCAAAGGTGTCACATTAGATTGTGGACAGTCTATTGGGCAGAACATCCACAGCCACCATATACTGCGTTCTGTTTAATGTGGTCACCAAATCCAATCACATTTTAGGACAAAAGAGTAACCTCACTAGCCATTGTAGTAGGGTTGGGCGGTATACCGGTCCATACCGAATACTAGGGATCGACCGATTATCGGTTTGGCCGATATTATCGGCCGATATTCACAATTTTGGGCATTATCGGTAATTACCCTGTAATAATTAAGTTGCGGGCTGCCGGCGCTTTAAATGAATGACTTGCGGGCCGCCGGCGCTTTATATGAATGACTTAGGCCCGCAGCGTTTTAAATGAATGACTTGCGGGCCGCCGGCAAGCTTTCACCTCTCAGTGCAAGCGTCAAAAGCCTGGCTTTTAACGCTTGCAGGGGGAGGTGACAGCTTCCGGCTCGCAACTTAAAGAAAAACTGTCAGATATTTTCTCCGGCACTATCCTGGTGGATAGTGCGGGAGACGCTGATTAATACGAGCCCTACCTTACCCGGATCCGCCCGGCCGATCGCCTGCAATTGTAGTTTTAATCTATGTGTATATCTTGCTGTAAGTGGCACGGGCTGGGCTTCTGCAGGTTAACTGGCACTGACGTCAGCACCGCTTATGAATATTCATCCCCCCTCCCTCCAGCTCTCCCTCTCTTCGCCGCTCCTAACTGGAGGGAGGGGGGATCAATATTCATAAGTGGCGCTGATGTGCCAGTTAACCTGCAGAAGCCCCGCCCATGCCAGTTACAGCAAGATATACACATAGAATAAAACTTCAATTGCAGGCGAAAGGCCGGGCGGATCCGGGTAAGGTAGGGCACCTTTTAATCAGCGTTTCCCGCACTATCCACCAGGATAGTGCCGGAGAAAATATCTGACAGTTTTCCTATAATCGTTTCCAGCGCCGCGGTCCGCATCTCATTCATTTAAAGCGCCGGCGGCCCACAAGTCATTCATTTTAAAGCGCCGCGGCCTGGAGGAGAGGGGGGGGGGAGGGGGGTTTAGAGAAATATAGCAGCACCTGGGGGTCATATTTGATTAGTTCCTCGGGTAGGGGGGGGGGAGAATACCGTTAAATACCATGGAACCGCCTTAACTTGCAAAAATACCGTGATATGCATTTTTGGTCATACAGCCCAGCCCTACATTGTAGGAAGGATAACCATGGCAACAAAAGGAAAATAAGGGTAAAGCAAAGCTACCCCCTCCCCCACTAAGGCTATGTTCAGATGTCAGAAATTCATCTAGTCCGCTCATTCTATTCTGCAAAACTTGCAGCAGAATTTGAGCAAAATTTCAGTGGAATTTGTGTGCTCAAAACACAGAATTCTGCCAAAATTCAAAGCTCCATTGAGTTCAATGGGATTCTGTTTGCAATTTTTTCAAAATTGAAATAAAGCAGAATTTACTTGGTGGAATTTCTGCAGTGGAAATTCTGTGTGAATGGGACAGCAGAATCCTCATTCATTTTAATGTGCAGTGAATTTTGTAGAATTTCCAAGCTGAATTATCTGGCGGAATTCCACATGGAAAATCTGCCATGTGAATGTAACCTAGCAAAGCCTTTACATAAAAGGAGAAAAGCAGCAGGTTTCTCTATACAAACAAATGCATGACGTAAGAAATAAGCCTCCTTTGGGAAGTGTGGACCAATGCAGAGTTAACTAGAACACAGAAACCTTGTGACCATTGTTGGTGAAATCTGGGGTTTCCTTGGCCCTTTTTAGCAGCATATCTTGGTCCTTTATGGTTTAGAATTTTCATGAGGACCGTGCAAGAAAGTCTGTCATCTGAGGACTGAGAATTATGTGCAGACTCAGATCTGCTGTCATAGGCAAGGTCAGATCCATCATCTCTCTGAGTTTATCCACAAAGTCCCTCTTGCGGCTTGCAGATTGTAAGCCATTGGCCAAGGTAGACAATGGGTTATCCTACTGGTCCTAGTGTAATTGGATAACTATCCATGGGTTCAGGAAGCTTTGCAGTAAAACATGCTGTGTATTACACATTGACCACTAGGTGGCACATGAAACCCTTGTTACCAGTCCTTGACAGTGAAAGACAGTGCTGCAGCCTGCGCTTCCAGGTACTTTTTTTATAAAGAGAAAAGTGTTTTTTGTTTTCTGGTTCTTGTGTTTAGTTTCACTTAGAACCATATAATGTGTCTGAAGATAAGAACCATTTGTCCCATTTAGTCTGCCCGATATTCTGAATACTATGAATAGTTTCTGGCCCTATTTTATATGAATGATAGCCTTATGCCTATTCCATGCATACTTAAACTCCTTCACCTTATTTGCAGTGACCACTAGAGATGAGAGAACTTGCAGTAAATTCAATTCGTCACGAACTTCTCAGCTCGGCGGTTGCTGACTTTTCCTGCATAAATTAGTAAAGCTTTCCGGTGCTCCCGTGGGCTGGAAAAGGTAGATACAGTCTTAGGAGACTCTTTCTTAGGACTGTATCCACCTTTTCCAGCCCACCGGAGCACCGGAAAGCTGAACTAATTTATGCAGGAAAAGTCAGCAACTGCCGAGCCGAGAAGTTCGTGACGAATCGAATTTACTGTAAGTTCGCTCATCTCTAGTGACCACTTCTGCAGAAAGGCTATTCCATGCATCTACTACTAACTCAATAAAGTAATACTTCCCAATATATATGCAGAAACCTTTGCCCCTCTAATTTTAAAACTTTGTTCTCTTGTGGTAGTTTTAAATATACTTTCCTTCTTTTACTGTGTTGATTCCTTTTATATATTTCAAAGTTTATACACCTCTGTTTTTGCTGCATTTTTTAAAATGAAATTGCAGGATAGGGGCATTTTATTTATTTATTTATTTTTTACTGTACTGCAGTTTCACAAATTGCAATAAAAATTTATTTACAGCAATTTTGGAAAATCACCACAAAAACATGTTGAAAATTCAGTAAAAAGGCTACAAAATGCTGTAAAAATGAAACATGTGAACATGCCTGAAGGCTTAAAATCTTCAAAAACCACCTCAGTTGTAATTAAAAGGTCAAATCATCTTCACCTTGTGGCATAATTTCCTTAAGAAACACAAGAAAATGCATCAAAACTGCACATAATATGAACTGAAACCAACCCACTTATGAATCTTTGCTGCTGGAGTCTATCCTGGTAAAAAGATCCCCAGGCTCTGAAAATGTAGGCAGCATTAGGGTATGTCCAGTCGATGGACTTTCCGTGCGGAATTCCGCATTAGAATTGATTTCAATAGTATTCTGCTGCGCTGTGCATGCGGCAGAATATCCGCAGCAAATGTTTCTGCTTCAGAAATCCAGATTCCGTAGTCCATAGAAAGAATAGACATGTATATTCTTCCTGCAGCATCCGCATAGAAATGCATTGCTGTCTATGAGACACTGCATTTCTGAGTGGTCCTAGCGCCAGCATGTTCTGTGGGCACTCTGCTGTCAGGGGAATGTCCGCACGCAAATTTTCCAAGCGTACTTTAGCCCCTCTGAACATAGCCTCTTTGTGATTCTGTGTGAAAAGATCCTACATCAACCTAAACAGGTAAGCACAAGGCATACACAAGAACCTCTACACTATTCTGTGATAAAAGCCAATGCTGCACTATATAAGCTTAATAAATAAATAAAAACCCTGCTGTGCTTCTTTACTGATGGTGGTAAATAAGGAACTACTGTCAAATACACCCGAGACTTGTAGCATTTCTCCTTATTACATGTGAGGTTGCCTAAAAGTTAGTAAGTCATATTTGTAAAGGGATCATGACTGTGACCATTTCCTGAATGAAGCTGTATTGGTTCGTGAATATACTGGAATATACAGACATATTGTTACTAGCCCTTTTATCATTCTTTATTAACTTTTTTAAATTACAATGTTTGAGATGTAGTACAGTCTGTTCCAGAAGACAGACAGCAGCAACAGCTGCTGCGGTGAAAGTAGTTGTATTTGCTATTGTTACTGCTGAAGGGTAACTTTCATTTCTTGCTACCCGACACGCCGTCTCCTCTTAGTGCTGTGCCTGTCACATGTCGTTTTGTGTTTGTTCATTTGGTCCATTCTTTGCTGTGTAAGTTGATAGGAGCAGCACAGAAGATGTTGCTGCTATTCTTCTAATCCCTATCTATCTCTGCCTATGTAACCAGGTGCACGCTAAATCATAGGATCTCTGCATGTGGTTTTATTGCCATGTAGGTTTAATACTTTGTTACAGATGTAAGGTAAATATTTTAAGTGCAGAATAAGGCATCATTCAAACTGTGTTTTTACATGAATCTATTTATCAGTAGGATGGTAGAATGCATTTAAAAGGGTACTCTACCCCTAGACATCTTATCCCCATCCAAAGGATAGGGGATAAGATGTCTGATCATGGGGGTCCCGCCGCTGGAAACCCTGCGATCTCTCCTGCAGCACCCCGGTTATCTGGTGCACGGAGCGAGCTTCACTCCGTGCCTGATGACTGGCGATGCAGGGGCCGGAGGATCGGGACGTCACACCCTCCCCAAAGTCTATGAGAGGGGACGTGGAAGCCTCATGATCTTCTGGCACTTGCATCTTCAGTCATCAGTCACTGAGCGAAGCTCACTCCGTGCACCAGATGACAGTGGTGCTGCAGGAGAGATTGCGGGGGTTCCCAGCGGCGGGACCCCTGCCATCAGATATCTTATCCCCTATCCTTTGGATAGGAGATAAGATGTCTAAGGCGGAGTACTCCTTTAAGGAATATTTATTGAACGTGAAGTCTAGAGATAAGCGAACTTACAGTAAATTCGATTCGTCACAAACTTCTCGGCTTGGCAGTTGATGGCTTTTCCCGCATAAATTAGTTCAGCTTTCAGGTGCTCCCGTGGGCTGGAAAAGGTGGATACAGTCCTAGGAGACTCTTTTCTAGGACTGTATCCACCTTTTCCAGCCCACCGGAGCACCTGAAAGCTGAACTAATTTATGCAGGATAAGTCATCAACTGCCGAGCCGAGAAGTTCGCGACGAATCAAACTTACTGTAAATTCGCTCATCTCTAGTTAAGTCCAAACAAGAATACCAGTCGGCACTGCCTCTCCTTCATTAAAACGCTTAGAATGGACGTGGACTTAACCAGTGCTCATAAGATCTTGCTCCTGTCGGTGCTCAGTGGTATGAAGTCATAGTTCGCAGTAAATACCTTGTATAGAAAGAAGCCACGGCACTCGATCCGGATGCAATTAAAAGGCTTTATTCCCGCTGGAGGTACAAGGACACTTCAGGAGGGGGAGAAGAGACGTGACTACGTCCGTTTCACAGATCTCTCTGCTTCTACCGGTCCCTACCTTAGGGACCGGTAGAAGCAGAGAGATCTGTGAAACAGACGTAGCCCAGTCTCTTCTCCCCCTCCTGACGTGTCCTTGTACCTCCAGCGGGAATAAAGCCTTTTAATTGCATCCGGATCGAGTGCCGTGGCTTCTTTCTATACAAGGTATTTATTGAACGTGGTGTATACTGTAAATTTGGTGCAACTCCTAGGGCCACTTTTGCTTTACATCTCTTCATGGTTGCCATAGACATGCACCAATATCTTGCACCAGAAAATAAAATCAAAATGATAATGTATTTAGCCATTAACCCCTTAAGGACTCAGCCCATTTTGGCCTTAAGGACTCAGACAATTTAATTTTTACGTTTTAATTTTTTCCTCCTCGCCTTCTAAAAATCATAACTCTTTTATATTTTCATCCACAGACTAGTATGAGGGCTTGTTTTTTGCGCGACCAGTTGTCCTTTGTAATGACATCACTCATTATATCATAAAATGTATGGCGCAACCAAAAAACACTATTTTTGTGGGGAAATTAAAACGAAAAACGCAATTTTGCTAATTTTGGAAGGTTTTGTTTTCACGCCGTACAATTTATGGTAAAAATGACATGTGTTCTTTATTCTGAGGGTCAATACGATTAAAATGATACCCATTATTACATACTTTTATATTATTGTTGCGCTTAAAAAAAATCACAAACTTTTTAACCAAATTAGTACGTTTATAATCCCTTTATTTTGATGACCTATAACTTTTTTATTTTTCCGTATAAGCGGCAGTATGGGGGCTCATTTTTTGCGCCATGATCTGTACTTTTTTTTGATACCACATTTGTATATAAAAAACTTTTAATACATTTTTTATAATTTTTTTTTTATAAAATGTATTAAAAAAGTAGGAATTTTGGACTTTTTTAATTTTTTTTCGTTCACGCCGTTCACCGTACGGGATCATTAACATTTTATTTTAATAGTTCGGACATTTACGCACGCGGCGATACCAAATATGTCTATAAAAAATGTTTTTTACGCTTTTTGGGGGTAAAATAGGAAAAAACGGACGTTTTACTTTTTTATTGGGGGAGGGGATTTTTCACTTTTTTTACTTTTACTTTTACATTTTTTTACATTTTTTTTTACACTTGAATAGTCCCCATAGGGGACTATTCATAGCAATACCATGATTGCTAATACTGATCTGTTCTATGTATAGGACATAGAACAGATCAGTATTATCGGTCATCTCCTGCTCTGGTCTGCTCGATCACAGACCAGAGCAGGAGACGCCGGGAGCCGCACGGAGGAAGGAGAGGGGACCTCCGTGTGGCGTTATGAATGATCGGATCCCCGCAGCAGCGCTGCGGGCGATCCGATCGTTCATTTTAATCGCGAACTCCCGCAGATGCCGGGATCTGTATTGATCCCGGCACCTGAGGGGTTAATGGCGGACGCCCGCGAGATCGCGGGCGTCGGCCATTGCCGACGGGTCCCTGGCTGCGATCAGCAGCCGGGATCAGCCGCGCATGACACGGGCATCGCTCCGATGCCCGCGGTTATGCTTAGGACGTAAATGTACGTCCTGGTGCGTTAAGTACCACCTCACCAGGACGTACATTTACGTCCTGCGTCCTTAAGGGGTTAAATTTTTTTTTTTTTTAAATAAAACCCTGTTCTGACTGCTTAGCCCTGTACAGAGCACGCAACAATGCTGTGTATGTTCTGACAGTTCTGTTGTCAAAATGAAAGTTTTTTTCAGCAGTTTTTGTTATGGTAGCTCTTCTGGGATTAGAATTAGACAGTTGCCTTGGTTGCCGATAAGCCTCTCACCAGTTCATTGGTTGTCCTTTCTAGGACCATTTTTGGGTATGTACTAACCACTGCATGCCAGGAACACCCCACACAACTTGCCTTTTTAAAGATGTTTCTCTCAAAAGCATGCAGTGACAGAGCACTCACCATATGCTGTCATCTTTTTAGAAACATCTTTATTGGAACATTTCTTAAAGTAAAAGCGCAGGGAAGCAGACAGAAGCAGGATTGGGATATTCGGGGACTGACCCATTCTGATCATCAGGCCCACTCTAATTCATGCCGTTAGGGGGAGTGTTCTTATACACCGTTCACATCCCAAAAAATCAAACAACATATGATAGTGCACAACAATTATACCAAAAACAGAGCAGGTGTTTTACAGGAATACACCCATTTGGATAGAGGATAGGTTTTGCTGCGTGATACTTCTAAAATTTTAATTTAAAAAATGCTACACCTAGGTGGGGACCCTTACATTAATTTCTTTCCCTCATACTTTTATTGCTGAATGGGTAGGTGGGGGGAGGCTGCTGTCAGACACCTGGCAGCTGCTTATTTCTCTAACACGAAGTATCGGCAATGGAAACCTAGCCACCCAATTTTAGTCTCCCCTCATAGAGAAGGTGTAAGGGTATGTTCACGCTACAGTGTGTGAACGGAATCTCTGCTCGCTGATTCAGCCTGGCAGCCGGCGGTGGCGGTAGGACCGCGCGGCACTGAGCCATCACCATTGAGGGCTATGCAGTGCTCGCGGACTTCTGCGCAAAGAATGAACGTGTTCATTCTCTGTGCGGAACAATTTCAGCGGCGGAACTGTCTGCCGCTGAAATTCCGCAGTGTGAATGGGTCTCGCGGAGACCCATTCACACTAATGTTAAGTTCACACCGCAGAATTCCGCTCGCGATATTCTGCCCGCGGAATTCCAATGGGAATTCCGTAGTGTGAACATTACCCTTAGGCTAGGTTCAGACTACGGAATTTCCGACTGTCTGCCTGCAACATTTTCTTCGACTATTTTCCGCCTCCAAAGCGTTTTTCAGTTTCATGCGTAATTTTGTCATTTCCGTGAGTAATCCGCCGCTATTCAGCACAGAAATGACGGCACCAAATCCGCCTTCAATTACAAGCAGAAAACATTGGGAGTGCTAAAAGCCAAGTTCAGCCCCTTTTGGACCATGTGATCACATGACCCAAACCAGGTAAGTAAATTTTTTCAATGTGGGCTAGTCCAAGAACCAGTGGGCTGATCATATTTAAATTTCTGACTCAAATCCGTACGGATTTTCCGCATGTAATCCGCTTTCAATCTGCCTACATTCCGCGTTTGAACAAACATCCGCCGGGAAAGGAGAGTCCCATTGAAGTCAATGGGATTCTGCTGCGTAAATCCGTTTGAAGAAAGAGCACCTCCTTTTTTTCATGTGGAAATTTCCTAGCGGAAATTAGACACGCAAATTCCGAGTGAAAAAATCCGAAGTATGAACAGGTGCACGGTAATCCCATTGACTCGCATGTACTTTTTAGTAAGCGGAATTTCGGACGGAAATTTCTGTCGGAAATTCCGTAGTTTGAACCTAGCCTAAAAGAGGTAATTTGCGTAGTGTATCTAATAAATTGACCATTCTGTGTATTTTTGAGTAAAGTCACTTAAAGTGGTAAGATTTACACTTATCCTTTTAGTTACAGTTCTGAAAATTTTAAAGATGTCTGAGTTGAAGGCTATAAATTATTAGTCAAAAGCCGACGCATGAAATGAACCATGTTCTGTATATTGGTCGGCAATATTCACTCAAAAAATAAAGAAAAAACAAATTTACTGTTGGCAACTTACTACTCCATTATACTGTATACTGATGTTGCATAATATCGGGTGGACATTACACGGACATTAAAAGCTTCCATCTGTCAGACTAACATCCTAAGAGGATGGTGTCATAAAGACATCTTTATGGCTTTCTGTTATGGAAAATCATTTCTTCTGGTAACAGATTACCGCAATCCGTTTGACTTCCTGGACATGCAGTACTCGGGATGAGGCTATATTTCTATATTTATTTCTCACCTGAAATTATGTTGTTACAAAGCAGACTATTCTCTATTAGTGGACTTACAGTCAAGTGGATTACAGCTCACCTTCGACTTCTGTACAGCACCCGTGCAACGGACCCACTGGCACCGCCTCCAGCTTCAGATATGTATAGGCAAAACAAGGAAATGTCTGGCAACCTTTATTGGTTAAAAATTTCCATCGGAACAAGTACTGTACAGTAGAAAACTCTGACTCGTTTCGCTCTGGAGAGCTTAGTCCTAGAGTATTAAACATCTCATAAGGTGTCGATGAACCCTGCAGGGAATAAGAACCTCTGCACATACCATTGGTAATATGTTCCCTTACCAGTCCTGAAACGCCTTCTTGTTCCCCCTTCCATCGCTATTTATTTTTGATTGGCAGTCAGCTGGAAGCCGAGCCCTGGCCAGACATTTCTGTACCAATACATGGCAGCAGTTTGGATAACTAGCTATGGTTGGGCTTATGTTTTATAAGAGACATTTATGCACAGAAATGTAGACTGGCTGCGCTGTGTAAAACAGTTTGGTAGGGAAAGGATTGGCAGACTAAAAGGGCAGCCATTTTTAGTTGATGGGAACTGGTGGCTCAGCAGAGCGTTGTCAGTAATCTGGCTTTGTTTCAGCTATGTTTAGTCAGAACATTCATAGCCTCATGTGACAGTCGGTCTCTGTACCAGCAGCACCCACATGTCTTGTATTTAGACAAACTGTAGACATGGCAGCTGGAGAGAAAATGTGACTATCTGGAGGAGAGACAGGAGGGGGAGAGGGGAGACTTACACCACACACAAAATGAGTAAGTAAAACCTTGCTAAGGACATCGGGGATGATGAAGTGCTCCCAAGTTCTGAGGGAAGCCACATCTAAAATGAGACACCAGCTTTTATATAGTCTACAAATGTTTGGTCAGTGTTGCTCCTGTCTGGTAGTAGATGGGCTTTGGATGACTTATAAAATCCCTTTTTTTGTTGCGCACAAGTATCCAGAAGGCAGAGATGGGTAAAGTATGACTTAGCATTGCTCTCCTACCTGCTCATCCACCTTTCCCTCTTCCTCCAGATTTGAGGTTTTGGGCTCAGCCTCCAGTGCATGATCAGGATAGAGAGAGAGAGGGAAGGAGGAGCACAATGCTGCTTCCTGGACAAAATGGATATTATAAGTCATCCAATACCCATCTACTGTGCGTGTTCTATTATCTAACTGATGTTGTAGCTTATTAAATTAGCTGATAGACTCCATTTAAAGGGACACTGGGAGAGACTTATCATATCCTGTGCAGAGAATAAGCTGACCAGTTGCCGATAGCAACCAATCAGATTGCCCTCTTAAAAATGAAAGAAGTGATCTTATTGGCTGCTATGAGCAACTGGTCAGCTTTTTTGCACAGGTTTTGATCTCCCCAACGGACTATCTTATATAATCTATGATAATTATGTATGTTTTTACTGTCAGTGTGTCCTTGTACTTGTGTAATAATTATATGATTGGACATGTAGCCATGGGCGTTGGGTGTATCCAAGGAGCAGCAGTATCTGGTGTATTTGCTGTGGTGTCATATGTGATGGTAACAAATCTCTTCCTCCTCCTCTTCTGTATGCAGTGCTGGTAAGGTTTATAAGCATTAGAGATGAGCGAAGTTACTACGATTCGATTCGTCACGAATTTCTCAGCTCGACAGTTGCTGACTTTAGCCTGCATAAATGAGTCCAGCTTTCAGGTGCTCCGGTGGGCTGGAGACTCTTTCCTAGGACTGTATCCACCTTTTCCAGCCCACCGGTGCACCTGAAAGCTGAACTCATTTATGCAGGATAAGTCATCAACTGCCGAGCTGCGAGGTTCCTGATGAATCGAATTGCTGTAACTTTGTTCATCTCTAATAAGCATCTCAGCTACTTCATATCGGTCCATATATAAAGCTGCTTGTCTGCTACATTTTTCATTGTTTAGTTACCCTATCCTGCAATTCCCTACAGTGTCTGCCCCAAATCATGGATTTCACAAATACTGGACTATGTAATCCTGTACAGTTATCCCCCCTTGTATATTAAACCTAAGGCAGGGTTTTCAGCTTGACTTCTGTTATTAGTAGAAGAATATAATTTTAGTAGAAGAATATAATTATAATTTTTTTAGCCCTTCAGTGGCAACATACAAAAACATAGATTTTATTGACACACACAGGGAGAATTTGTCATTGGTTAAGAGGGAAAAAAAAGAAAAAATTTTTGTACAATTGCTTCATTGCACAAAAAATAGCGACTTCTTCTGCTTTGCCTAAAAATGTGCTTTATTTTATTTATTTTTACTTTTTTTTTTTTAATTATAATAAATAGCACAAGTTCTCCAAGCATGTGATCCAAGCTGTACTAGAAAAAGTTTTATACAGTAATTTTTTTTTTACATAAACAAGCTGCTGAATATTATAAAAGAAAACTGTCCTTTGCCCCTATACAGCCACTATGCCTTATTACCAGTATATTATGCCACTGTAAACTGACATCTGGGGGAGGCTGCTGGTGTCCTACAGCTAAAGGGATGTCATTTGAATTAAGCGCACTTTTTTCTCTTATATAACCATCTGGATTAAATATCGAAGCAAAATCCTGACTTTTTTTATATAAGTGAAAGGACTATTTTACAAGATAGGCAATGATAAACTGGCATTCATTGCATAGGCTTCTTTCTTTCGACATTACACAGTAGATGGAATACGACAGTGGCCCTCATTTACTTAGAAAATCGGGTTGTAAGTCTATCTTGCTTTCTTACCCGATTGCTTTTTCCCCCTGGTATTTATTATTATGTCTCATCCTGTTTGTCGCACTGGGTTTTGTTGGTTTTGGTTTCCAACTCCTCTGAGCTGTCGGGAAAAAATCCGCAACAATTCAACAAATTCGGGTTGGAAACCTTTTATAAATACGTGGGAAAGCTCAGAAATGTCGGGTTACGCCCCTTTTTCGGGTTTGGGAGAATCCACATCGGGTCCGTCGGGAAAAAATGTCGCATTGTGTCGTAGACTGGCGCATGATGTCTGCGACATGTTGCAGACAAAGATGCGCCAAAAAAACCCGACAAAACAAGTCTGGTTTAGAATAGTAAATGAGGGCCAGTGTGTTTGCCATCTGCCAACCTGAGACCTCCTTGTTCTAGTCTGTATGCTTCTACAATGAGATCTTAAATTAGAAAATGTGCAGGTTCTCTTTAATTTCTAATAAATACATTTTTAACTGATTAGACCCTATGTGACATTATATAAATAAAAAGTAAAGGCTCTTTCCTCAACTCCTGTACCACAAATTACAAGCACTGACTTCTTCCTGACTATTGTGACATGTGGCCTGTTGTCGGAAGGTTTTCTCATGAGCCCGTCAGAGTCCTGTCTCTCGCTCCCTAAATCTCAGGCAGCACTTCTGATGGATTTCATTTTGCAATGCATATGATATTCATTGTGAAGTCTTAAAAAGTGAAATCGACCAGTTGTTACATTATATCACTATACGAGGCAACATCTTTTACTTACTCATACATTTCATTTTTTTCCTATAGATGTGTGCAATAGTACTGACCTTCCGGAAGTCGAAATCATCAGTCTGCTGGAAGAGCAGCTGCCTCATTATAAGTTAAGAGCCGACACCATCTATGGGTATGATCACGACGACTGGCTGCAAACACCGCTCATCTCTCCTGATGCCAACATTGACCTGACTACCGAACAGATTGAAGAGACCTTGAAATACTTCCGTAAGTACTTTAATTCAGCACACCTTTTATGTGCCAATATATACCTGAATAATGAGAATAACCAATAATAGTGTATATTGCAGTGCTTTCCATGGTGCTTTACATGTTTAACATTTATCTTTCACATAAACTTAATTTTGTAATGTAGAGAGAAACTCTTTCTCTGCTTTACTTTGATGCTATAGTAGCAGTTCTAGCTTTCCTTTTGTGAACTGTCGAACACTGTATGTACAGAGCTGTAGGTCGTATTCATGCTGGGAATCCCTAACGTTGGGGTGAATGGGTCTTCCATCTTGTTCACACTGCAAAATTTTAGCATGGACAACTCTGCTGCTGACATTGATCTGCGCAAAAAATAAAGCTGTACATTCTTTATATACACCTACAACTGTGCACACGCACAAATATATATATAGATATACTATCGGTGAACACAGTGGTTGAAAGCGGGCACCCATGACCCTATTAGCAGCCATTATTCTGTAGCCGTTCTGCCTCACGCTCTGCTGAACAGGAGCATGCGCATTGCCAACTATGGCGGCCATTTTGGCATAGTCCTGTTCAACACTTCTTCGCCATTTTAGTGGAGCTACCTACTCCCACTTACACAGCAGCAGCTTGTATCATCAAGCCAGCATATACAGAAATTTTCACCTCTGCATCATGTGACATCACGTTCACATGAACGCCGCTTTACTCCGCGGCCATTGGGTTCACGGAGCTAATCCCCCTATAGTTATCAGGTGCATACCCCCACGGTGCTGTTTTTTCATTGGCTACCCTGTCTATATTAGCTTAGCTCCCTCAGTCCCACACCACTCCTGGATAAAGCTTCTCCCGGCGAAACGTGTCGGAGGTTTGGTGTGGAGCTGGGGTGAGTCCTGACCACTGCATGTATCTGTTGCTACACTTGTTTACATCTTACTCTTTCCAGGGTATTGGTTTCAAATCCGCAAACCTACTGCCCTGTTGCACTATTGCACTTTATTCTTATTTATATTCTGCTGGCTTTTGTGTCATTGCAAGCATGGAGCTGCTTAGCCTTTCACCTACTGCACTTTTCCTCATACATGTATGTTTGTGTGTATGTATGTGTGCATGTATATACCTATATATACACACATTTTTCTCTTACTTGTCTATTTACTTCCTTCTGTAGCACCATTACATACATAGTTACATAGTTAGTACGGTTGAAAAAAGACATACGTCCATCAAGTTCAACCAGGGAATTGAAGGGTAGGGGTGTGGCGCGATATTGGGGAAGGGATGGGATTTTATATTTCTTCATAAGCATTAATCTTATTTTGTTCCAGGAATGTATCTAACCCTGTTTTAAAGCTATTAATTGTTCCTGCTGTGACCAGTTCCTGAGGTAGACTGTTCCATAAGTTCACAGTTCTTATGGTAAAGAAGGCGTGTTGCCCCTTTAGACTAAACCTTTTCTTCTCCTGACGGAGGGAGTGCCCCCTCGTCCTTTGGGGTGGTTTGTCCTTTAACAGTTTTTCTCCATATTTTTTGTATGGGCCATTAATATACTTATATACTAAAGACTAAACAATTGTAACTCCTTTAATTGTTGTTCATAGCTAAGATGTTCCATGCCCCATATTAGTTTAGTCGCGCGTCTCTGCACCCTTTCCAGCTCCACAGTGTCCCTTTTATGGACTGGTGCACAAAACTGAACAGCATATTCCAGGTGAGGCCGTACCAATGCTTTATAAAGGGGGAGTATTATGTCCCTGTCCCTTGAGTCCATGCCTCTTTTGATGACAATATCCCGCTGGCCTTGGAAGCAGCAGCCTGACATTACCTTACATACATACAGTGTATCACTTTATCAGGACTTTCATCCCAGTATCCTCGTGTGTGTGATATATATATGTGTGTGTGTGTGTGTATTTTCTCCTCTTTGTGCAATCCCTTACATGTTTTTAATATCTTAAATATACATATTTTTGTGTATATCAATAAAGACTTCCTGATTCATTCTTAACATTACCTTGTCTGGAGGTTTTTGTGCATGAGCACAGTTGTAGGCGTATGTATTGTATTTTTACAAAACCTCCACTATATCAGTTTTTGGAGCCGACATTGGGGAAGGGTTTTATAGGGTCACACTGTACATTCTTTGTGTTGGTTTGTGAGCACTGCATTTCCATCAGTGGTGATTGCACAGGGCCACGCAGACCCCCCCCCCCGGCATCCGCCACTGGTGTGAACATACCCTAAAGCGATTTTGTTTGGGCAAAAAGTACATTTAGGATGTGTTAAGTTCTTTGACAGCAAATGATATTGCCTCCATATAGCCAGCACACCAATAACATTCCATTCCTCTCAAGTTGCATGCAAGGTTTATCTGCTCCACACCGCCACTTAAAAAAAAATCATTTTAGTGCTTACTCTAGATTATAAAATGCAACATAAATCTGACTGAATAATACATTCATCTTTTGGATGTTATTGAAGTAAAAAAATGCAAAATTTGAAAAAGATACATTAGTCATACCAATCTTATAAAATGATGTCCTAGAATATGGAATCACTTTATCTGTGGCTTTCCAGTCTCTGGGACTTCTTGTGATCTTGGGAATGAAGAAGCCATAGCCCTAGTATAGCCATGGTAAAGATGCAGGAACCTAAAGCATGACCATCTTCAAGTACATAGATCCTGCTACAGTTTTCTGCACAGATGGGTGGATGGAAGTGCCAATGTTCACGAAACAAATGTGATTCTCAATGGGGTGGTGCCCCTCTATGACATTCAGATGCTCTATCACAGTGAGAAAAGCCCTATAAAATATTACCACAAGCATAGCTTCCTTTTTTGCAGTAAATTTTAGTCTGTGTTCACATTTGTGCCGGACCATCTATTATAGACTCTCTCATATTTCATGGAAAAAACAATGCTATCTAAACATATACATGTGTGCTGGCTTACGCGTGTGTAGATGTGTTCTCATTGAGGGGAGGGGAGAAAGCCCCTGTCACACTCCTTTAGTGGTGGCTTTTCTCCCCGAAAACAAAAGGATTGAGCAATTGAAAATGAACTGCTCAATCCTTATCACCCCCTACATCTCCTGATGCTTATACACAGTAGGGTCCTATTACATGGAGAGATTATCGTCTGAACAGGCCGATATGGCCCCGTGTAATAGGGCTAGCATCCTGCTGACGAATGAGCAACCTGTTGGCTAATCATGTAGTCCCAAGTTGTAGTCATGCGCCATCTTTATCTCAAGTGTGGCCATTGCAGGGTGATATAGTTGCCGAAGCAACCATACCAAGCTCAGCGAAGTTCTGTTCATGGGTCCCATTCATCTAAAAAGGGCTTGTGCATGAAACTTAGCTGAGGGTGGTACGGTTTCCTTGGCAACTGTAGCGCCTCAGCGTGACGTGTTCCACAATGAAACTTGGGACAATTGTTTTCAAATCAACTGGTGCCAGAAAGTTCAACAGAATTGTAAATTACTTCTATTTAACCCTTCCAGTACTTATCAGCTGCAGTAAGCTCCACGGGAAGTTGTATAGTTCTTTTCTGTCTGACCACAGTGCTCTTTGCGGACACCTCTGTCCATGTCAGGAACTGTCCAGAGCAGGATAGGTTTGCTATGGGGATTTGCTCCTGCTCTGGACAGTTCCTGACATGGACAGAGGTGTCTGCAGAGAACACTGTGGCCATACAGAAAGGATAGAAGCAAGTGTGGGGATCAATGATCCGCGGAAAGCACGGTGCTACAAAAGCGCTCCTTTTCAAGGTGAAGAATAATAGCCATTGGTCCGGTATTTGGTAAAGCAAGAAATTCTTTATTCATGCAGGGATATACAGGGATAGTGCGTTTCGAGGGGCAGAGACCCCCTCTTCGTCAGATCCATTGGATCTGACGAAGTGGGGGTCTCCGCCCCTCGAAACACGTTATCCCTGTATATCCCTGCATGAATAAAGGATTTCTTGCTTTACCAAATACCGGACCAACGGCTATTATTCTTCACCTTGAAAAGGAGCGCTTCTATCTGACCAGACGTCCAGGACTTGTTCCCGTGACGGTGAGGTGCCAGCAGCCCTTTCTGGACTATGCGTCCCCCAGAGATCTGGGACTCTAAGCTGATAATGGTGTTGTGCCTGGGACACAACACGCTCAGGTGAGTGCAACAACTTTTTTACACACCTTTATACGTTTAATCCACAGAATCATGGCACATTAGTGCCCTTCTTTTTTGTTTCTCTTTTTCTATATATATTTGAGTCCATACAGAAAGGAACTATACAACTTCCTCTGCAGTATACACCAGCTGATAAGTACTGGAAGGATTAAGATTTTTATACAGAAGTAATTTACAAATCTGTTTGTAACTTTTTGGCCCCATTTGATAAAAAAATATATATATTTCCACCGGAGTACCCATTTAAGACTCCCATGATATTTTCTTCCAGTTAGCACTGGAGAGTAAACACTTAACTATAATCTTAACCCTGGTGTAGGTTATAAAAATCCGGAGTCCTTTTTATTGTTTCCAAAACTAAGCGTGATTACTGTACACAAAGTCTCTGTATATGTGTGCAGACTATCTGGAGCGGATTATACAGGCGTCAAGTTCACTTTAGTTAAATCCTTGTAGTTTTGTTATCTGCACTTTGCCTGTTGTACATGGTGATGGGAGAGGACTGTAGACTTTGCCCTGGCTCTAGTGAGTAAATTGTATATGGATGTAGTTTATGCTCGTTTTATGCTCTGTGTAGTCTAGTGTTGCTAACCACTGTAGGGTCAGATTTATCTAAATATGCTATCCACTCACAAAATAATATAATAAAAACAGGATCAGGACACGAAGAGCATATCACTACATCTTAGAACATTTTTCACTCTTGCTTTATTTTTTTCAGCCTCATTGACCTAAAAAAGACATTTTAGCAGTGCTGGCCTGAGTATATAGTGTTTCTATTACACCTAAGAGGATGTTTCTTTAAGTGTCTCTCTGTTTTTCTATGTTCTTGCTTTTAGGTAAGTCCTGATTATTTTTGGCTTCCATTACAGACACATCATTAGTGTGAATAAAGGCTTAAGTCACAGGATAAATATAATTTGCTCCAGCTCATATCTAGATCACTCCTTCCAGGCAGCTGATCCTCCCATGCAGGCTGCAATGCGTATTACGTTCCTATAACCTTGAGACTATTAAGGTTCAGATGACGGTTAGGAAAATGTGTCACCCTTCGCTAATATTTTTGTGTAATCCCAATAGTTTAATTGTTGTATCATACATTACACGTGTCCACTGACTAATTGCTTTCTATCCAATCTAGTGAGGACTTGAATTGTTTTAATGGTTACCTAATCACAAGGGATCTTTTTTCTTTTGATATCCAATACTTAGGCATGTGTTGTTAACCCGTATCTATGTGCCTCTACCCTGATCTACTAGAGTGCAAAATGCATATCAAGTGCAAGTTAAGAATTGTTTTAATTTGATGCCACGCCTTATAGATGCGGCATGACTTTAACTAGGACATGGCTGGTGTGATCATGTTGCACTCGTGAATTTCAACTTTATATTTTAAATCTGGATAATAGCTTTCAAAGGGACTCTTTTCGGAGACTAAGAAAAAATGCTTTCTCCTTGAGGGAAGGCACCTACAGCAATTGCCATGTTTTGACCCCTTTAGTTCTAAAAAAAATAAAACATTTTGCACACCTGGCTGTATGAGGGCTAATTTTTTGCGCCATAATCAGTTTTTTTGTATCGGCACCATTTTGGTATTGATCTGACTTTTTAATCGCTTTTTAACTTTTTTTTTCTGGGATATTCTAAAAATTGCAATTCTGTGGTTTGGTATTTTTTTTTACATTTACTTAATTTACCGTATGGGATACACAATGTTATATTTTAATAGTTCGTACAATTACGCAGGCAGCGATACCAAATATGTTTATCTTTATTATGTTTATATGAGAAAAGGGGGTGATTTGAACTTTTAACATGGAAGGGGTTAATGTGTCTTTTAAACTTTTATTAAAACTTTTTTTTTTTTTTTTTTTTACACATTATTAGACTTTTAGGAGGAATCCTTAGATTCCTCATGCAGATCAATAGATTTCTATTGAACTCCATTGATCTGTGTGCTCTGCAATCCATTGATAGAGCCTAGTCCGACTCTATAAATGACAGAGCCACAGGACAGAAGAGTAGATATAAAAGGGTAATAACAGTGTGCGCCATAAAAATTAGAGGCATACCAGATGGTGTTGTGCTCAGGGCACAACACCTCGGAAGACGTGTAGACTCGCAGTGGTAGTTGGAGGTCAGCAGCCACGGTGTCCTTTCCGGATTCCTCAAGGTCAGCTGGATGCAGTGTAATAGAGTACGTGGATCAATTCCTAAAAGAAGGACTTTCCATACAGCGCTTTTGCTCCCAGGAAAGATGAAAGGCAGCCGTCCTCAGTGTAAAACGAAGAACTTTATTTGCAACAATAGTTTTGAGCCCTTCCTTGGCTCTTCGTCAGGCATACTGTCAGATTATCCAAAACACAACACTTAAAAAGCAACTTTTAAAAAGGTTGGGGAGAGAACTTCAACCAGGTTAAAAGGTCACCATACAATAATTAAACATGTAAAATCAATTGAATTAGATTAAAACAGTACATAAGAGCCAATCATTAGTATAATCCATATGGCACCCAAAATAAATGAAATATTACCCAAAGGTGGGAGGGGAGCTATATAATGTAATATGGAGAGAGGCCCACCACCCAGGTGGACTCATAATAGTTTCCACCACTTCGTTGAGTCCTTTCGGGGAGATAGTAGACAGTTTGTACATCCAGAAGACTTCTTTCTTTTTTAGTATTTCAAAATGATTAGCCATATCGCTGGGTATGTGGTCGATTGGCATGACTGAAATGAGATTTTCAGCCCCTGGATGTAAAATGGCACAGTGCCTGGATATGCTGTGAAGCATAAAATTATTCCTTATGTTTTGCCTGTGCTTATTCAGGCTGTTCCGCAGTGGCTGGATGGTCCGTCCCACATATTGTAATCCACAGGTACATTCTAACAAATAGATCACAAAGGAGGACTGGCATGTGAGCCTGTACTTTACATTGAATTTCTCTAGTACTTTACATTTAATTTCTCTTGACTATCACAGCGCCCACTATAAACAGTGGCTGAAGAATGTCCCCTATGGGCAATACGAAAGAGTGCGAAAAAATTGCATGGATGACGGCACCTTCAAGGTTGCATACATCATCAAGGTTGCATACAAAAAATTTAAAGATAAAAGCCAGAAGGAGTGTTTAAAACTGGACAAAACAAAAAGTGTGGACATAGATGCCAATGAGCGACAAAAACTAAATTTTATCACCACGTACTGCAACTTGGCCGCAGAAATTAAAAGGATTCTGGGTAGCCATTGGCACATTTTACAAAATGACGACCTACTCAGTAACAAGTTACCTAGTATGCCACAGGTCACATCCAGAAGAGCACCAACACTTAAAGGGGTATTCCAGGAAAAAACCTTTTTATATATTTATCAACTGGCTCCAGAAAGACAGATTTGTAAATTACTACTTTTAAAAAATCTTAATCCTTTCAGTACTTGAGCTTCTGAAGTTAAGGTTGTTCTTTTCTGTCTAAATCCTCTCTGATGACACCTGTCTCGGGAAACGCCCAGTTTAGAAGAGGTTTGCTATGGGGATTTGCTTCTAAACTGGGGGTTTCCCGAGACAGGTGTCATCAGAGAGGATTTAGACAGAAAAGAACAACCTTAACTTTCTGGAGCCAGTTGATATATGAAAAAAAGTTTTTTTTCCTGGAATACCCCTTTAAGAACATCCTTGCCCCGAGTATTCTTAAACAGCACAAAATTCCCAATACCAATCCTACATTACCACCTGGATCATTTAAATGCAACCATAAAAGATATTTGTGCTGTAAAGAGATAAAAAATGGGACCAGGGAATTCTGCTCCAACCAGACTGGAGAGAAATTCAATGTAAAGTACAGGCTCACATGCCAGTCCTCCTTTGTGATCTATTTGTTAGAATGTACCTGTGGATTACAATATGTGGGACGGACCATCCAGCCACTGCGGAACAGCCTGAATAAGCACAGGCAAAACATAAGGAATAATTTTATGCTTCACAGCATATCCAGGCACTGTGCCATTTTACATTCAGGGGGTGAAAATCTCATTTCAGTCATGCCAATCGACCACATACCCAGCGATATGGCTAATCGTGTTGAAATACTAAAAAAGAAGGAAGTCTTCTGGATGTACAAACTGTCTACTATCTCCCCGAAAGGACTCAACAAAGTGGTGGAAACTATTATATGAGTCAACCTGGGTGGTGGGCCTCTCTCCATATTACATTATATACCTCCCACCCCACCCCCCTTTGGGTAATATTTTATTTATTTTGTGTGACATGTTGATTATTCTCTCCCCAAGCTTTTTAAGTGTTGTGTTTTAGATAATCTGACAGTATGCCTGATGAAGAGCCTAACTATTGCTGCAAATAAAGTTCTTCGTTTTACACTGAGGACGGCTGCCTTGCATTTTTCCTGGGAGGAGAAGCGCTGTATGGAAAGTCCTTCTTTTCTTCTTTTTGGAATTGATCCACGTACTCTATTACAGGACAGCAGAGAACAGAGGTAAGCCCTCTGGCTACCTTTATAGTGGATGCCCCCCCCCCTGGACTCGTCCTTAAAGGGGTACTCCGGTGGAAAACTTTTTTTTTTTTTACATAATCTCATGCCATAAAGTTAAACAGATTTGTTAATTTCTTCTATTCAAAAATCTTAATCCTTCCAGTACTTATTAGCGGCTATATACTACAGACAAAATTCTTTTCTTTTTGGATTTCTTTTCTGTCATGACCAAAGTGCTCTCGGCTCTCTGCTGATACCTCTGTCCATGACAGGAACTGTCCAGAGCAGGAGAAAATCCCCATAGCAAACATATGCTGCTCGGGGCAGTACCTAAAATGGACAGAGGTGTCAGCAGAGAGCACTGTGGTCGTGACAGAAAAGAAGTCCAAAAAGAAAAGAATTTCCTCTTTAGTATATAGCCGCTAATAACTACTGGAAGGATTAAGATTTTTTTAATAGAAGTATTTTACAAATCTGTTTAACTTTCTGGCACCAGTTGATATAAAAAAAAAAAAATATTCCACCGGGGAATTCCAGTCCCCACCACTCGCCGGGCGGGGACCGGACCAGGATGCCTGTTGAAATCATTCAGCAGGCATCCTGTGCAAATGCCCGGGGGGGGGGGTCCTCAGACTGGCAATCTGCGGCAATTCCGGGTCATACAGGTCTCTGGTAACCCGGAAAATGAGACAGCCAAGACAGCCCCGATCCCCCTGAAGGGATAGGAGTGCGGCGGCAGGGGTGGTCTCTAAACCGTGGTCCTCCAAATGTTGCATAACTACAACCCCCAGCATGCACGAACAGCAATCGGCTGTCTCAGCATGCCTGGAGTTATAGTTGTGTGCCTCCAGCAGTTGCATAACTACAAATCTGAGCATGCCCTTTGGCGATCAGTACATGCTGGGAGTTGTAGTTTTGCAACAGCTGGAGAGACACTGGTTGGAAAATACAGCGTTAGGTAACAGAACCTAACTCAAGGTTTTCCAACCAGTGTGCCTCCAGTTTACAGTGAGTTTCCTGCTTCAAGTTTGAGCTGCGGCAATTTTTCGGCCACAGCTCTAACTCCTAGCGGGAAACTCACCGTAAACCCACGCCCGTGTGGTTGTACCCTAAAATCACTACACTACACAAAATAAAGGGTAAAACACTACATATACACACAAGTACACTGTGCCTACCCCTTCCCCCCCAATAAAAATGAAAACATTTATTGTACCGCAGTGTTTCCAAAACGGAGCCTCCAGCTGTTGCAAAACAACAACTCCCAGCATTGCCGGACAGCCACTGACTGTCCAGGCATGCAGGGAGTTTAGCAACAGCAGAGACACCCTGTTTGGTAATCACTGGCGTAGAATATTTTGGCGTATAACGCTTGCATTCGAGTACGTCCCTAATCCCTAATTTAGGCCTCAAATGCGCATGGTGCTCTCTCACTTCGGACCCTGTCGTATTCCAAGGCAACAGTTTAGGGCCACATATGGGGTGTTTCCGTACTCAGGAGAAATTGCGTTACAAATTTTGTGAGGCTTTTCCTCCTTTTCCCTCCGTATGAAAATGGACGTTCCTTGAGGTGTGTTGTTTTCAAAATAGTATGCCGTGTGTTCTTTTAGAATTTTTTTTTTTTTTTGCTGTTTTGGCACCATAGGGGCTTCCTAAATGCGACATGCCCCCCAAAAAAACATTTCAGCAAAATTTGCTTTCCTTTTTACACCTTGTAAAAATGCAAAAAATGGCTCTACAAGAACATACGCGTGAAAAAAAAATGGATTTCGAATTTTGCTGAATTTCACTTTGCTGCTATTCCTGTGAAACACCTGAAGGGTTAACAAACTCTCTGAATGTCATTTTGAATACTTTTAGGGGTGCTCTTTCTATAATGGGGTAATTTATGGGGTATTTATTCACAGAAAGGCCCTTCAAATCCACTTCAAACTTAACTGGTCACTGAAAAATTCAGATTTTGAAAATTTCTGCTATACTTTGAAACCCTTTAATCTCTTCAAAAAGTAAAAACATGTCAACTTTATGATGCCAACATAAAGTAGATATATTGTATATGTGAATTAATATATTATTTATTTGGTGTGTCCATTTTCCTTACAAGCAGAAAGTTTCAAAGTTAGAAAAATGCAAAATTTTCATGAAATTTTGGGATTTTTCACCAAGAAAGGATGCAAGGATAGGGCACCCCCACGATCCCCCCTGCAGTAGCCTTGAGCTAAGTTTTCTCTGACGCTGATGACTGGTGGTGCAGTGGACGGGGCATTGGGACGTCACTGCCTGCCCCCTCGTGATGTCACGTCCGCCCCCCTCAATGGAAGTCTACGTCACGAGGGGGTGGGCCGTAACGTCATGCTGCCCCATCCCCTGCACCACCCATAATCAGCCTCTGAATAAAACTTAGTTCCGGGCTGCTGAGGTACTGGGCTGCTGCAGGGGGGATCGCGGGGTCCCCAGCGGCGGGCCCCCACGATCAGACATCGTATGCCCTATCCTTTGGATAGGGCATAAGATGTATAACAGCAGAGTACCCCTTTAAGGACTCGGGATGCAGGGATAGGGGATAAGATGTCTGATCCCAGCGGCAGACCCCCCGCGATCCATCCTGCTGCAACCCGGAGCTAAGTTTTCTCCGGGGCTGATGACTGGTGGTTCAGTCAAGAGGGCGTTATGCCCCTTCCATAGACTTACATTGAGGGGGGCAGACGTGACGTCACAATGCTCCGTCCCCTGCACCGCCTATCATCAGCCGCGGAGAAAACTTAGCTCCGGGTGCTGCAGGGGGGTCGTGGGGGTCCCCAGCGGCGGGCCCCCCGCGATAAGACATCTTATCCCCTATCCTTTGATTAGGGGATAAGAGGTCTAACAGCGGAGTACCCCTTTAAGGGGAAGTTATCTGATAATCCAGCACTTTGCTATCCTAGTGCTTTCACAGCTGCTGTTGCGCACACTTACTGAGAGCCTAATTCACTCACTATTGTCACAGCACAAAGTATTGTATGAGGAGTCGATTCTGTTTTTTTATTGTGTAGGATCATTTTATTGTAATTGACCTTCAGTTGGAAGGAAACCATTGTTGCCTATTGATACAAGTGTGTAAATAAGTCTCTGTACTTAGGAGTTAGATTAGTTGTGCAGCCACAAGGTGAACATGACTTTGACTAGCAGAATTGAGTGCTGCTGGCGCAGTGCCTTGTGTGTAGTACAGTAGACTAGTTGGCACCATAATGGTGGTTTAGACGTCGCACAAGAGATCTGAAACCCACCAAGGACCAGAGACAATTGGTGAGAGCTATTTTGTTTCTTCTTTTTTCCTTCCCCTGTAGTTGCTTATTGTGTGGGAAATAGTTTACAAACATTTCCTCATATATTATTATATCAATTATTATATCATCTGTGCAATATCAAGGAAATCTGGAAAATATGGACATCTTGGGGACTGGAAAAACCCTTATTTAGTAGACCTGGGATTTTTTATCTTTATTCTGCTTAGTTACTTATAAGGTTGTATTCACATGATGCTCCTGATGTGACCTATGCCCAATAGCTAATTCCACGCTGATTTTGAGGGGGTTTCTTCAGAGAGTTTTTGTCTATGTGGATGTAACCTTCATTTATTTTACATTTTTATACAATTAAGCCTTTCAGTAAACACTAGAGGAAGATGTCTAGAGACAAGGTGTCCAGCTTTATAGTTGTGTCAGAAACTGAGAAGGTCTTGAGTGGTACAAAGAAGGTTAGTATGTAAGCCCGGAGACCATCCCTGAATTTTTATCTTGGGAAAGAAAGCTTCTTATTGACCTTACTGACATTGCCTTTTTGAATGGACAAAAAATGATATCCAGGGTTTGACAGTAGCTTGCTTAAAGAGAAGGTGTCATCAGAAAATGACCTATTGCATAATTCATGGTTTATTTTAACCATCATTTTAAGACTGCCGGGGCCCGGTTTAGGAGATCGCAGGTGGGGGGGGGGGGGGGACCTCCCGAGATCTAGAACTTATCCCTTATCCTTTGGATAGGGGATAAGTTCTATTTCACTGCACTACTCCTTTAACCTGTCATTTTACTTAGTAGGGGGTCATAAGAGCAGATTATTAATCTATACTTATTTAGAAATATTAGTGAGATTGACAATGTATATAGATGTCTACAGTTGTGGCCAAAAGTTTTGAGACTGTCCCAAATTTTGGCTTTCACAAAGTTTGCAGCTTTAAGTGCTTTTATTAGTGAGAATTTTTTTATGGTATACTGAAGTACAGTATACAGCATACATTTTAATGGGCACTGTTATAACTTGCACCATGTTCTTCAAAATGTTATAGGCACTTTTGAGCTTCATAACAAGGGGGGGGGGGGATACAAGAAAATGAGTGTTGCTTTGGTGAAAAGGGGTGTGCCATAAATTCAGCCTAAGGGTACGTTCACACGGACAAATCTGCAGCGTATTTTACGCTGCAGATCCGCTGATGATAGACCCCTACATTGTGCTTTCAGCTGTGCCTGCTCGTAGCAGCAGTCCGCTGCTACGAGCAGTCGCACGCGCATGTGCAGTATATTCGTACCCATTGCGGCTGCTCTTTTCCTAGCTTAGGGAGCAGGGGGGAGCGGCTGCGATGTGTGCAAGTACACTGCGCATGAGCGCCGCAACTCGCACATCACAGTGTGTCTGCTCTTAGCGGCAGATTGTCGCTATGAGCAGGCACAGCTGGAGGCACAATGTAGGGGTCCATCATCGGCGTATCCACAGTGTAATATATCCTGCAGATATATCCATGTGAATGTACCCTAAGGGGCTATTCACACGTACAGAATCCTGCGCAGGATTTGTAGCTGCAGATTTGAAGATGTGTTCAGTCATTTAGTGTATATTGAAATCTGCAGCAGAAAATCCTGCGCATCAAATCTGCGCAGGATACTGTACATGTGACCCTAAACATTCGTATTTTTGTAGCAGATTTACCATCCGTTAACTTCAGAAAATCTGCAGTAAAATCTGCACATGTGAAGGTACCCTTACACTGTTAAAGAATTAGACCGTTTTCTATTTAACAACCCCAGTGTGTGTCCTGATATTTAGTGTAACTAGTGGGTTTCCATAGGGTTGTTTTTGTTGGCTTTTTGACTATATGCTCTCATTATGCAGCCCCGACCAATAATCGTGTTATACTTAATACATTTGTTGTGTAAACACTTCCAACAAAATGCCTTAAAAAAATGTGTTCAGAACCCCTGTAAATACTGCATATGGTAAGATGCATGTTTTTTTTTTTTTTTTTTTGGGGGGGGGGGGGGGGGGGGGGGGGCTTCCCCTTAATTTCAGAGATAAAGTTTAGCCATGTGTTATAACATTTGTGGCTTGCCATTAAAGCTTTTGGCTGCAGATTTATGGTTATACAATTTTATTGTGCCATATTACCACAACCACTCCAGTAAAGGCCGTTCTCTTTGACTGTTTTTGAAGATTGACTACAGCCATTGGTTGGCAAGAAGTGTGGCAAAAATGGTCAAGCCACATAGTAAAACAGCGGTCCACATATTTGACCATATAGTGTAGATAGGAGTTGTTGTTTATTATGCATATCTAATATTCAAGCTCCTAGAGAAAAAAGGGATCAAAAAGCTAGAAAGCTAAATATTTAATACGTTTGCTTCTGGTATTCAGATACTGGCATTTATTCTGTTTGCCATAAGCTTCTTCTAAATCCGATCTCGTTGGAGACCTCCCTATATCCTCAGCATCATTTCCCAGCCATTCAGTCTCTATGGAAACCACTAAGTGATGTGCAGGACCCAAGCGGAAGGCTGTATAGCAGGCAAGTGTTGGTGTGTGCCCCTGACGTCACCATCTCAGCCTATTGATAGGACAGACATGTCAACTCCCATCCAGGATGCTTCTACATTGCTTCTTCATTACAGCATGCTGTCACTGAGATCTGCTGCAGGCTCCGGAACCCTTTCTTATTCTCCCATTCCCCCCTCATCTCTATCACCTCTAGCCACTTCCCAAGAAGATGCTTTTTGTGGTGTCACAGTCCTTTATATCTTCCTGTACACCATGTGATGATCGAAGCAGAGAGGCCTGGCTGAGGTTCACCTGACCTCGGAGAGACTGTGGGTTCCTTGATGCAGTAAGGAACACTGACTATGCAGAAATTTATAGAAGAGGATTATTATCAGCTGGACTGGTGGTACGAGGATTGTGCCGATGGTAATGACGTCCCTGGGATGTAATGCATGCATTGTACCAATTAGGAATGGATTGCACATATTCACTACAGTTACTGCAGCTATCCATGTATACATACAGAGCATGTGGATGACCCTAGGCAGAATGTGAGGAGTAGAAATGTGTTCAGGCAACGAAAGGGTGAAACTATTGATCTCCACGTGGCCACTACTGAGTCTATCTGGGGTCATTTTTATCAAATGTAAAGTGGGATTGGGGTCTGCTCACTAAATATTCGTCATATGTTGTTATATGTATAATCATTGGCAGAATTTTTGCTTATTTTTGAGATGCAGAAGAATTGTATAAGGAAACAGAAAGGAAAATGACGCTATCTAAGTGCAGTTAATTTAACCCATTTGTCAGCATGGTTTGCAGTAATGATTTTCTCCAATACTATATAATGGTATAGAGATCTAAATGTGTAATGATCAGATTGTAGATAGCGCCATGTGTAGCTGTATAATGCAGCGGCCCTCGTGCTGCCACCTTGCATTTCCTTCCCTGATGTAATATCTGTGTGAATTGCAGGAATGGACTATTATTATTGCAGAATGTTCTGGTATCAGATGAATGTCTTTTATATGGAATACCTGGTTTATTTCTGTAGTCCTTAGGTCTGTATTACTTACTATGAAATCGTGTCTGTGGTGTCGGATTATTAGTATGCATGGTATCTGCAGTGCTTTCCATGAACTTTCATTGAATGAGTGGGCATAGACAATGCAAGCAGGTCTTGTGCCATGTTCCTGCTGGTAGAACACAATGGGACTGTCTCTGCCTTGTGGTTTCTAAGATACTGTAATCGGAAAAGAATCTGCCTCCAGTTCAGCAATGCCCTGTTATTATACTAAATATTGGGGTTTGTATCATCATTTCTCTTCCTCATGTTGTCACTTTCACTTTGAAGCACCGATCCTATTGCATATTACTTATGTTTTTGTGTTTTATGTTTCCCAATGTTTTTTTTTTTACATATTTGCAATGCATTAAACAGGATCCTTCCCTGTTAATTCATCTCATAATTCTCTCATCTTGCAGCCCTGAACAGCTATGATGTTATTTTTACTGTGTATTACAACAGTCTGTGTATTGGTACCACCTTTTCAATATTAACAGTGCCAGTGAGTGTGAACTCGGCGTATCTTTGTGCAGTATGGAATACTAACTTACCCTCATGTGATGCCATATATTTGTATGGAGTGGTTTCTCTTCAAGGAATCATGATGGAACCTGTGAGGCTGGAACTCCACTGAGGTGTTTTTTTTTTTTCAAAAACGCCATAAAAAAACGCCAATTTTCCCGCACAGCGTTTTTTTTACTGAAAAAATGCCGTCTTCAGATGTTAGCTGCAAGTCAATAGTAAACTGCAAAATGCCAGATTCACTTGGCATTTTTCAGTTTGGCGTTTTTTTAATCCTTTTGGCGTTTTTCAGCAATTTCGGGCTCAGAGGCTGGATTTTCAAAACGCCCGACAAAACCTAGTTTGGCGTTTTTTGCCCTGAAATCGTGGCGTTTTTATTCTTTTTTTGGACTTTAGCGATCCAAAAAAGTGAGATGAGATGCCTTTTTTTTAATAAAAATTTTGTAGGGTACCATTAAAAAAAATAATAAAAAAGATACAGTAGTGAGGGAAAAAATTGTACCTAACGAAATTTATCTTTTTTATTATGAAATGTTTATAAATTTTTAAACAGGGATCAATTTATGTGAGCGGGTAAAGCACTAAAAATGTAGCCGACAATAATAAAAATGTATTGTGTGTGTGTGTGTGTGTGTGTGTGTGGGTCTGTGTGTGTGTGTTTATCACTTTTTTTAAAAACATTTTTTAGGTAGTACTACTACTCCCAGCATGGAACACACTGTTCCATGATGGGAGTAGTAGTACCTGTACTAATAGACAGATCACCTGTTGAAATCCTGTATAATGTATAGATGCAGCCGGCCGCTCTTCTATGGTCCCCTGCCCTGACGTATATATACACCTAATTATATTTCCCGCAGAGAGTTGTGATTGGCCAGAGGGTTCCAGCCAATCACATCTCTAGGAATATGTGTATATATATATGGCAGTGCAGGGGACCAGAGAAGAGCGGCCGCTGCATCCATACATTATACAGGAGGATCACAGCGGGTGTAGGGAGTGATAGCGCTGTGATCTTTCCTACTACTACTCCCAACATGGAGCACACTCTGCTCCATGCTGGGAGCTGTAGTACCTGCATTAATAGACAGATCGCAGCAGGTGTCAGAAATTACACTCGCTGCGATCTGTCTATTAATGCAGGTACTACAGCTCCCAGCATGGAGCAGAGTGTGCTCCATGTTGGGAGTTGTAGTTCCTGCAGTTAAGAACACATAACAGCGGGTATCACTACTGACACCCGCTGCGATCGTCCTGTTTATAGCAGAGATGGAGCGACTGTATACAGTGCTCGCATCCCTGCTCTGTAATATACTCCGGGCCGGCCACTCATTCATTGATATTTTCCTCAGAGCTGTGATTGGCTGCAACCATCCGGCCAATCACAGCTCTGGGTGGAAAATATGAATAGAACATCACTCAGAGTACAAAGCAGAGATGACACCCGGAGCGATATGTCTATAGTACAGGTATTACTACTCCCAGCATGGAACAGTGTGTTCCATGCTGGGAGTAGTAGTACTACATAAAAAATGTAAAAAAAATAAAAATAAAAAAGTTAAACACTTTATAAAAATTTTTTATAAAAATGTTGTTACAAAAAATAAACATTTAGTTAAATACATTTTTACATCACTACTGCATCCTTTTTTATTTTTTGTACCCAACTATTTTGTAAAAAAAAAAAAAAAAAAAACGCCAAAGGGGCCAACAGTAAAAAAGGTAAAAACGCAAGAAAAAACGCAGGGAAAAACTGTGGCAGTTTTTCTGGCGTTTTTATGCCACAAAAATCACAGGGCAAAAATCTCAGTGGAGTCCTAGCCTGATAGGAGTGCTATCAGAAGAGAGCACAGAGGAGTGCTATCAGACAGGAGAGAGCACAGAGGAGTCCTATCAGACAGGGGAGAGCACAGAGGAGTCCTATCAGACAGGAGAGAGCACAGAGGAGTCCTATCAGACAGGAGAGAGAACAGAGGAGTCCTATCAGACAGGAGAGAGAACAGAGGAGTCCTATCAGACAGGAGAGAGCACAGAGGAGTCCAATCAGACAGGAGAGAGCACAGAGGAGTCCTATCAGACAGGAGAGAGCACAGAGGAGTCCTATCAGACAGGAGAGAGCACAGAGGAGTCCTATCAGGCAGGAGAGAGCACAGCAGAGTCCTATCAGGCAGGAGAGATCACAGAGGGGTTCTGTCAGGCAGGAGAGAGCACAGAGGAGTCCTATCAGACAGTACAGAGGAGTCCTATCAGACAGGAGAGAGCACAGAGGAGTCCTATCAGACAGTACAGAGGAGTCCTATCAGACAGGAGAGAGCACAGAGGAGTCCTATCAGGACTCTTCTGTGCTCTCTCCTATCTGATAGGACTCCTCTGTGATCTCTCCTGTCTGATAGGACTCCTCTGTGCTCTCTCCTGTCTATCAGACAGGAGAGAGCACAGAGGAGTCCTATCAGACAGGAGAGAGCACAGAGGAGTCCTATCAGACAGGAGAGAGCACAGAGGAGTCCTATCAGACAGGAGAGAGCACAGAGGAGTCCTATCAGGCAGGAGAGATCACAGAGGAGTCCATCAGGCAGGAGAGAGCACAGAGGAGTACTATCAGGCAGGAGAGAGCACAGAGGAGTTCTAGCCCACCATCACTTACTGGACTTTGTCCATGCCTGTGCTTAAGCTTGGACAAAGCCATGATTTTTATAAAAAGGCAATAACATTTTCTTATGAAGCATATTAGAAAGTTTTAATGTTTTGCCAAGATGTACAGTGTTTTGGGCCTGGAACAAAATTTTGTTGCATAGAATGCTGCATTCTGAAGACGTTCTTTCTCTCTGGCCATGTTTATTTGGTGTAAAATGTGCACATTCAGCACATTTGAAGAATTCGGCAATGACACTTAGAAAGACAATTGTATTCTTTTTATGCACGCCGGAATTGGGATTTTTCACAGCACAAATTGTTTCTGCCACAGAAATTCCACTGTGTGGACAGTGCAGTTGAATCCCATTGTAACCAATGGGACTCTGCTGCAGCAGAATGTCCATGCAGAATATTCCAGCGGTATTCCCCATGGACATTCCGCTGTGTGGACATTGTCTCTGTGTCTCTGTCTCTCTATGTCTCGGTCTCTCTCTCTCTCGGTCTCTCTCTCTCGGTCTCTCTCTCTCGGTCTCTCTCTCGCTCTCGGTCTCTCTCTTGCTCTCGGTCTCTCTCTCTAGGTCTTTCTCCCGCTCTCTCTCTCTCCCGCTCTCTCTCTCTCCCGCTCTCTCTCTCTCCCGGTCTCTCTCTCCCCCGGTCTCTCTCTCCCCCGGTCTCTCTCTCCCCCGGTGTCTCTCTCTCCCCCGGTCTCTCTCTCTCCCCCGGTCTCTCTCTCTCCCCCGGTCTCTCTCTCTCTCCCCGGTCTCTCTCTCTCCCCCGGTCTCTCTCTCTCCCCCGGTCTCTCTCTCTCCCCCGGTCTCTCTCTCTCCCCCGGTCTCTCTCTCTCCCCCGGTCTCTCTCTCTCCCCCGGTCTCTCTCTCTCCCCCGGTCTCTCTCTCTCCCCCGGTCTCTCTCTCTCCCCCGGTCTCTCTCTCTCCCCCCGGTCTCTCTCTCTCTCCCCCGGTCTCTCTCTCTCTCTCTCTCCCCCGGTCTCTCTCTCTCTCTCTCCCCCGGTCTCTCTCTCTCTCTCTCTCCCCCGGTCTCTCTCTCTCTCTCTCCCCCGGTCTCTCTCTCTCTCTCTCCCCCGGTCTCTCTCTCTCTCTCCCCCGGTCTCTCTCTCTCTCTCCCCCGGTCTCTCTCTCTCTCTCCCCCGGTCTCTCTCTCTCTC